>NW_027507728.1:2960545-3360545 GCF_037356315.1 Lithobates pipiens | reverse complement strand
AGAAAAGAGGGGATAGCTTATAAGAAAGAATAAGGATGGGAAGGTAGAAGGGGAGGAGGAAAAGGTGAAGCCCCGGCGAGGCCGCCGACCCAAGGCTCCATTGCCCCTAAGGGACTGCCTGTTTATGTGTAGGATTTGTAGTTGTCTGAATATCGAAACAGGTCCCAGTGTGACCACCGCGCACTATGTTCCTCCTCTCTTTCCCCTATAGCAGCCGTTAGTCGTTCCATACGCTGTATATCGCTAATCCTGGCAAACCACTGCATCACTGTCGGAGGGGACCTCTGCTTCCACATACTGGGAATACATGCCCTGGCCGCATTCAGGAGGTGCTTCAAAAAGATTTCAAATTTTTAGCAGGGGTTCCCCCGAGACCGGAGAACTATTTCAAGGGTTCCCCTGCGTTCCTCTCTGTTGAAAACGTCGAGAAAGGCTGTGCTGTACACGGAGTAAAGTCCGTTCATTTTGAACGCAGCTCTAGGTAGACGGGACTAGCGAAGGAAGTGAATGTCACTGCCGCCTCCTATGTCCTTGGGCCTTGTCAACTGTCAACTCGTGTTACCAGAGCTACCTTTGACCTCATTGTGATGGACACTGTTTATGAGGAGGATCACAAGTAACTTTGTACTGAACTGTTTTATTGAAGTTGTGAATCTCAGCTTGACTCTCTGATGTTATATAGGGACAAGGGGCGGGGTCACCAGGTGATGTCAACATCGGAAGAAGAAGAGAAGAAGAAGCAGAAGGAGGCAGCAACAGAAGACCGGGCCAACGCTAGAAAAAGAGCTGGAAGAAGAAAGCGGAGGCCCGGCAAGAAGAACCGAATAGCGGGACAAGACCCCCGAAGAGTGGGACAAGACCTCCAAAGTCAGAAGAAGACCCCCGAAAGGCAGCGGCGATGAAGGAGAAAGCTGGGCTCCTCCGTTAGTAAAAGAGCTAGTAAAAGAGCAGAAGATAGCGGAGGAGTCCAGCGAGAAGACCCCCGGAGCTGTATTTTAAAAACCTGTGTTGTGTTTTTTTTTTCATGTACAGGTGAATGGGTAGGGGTACATCGTACGCCATACTCATTCACATAGGGTAGGGGGCCGGAATCTGGGGCCCCCCCTTATTAAAAGGGGCTCCCGGATTCTGATAAGCCCCCCGCCCACAGACCCCGACAACCAACGGCCAGGGTTGTCGGGAAGAGGCCCTTGTCCTCATCAACATGGGGACAAGGTGCTTTGGGGTGGGGGGGGCCGCACCCCCCCATGTTGAGGGCACGTGGCCTGGTACGGCTCAGGAGGGGGGGCACTCGCTCATCCCCACCTCCTTTCCTGACCGGCTGGGCTGCGTGCTCTGATAAGGGTCTGCTATGGACTTTCGGCGGACCCCCACGCCGTTTTTTCAGCATAGGGCTTCCCCTTTAAATCCATACCAGGTGACGGGGCTAGCAAGGTGTCAATCTCGCCGATGGAGGTGGCGACATTGACTTCCTTCTTAAGTTCCGTCTACCTGGAGCCACGTTAAAAACGAACGGACTTTACTCCGTGTGTGGGCAAGTCCGTTCATTTCAAAAGTCCGGCGGACTAGCACACAGACGGGTGGATTGTTTTGAGTCAAAACTTCTAAGTCCGCTGGACTTTTGGGAAGAAAAAGTCCGCCGGAGCCCACACATGGGCAGATTGTCCAGCGGACTCTGGTCCGCCGGATCAAGTCCGCCGGATAATCCGATCGTGTGTACGCAGCATTAAGACTCTATAACATCAGAGAGTCAAGCTGAGATTACACAGGCACAGGTAGCTCTGGTAACACAAGTTGATCCAAGGACATAGGCAAGCCACCCTACTGGCACTAAAGTGCTCTGGAAACAATCGGAGAGAGGCTTCCCACAGGAGCTGGGTCTTCCGTAGTAGCTGCAATCTATCGGGCCCCTGCACAGCTCCCTGCACATCAGTTTTGAAAGTGGTGGGCTGCTTGCCTGGCTTCAGATCGCTTGCTCGGCCCATTGGCTGAAGGAGCGAATCTGAGTAAATTATCTTCCCTGGGTGTGTCCATGAAAACAGAGGGTTGTGGAAGAAGGGGGTAAAGGGGGCTGAGCATGGTGAGTAAAAGGGCACTCTGCTAAAGCAGCATCTACACCTATTGCGCAAACTATATCTAGTTTGTGCTTTGTGTTGCCTTTGGATCGAACAGTAAATACAAATGTATTCCCAGATCAATTTTGTGAAGCCGCAGAGATAAACGGACAATTGGATTTCCAGCTGTCTGAGGAGACCCCTTTTAAGGTATAAACATACATATTTGGAACACCAGAGCATACATGGAGGTTGAAGTCAGAAGCATGGCCTCATACCTCAAATCATGAGCTTGTGTCAGAGAAAACGAACGATCTAATGGATTTTTCTAACTGTCCAATTGCTACAGCCCCGCTATTGGTTAACTGGGAGCATCTGTAATCTGTAGCTAATAAGGCTCCGCATTTCTAGAATATACAGTACTTTTATTGCTGAGACGGGAATTGTCACATATATATATATATATATATATATATATATATATATATATATATATATATATATATATATATATAAATATATAAATTGTTCATTGGCTTCTGCTCACAAACATGAGATTTTTCATGGTCAGCTACTGTTTTATAAAGATTGTTCTTTACTAGGTGCACATTCGTATGACATTGTTCGCTGCCAGCTTTTGGTGAAGGTATACAAATACTCAAAGTAACTGCAGAAGACAACACAGGATTTCAGGGGTAGTTAAAGTGGAAGTAAACCCTTCTATCGTTTTCAGTCAAGGAAGCCGCCATCTTGGCCTCTAATGATTCTTCAACTGCCATAATGCTGCACATGTGATCAGTTATGAAACCAGCCATTGGATGGTTTGAAAGTTTGGTTCAGAGCACAACCAATGTGAAAGTTAGCATTTCCGGTAGGCCGGGAATGTAAGTGTTTTTTGAAACTGGGTTTACTCCCCGCTTTAATACGGTTTGGGGATTGTATGTTTATAATGACAGCAAGTCAGGGGCAGATAGAATTAGATTAAAGCTAGAATTCCATTCTATGTATCGAACGTCTGCTCCCAGTCTGACCTGCGAATGAAAGCGTATTAATTAAGGAACAATGTCAGATATTTAACACCAACTTACTATCCAATTATGCACTGCTGGTAAGGTATCCAGAAAGGTAGGAGTTTGTTGCCATGGTCCAGCATATAGAAAAACATGAGCCAACACCATTGTTGAAGACAGAAGCAGAAAACATTTCTAATAGGCTTTTGAGAATACCGCAACACATTCTCCAAGGCAGAAATGATAACAAGTTGCATGTATATTTGTTGTGTGCACACTTCCACAGAAGACTGTACAGAGTGTTCAAGGTCATGCAGAGCGCCAGGTGTTTACCTTTCACGGTACAGAACGAGAGGAGAGATTAGGAAAGGAGTATTAGTCAAATATTATTAATGGAGTACTGTTTGAAGTCCCCTTATCAGGCCAGAATAAAGCTCAATAGGGTTCTTTGTGTGAGAACACACCAAGCCCTCGTTACGGTGTATGTGCCGAGATCTGGCAGCTAAGGCAGTTATTTCATGCTATAGCTGAGCAGAGATCAAAGTGAAAAGGCAAGAGGTGAAAATGCCAGCGGGTGACCCCGACACCCCTCGCCGGTCACCATGCAAATCTTCCCTCTCAAGAAAAATAATAGGAGTGATGGAATCGGGAGAATGTGTGATTTGGAGACTCTGTATATATCCGGATATCTGCACTCGGATCTGACTGATCTGCAGAGAATCGGGCAATTCATATTCCAGCAATCGTTATCAAAGACGTGTTTATTCTTCAGACACTAGACACACCTCGCATTCTGAAGAATCAAACAATGAGAATGTCTCAAGTTCACCAAATTTCTAATCTGATTCACTCCTTACTACTTGTAAGCAGTACAGACATGCCAACTGTTATATACATTGTGCCAGGGATTGTGTCTAACCTGTCTGAGTGCATTCAGTAGAGTTTACCTTTCCTAAACAGACTCGAGCTTCTGTTGTAAAGATTTGACAATGACAAAGAGAAATGGATAGTCTGGGCCTGTATTCCCATAAATCAAATTTATTCATGGTGGATTAGCAGTCTGCAGGCATCAAGGAGTTGTCATGAACTAAGATATTCAGTTCACCCCAGGGGCATCCAAAGCCGGGAAAATCTTGTATTCTATAGTTGAAATTGTCATTTTTCAGCTTAATCTTCATGAACCTAAATTCTAATGAAAGCAGCCCTTGATGTGTATTTCCATTTTTCCTGAAAAATTGGAATACATTCATCCTTTTATTTTTGTTACATGTTCCTATTCACATAACATAAGTTTGTTTTCCTTGCTCTTTTATGAAAACTCCAAAACTGAAGTTTGTAATGTTAAGGAGAGGGTTGGGGAGTTATAAGCCTAGAAAGTTAGAAAAATCAGCACAAAGGACGTTACTTACATTTATTGTGAAGTGTCCCTTATGCTGATGCTGGTTGCCATATTTGAAATCCAAAGTCCTTTGAACCCTCCCATACCCTGCTGCCATAATATATTGGTGCTGCAAAGGTTAATAGAGCCAAGGGACCTGTGATAGGTACTCATCAAGTGTGTAGATTATGCTTGCCCTACTCCATCTATAGAAGGATAGACTATAGCTTCCACGAATGAAAAGCACTCTATGCCCTTGTACACACGGTCGGACATTCCGACTGAAAAAAATGTCCGATCGGACCGTGTTATCGGATAATCCGACCATGTGTGGGCTACATCAGACTGTCTCCGTCGGAATATCCGACCGACAAAGTTTTAGAGCTGGGCTATAAAATTTTCCGACAACATGGTCCGATGGGACTTTGTCCTATCATTTGTAGAGAATTCCGATCGGACAAAGTGCCACGTATGCTTAGATCAAATTCCTAGACCAAAGCTATTGGCTACTAGCCTGAACGTAGTCCCATCTTAATGAAATAACGTCACCACGTTTTGAACGATCGGATTTTCCAACAACTTTGTTCCGACCGTGTGTATGTAACACAAGTTTCGGACAAAATCCGTCGGACAAAATCCGATGGATTTTGTTGTCGGAATGTCCGACCGTGTGTGCAAGGGCTAAGAATGGAGGATATGGACCGTTCATTCATTTGCCCATCCTTCATTTAAAAATCATGCAGGGAATGAGAGAAATCTATTGATCCCCCATCCATACTAAACAACGTGAATGAAGGAATCTTCACTGCCAGCTACTGTATTTTTACAGCAGCCAGAATATATGAACAGTGGCTGTCTGATTTTTTACCCAGCTCCTTTGATTTTCAGATTGAATGATGTCAGATAGGAGGGTGCTGCCAGGGCCACCCATGGTTATATTTTAAAGTGATTCATCAGAAACTGGGCAAAATTTGCTTTGTGTATGGCCAGCTTTAGACTTAATCAGGGCAGTCTCTAAGGCAGGGCAGCTACCCTGAGCACTGTCATTGTTGTGGGGACTAAAGCAGCTATCTCATACTTGGCAACTATCCCGGTTTAAATTCCCTTGTCCCTTAAAGTTTTAGTCCCCTGCTGTGTCCCGATATCTCAGCGTGAAGTGCTGCTACTAATGCTGCCCAGCCCAGCTCTGCCCTATTGTTGTGTACAGATGACTGACCTGCAGACCCTGTGTTTACATGTAAATAACCAACATTCATATGTTATTACATATTCATAAATAGAGGCTGCATTCATATGTAAATAGCTGAAGACAGGCGGCATTCATGTGTAAATAGAGGCATATGTATATTATGCCCCCCTGAGGTCATATCCACCATCACCTATACTGAATGCTGCCCATTGGGGAGATAGAGGGGCATGCTTGAAAGTCCTGCCTGCAAATGTGGTCATTCAGCCTAACATCAGCCTGTCTTGCAAAGGTAAACAAATTGGTGGGGGGGGTAGTGTGGGGTGTACAGAGGTAGGTAGAGAAGGAAATACAGTTTGGATGCACAGGTGAGCAAAGAGGCAAGAGGTAAGGAAGGTATAGAGGTAAGGAAGGTGGGTGCAAAGATGAGCAGAGGAGGCAAGTAGAGTTAAAGGTGTGGAGGGTTGGAGTGGAGAGGATAGGGGAGGTTTGGGGTGCAGAGGTTAGCAGGGGTTTTAGGATGCAAAGGTGTACTGATGGGATGGATAAAGATGTAGGTCGTGTGTAGGACAGCCCAATTATTTCAAATGGGAGAAAGTCCCTAACACTTTTTCAAAATCACAGGGTTGCACGGCACATGTCAGCAGATGCGTGAGGGTGTCATTAACAATTAATGGCAGCACGTTTCTGTAGTGTCAGGAAAGTGATTTTGAGTGCGTTCCTGACACACACAAATTTGAACGCAGACTAAATGTCTCAATTACATTGGTGGTCAGTGTAAATCTTCTCATTACATTGAGGTTTGGTGTAGAATCCTTTCATTCACACTAGTGGCTAGTGTAAAGGCCCTCCTTACATTAGTTGTCAGTGTAAATCCCTCCTTACATTGGTGGTTACTGTGAATGCTCCTATTACATTAGTGGTCAATGTAAATCCCCTTTACGTTGGTCACTGTAAATCTTCTCATTACATTGGGGCTTGGTGTACAATTTTTTTATTTACGCTAGTGGACAGTGTGAAGGTCCCCCTCCTTACATTGGTGGTTACTGTAAATGCTTCAATTACATTAGTGGTCAGTGTAAACCCCTATTACATTGGTGCCCAGTGTTAAAACTCCTCTTTAAATTGGTAGTCGGTTTAAAAAATAAGCACTGCCATTGATCACACCCTCCCCATCCCCCAGCACTGCCACTGATCTCAGGAGCCCTAGGATCCCTAGGAGTTTTCTGTCTATTGATGGGTCTCCTCATCACCCCAGTCCATGGTGTGCAGGCAGGTGGAGAGCGAAATTGCATTGAGGGGGGGCCCAAGAAAATGTTTGCCCAGGGTTCAATCAATATTAAAGATGGCCCTGGACTTGATATCCTCAGTAATTAGCACTCAGTAACTGAACTGGTCAGACACAACTCCTCCTCTTGTGAGGACATTCCTGATGAAGGGTATAGCTGTTACTCAGCTATGCCAGCACAGGGCACTAGAAGGGCAGGGCTGGGAGAGCATCGTAAATGATAAAAGTTTATTTTAAGGCATTTTCAAACAAAGATTAGTCACAAATCATAAAGTCTGGGGGTACAGGACTAATAAAAATTAAAGTCATGGGACTTCAATTTGTTTTTAAAAAACACCCACCTTATGTGGATTCCACTCATTGACCTTAATCAGTCCAAGTGGTTAACAAGGGTAAATAGTTTCAAATGCAAAAGATCAAATTTTGTTTTTACAGTCAGACCAGAGGGGTCCTTGTGACGGGTCCAGTGATGTAGTTAAACTATCCAAATAAAATGTAATACAGACGTTGGGTGCACTATGTCTCCTTTAAAAAATTCACTTTGCAGGGACCTCATCCCTTGCCTTATTACTCAGACGTCCTGTTCATCATCTGTATACCTCTGTGCTACAAAAATCTATCCCAGGAATCTCCGTCTCCTGGTTACATTATATAACAACTGGCTGAATAAATGTTTACGACGTAAAACATTCATTAATAATATCAGAAGCAAAGCTCGGATTCTCGGATATCCTGAACGTCTTGTACCACCAGAGGACAGTTAATGCAGCTTCTAGACATTGATCGGGAAAGCTAAAAAGAGACGGGACTCCCCATTAAATAATAATCTTTACTAACCTACTGCCTCCATGTCCTGTGTGCTGGATTACAGGGTAAATCTTGCCATCGGGTCACATGATGACCTTCTCAGGAATTACATAGAGGATATTGTCCCAATATACATTTAACAGATTAGAATTTGCTCTGCAATTGCCATGAATGGGCAAGGTAGAGCTCTTTTTTTATAGATATCTGGGGTATGAGAGAAACTGGGTGGCAGAGGTCCAGAATTTAAAGTGGAACTATGACAAAACTTTATTTTTTATTTTGGATAGGACAAGGGAAAGTTATAACCGCTGTCATTTGACCATTGGGGAAATTTCACTTCATGTCTAATAGCCAAAAGAGAGAAAATCCCTCCAAAATGAAGGAATCCTTGGTTGCCACCAGGGTTGCCAAAACTGGTGTTCCCTTTGGAAGATTTCCCCTGTATGCCTGTTGTGGTGACAACCCACATTTTTATTCCACTCTAAGCAAACAGTACAAATAGGGTGAATCTCCCCAACGTGGGGGCACAGACCGCAATAAAAACCTAATGCCACGTAGATGATCAGACTTTCCGTCAGAATAAACTCTGACGGTCTTTCCGACGGAGTTCTGACCGAATGGACTTGCCTACACACGATCACACCAAAGTCCATTAGTTTTGAATGCGATGACATACGACGGGACTAGAAAAGGAAGTTCAATAGACAGTAGCCAATAGCTGCCCTTGCGTTGTATTTGGTCCGTCGGACTAGCATACAGACAAACGGTTTTTCCGATAGGAATTGATTCCGTCTGAAAGATTTAAAACATGTTTTATTTCTAGGTCCGTCAGACTTTTTGAAAAAAAAAAGTCAGCTGAAGCTCACACAGGATTGGAATATCTGATGAAATAATTCCGTTGGACCTTTTCTGCCGGATAGTCCGGTCGTGTGTTTGACACTTTCTTGAAGAAGCCACACATCCCACAATCCCTAGGTCTCTCAGTCTAGTGCTGGTACAGGTGAGAGCTGCACAGTAAATAGACACAACCACACAACCACAAGCAGGACGAGCGATTCACAAAGCGATCACCATGCTGGAAGAGATGTATTTAATCACATTAGCACCTCCTATCACTGAGGCTCTGATGAAGAGGGTACTCCCTCATAACGCGTAAGACGTTTGTGATACCATCTGATTCCTCCTAATACCCGGTTCAGGTTGCGGGTGTCTAGAAGACACAGTTCTGAATTCTTCGAGCAATGTTAAGCCTTCTTTTTAACGTTTGTTTGTGAGTCTGACTCTTGTTTTTATCTAAATTAAATTTATCTCTGGTAATGCGAAAGGTCGGTGCCCCCTCCCTGACTTTCTATATGTTTCAGCTCTACCCGTTGTTCTGGGGAAGGCAGCAAGACCTTTGACTTTCCATATTTTTACCAACGGGTTGGCCACACCAATTGCATATGGACTTAGCTCCTGAGTGCAGCAGCGTGTTTCGTGTTGTTAGGACCCAAGATTTCCCAGCAAAACATTGCCCAAAGCATTACACTGCCTCTGCCGGCTTGCCTTCTACCCATAGTGCACCCTGGTGCCATCCATTCCCCAGGTAAATAATGCACACACACCCAGCCATCCACATTATGTAAAAGAAAACATGATTCATCGGGCCAGGGCTCTTCCTTCCATTGCTCTGTGGTGCAGTTCTGATGCTTAGGTGCTCATTGTAGGCACTTTTTGCTGTGGACACGAGACCGCATGGGCACCCTGACTGGTCTGTGGCTGCACAGCCCCATACGCACTACCATGCCCAATTTCTATGCTTTCCACATACCAGCTTCATGGATAGCATGTTTACTTGTTGCCTAACACATTCCATCAACTTTCTGATGCCACTGAAACAAGATAATCAATGTTATTCCCTTAACATGTCAGTGGTCATAAGGTTATGGCTGATCGGTGTGTACGTCTCGGGTTGGGTTTGTTTAGAGTCAGGGACCACAGCGTGAAGGGGTGCCTTGGCCTTGCAGTGTGACTCTACATGTCTTTGCAAACATATGTAAGCCCTTGTACACACGGTCGGACATTCTGACAACCAAATCCGTTGGATTTTGTCCGACGGATTTTGTCCGAAACTGTTGCATACACACGGTCGGACAAAGTTGTCGGAAAATCTGATTGTACATAACGTGATGGTGTTATTTCGTTACGACGGGACTACGTTCAGGCTAGTAGCCAATGGCTTTGGTCTAGGAATTTGATCTGAGCACGCGTGGCACTTTGTCCGTCGGAGTAGGCTACACATGATCGGAGTATGTCCGATCGGAGCATTTTGTTCGGAAAATTTTACGGACAAGTTGGAAAACTTGGTCCGTCGGCTACTCCAACAGAAACAGTCCGATGGAGACCACACGCAGTCGGATTATCCGACAAAACGGTCCGATAGGACACATTCCGTCGGAATCTCCGACCGTGTGTACAAGGGCTTACACAAACCTCTGTTTTCATCCGAAATATTGAAGCCGTTTTAGTTACCGTATATTTTTATGCTATTTAGATGGCTCATGTGCTGGACTTTTTGTATCGTTTAGCATATTGCCCCAGCCATAATATTTTTTAAAAGAAACTGAGAAGCGGCCATTTGCGTGATAACCCAGGATAGCAGCCGATAACATGTCACTTTCTATAGCGAGATCATTCCTGATTGATCAATTCGGGTTACTGGAGATCGACTGAATAAAGCAGAATATGTTTAGACAGCGGCTTTTAGCTGGCCATTGTTGTATGTTAAACATCGCACCACACAAGTAAGATCAATGCATGAGCGTAATCCCATCTCCCCATGAGAAATAAATATGAAATGTTGTGAATCTCTACTAGACTTTCAGCTAGAATTCATATATCTCTCCTCGGATAAGAGTGTATATGTGTTCTGTCTGATTGATGACTGCCACCCCCCTCCTCTCCCAGTATCCACCATGATACATTCCTAGAGCAACATTGATTGTGTAAAAGCCTTAATGCAGTGTGCAGGGACGCCGTTACCAACATCAGACAGGAGGAGGCAAATTCAATATTCCCTCTAAGTGATTCCATTTAGGAGTAAAATGCCATGATGGAATCTGGTGCTCATGTCAATGCCCCAGTAACACTAAACCTTCTACAATGAGAATCGTCTGCATTACACGCATCTAAGGGGAATATACCTTAACCACTACAATACAGGGCACTTTCGCTCACTTCCTTCCCAGCCCAATTTTCAGTTTTCATCGCTCTCGCAATTTCAATGACAATTGCGCGGTCTTGCTACGCTGTGTCCAAATGAAATTTGTATCATATTGTTTGCACAAATAGAGTTTTATTTTGGAGGTGTTTATTCACGACTCCGTTTTTTATTTTTTGCAATATAAGCGATAAAAGAGTGGAAATTTGGAAAAAAAACAATATTTTCTTCTTTCTATTTTAAAAGAAATCCAATAAAATCGAATTTTGTCATAAATTTAAGCCAAAATGTATTCTGCTACATGTCTTTGGTAAAAAAAAAATTTGGTTAAGTGTATAATAATTGGTTTGTGTGATCACGAACATATGTATGAAAATGATCATGTACATATGGTGATGTACGGTAGGTGATCACGGACAGATGTGTGCAGATAATCATTGGGACATGTGATTTTAGTGAGACATATGTGGGGGACATGTGTTTTCATTATTTGGGGACATGTGTGTTTTGGGGACATGTGTGGGGACATTGTGTTTACACTGTGTGGTGAGGTGTGTTTTCACTAGACTGGTGATCATTGAGTAAAAAGCTGTAAAAAACAGCTCATACTCACTGATCACCAGCCGGCTGCAGCGATCCGCTCTCCTCAGCGACGACTTCCGTGTGAGGAGAGGAGAGCCGGCTGTTTGTTTACATCACATGATGGCCGAGATTGGACACATGTGATCAGGAGGGCCAATCGTAGAGCCCTCCTGCCAATCCGAGATGCGCCGTGTCCGGGTGACACAAGCGCATCGGGATCGCACCGCTCCGCGGGCACGTGCGCGCGTGATGCCCGACTTCTGAAGGACGTTCACAAACGTCCACTCAGAAGTAGAGAGCTCCCACCCAGCCGTATATCTACATTGGTCGGGTGGGAAGTAGTTAAACACAACTTGTTCCCAATCAGTCAGAGATATTTTTGGATTAATGATATCTCACTATGCTTCTGACGTGAATTGTGATTTTCATGTTTTAAAAGTTATTATGTGATCAACAAAAAGTGACATGATGTGAAGTGGAAGGAAAATGATAAATGGTTTTAAATTTTTTCTTTTTACGAATACATATCAGAAAAGTGTGGCGTGCATTTGTATTCAGCCCCCTTTACTCTGATACCCCGAAGTAAAATCTAGTGGAACCAAGTGCCTCCAGAAGTCACCTAATTAGTAAATAGAGTCCAACTGTATGTAATTTAATCTCAGTATAAATACAGCTGTTATGTGAAGCCCTCAGAGGTTGGTTAAAAAACCTTAGTCAACAAACCGCAACATGAAGGCCAAGGAACACACCAGAAAGGTCAGGGAAATATCCCAAGCTTTGAACATCCCGCGGGGCGCTGTTCAATCCATCATCCGAAAATGGAAAGAGTAGGGCACAACTGCAAACCTACCAACACATGGCCGTCCACCTAAATTGACAGGCCGGGCAAGGAGAACATTAATCAGAGAAGCAGCCAAGAGGCTCATGGTAACTCTGGAAGAGCTGCAGAGATCCACAGCTCAGGTGGGAGAATCTGTCCACAGGACAACGGTTAGTCGTGCACTCCACAAATCTGGCCTTTATGGAAGAGTGGCAAGAAGAAAGCCATTGTTGAAAGAAAGCCATAAGATGTCCCGCCAGGGCTCTTCCTTCCATTGCTCCGTGGTGCAGTTCTGATGCTTAGGTGCACATTGTAGGCACTTTTTTTCTGTGGACACGAGACCGCATGGGCACCCTGACTGGTCTGTGGCTACACAGCCCCATACGCACTACCATGCCCAATTTGTATGCTTTCCACACACCAGCTTCATGGATAGCATGTTTACTTGTTGCCTCTGCAGCTCTTCCAAAGTTACCATGAGCCTCTTGGCTGCTTCTCTGGTTAATGTTCTTCTTGCCCGGCCTGTCAATTTAGGAGGATGGCCATGAGTTGGTAGGCTTGATGTGTGCAGTTTGCGAGAAGCCATGTGGGGAACACAGCAAAAGTAGGGACAGGGAAGCTGGTCAGAGTTGATGGGAAGATGGATGGAGCCAAATACAGGGTAATCCTAGAAGAAAACCTGTAATGCCGTGTACACACGACCGGACTTTTCGAGGGACTAGGTCCGACAGACTTTCGACGGCGTTCTGACGGAGTTCTGACAGAGTTCTGACGGACTTTCCGAATGAACGGACTTGGCCACACACAATCACACCAAAGTCCGACGGATTCGAACGTGATGACGCACGACCGGACTAGAATAAGGAAGTTCATAGCCAGTAGCCAATAGCTGCCCTAGCATCGCTGTTTGTCTGTCGGACTAGCATACAGACGAGCGGATTTTTCGATAAGAACTGGATCCGGCGGAGTTCCGTCGGAAAAATTTGAAACATGTTCCATTTCTAAAGTCTGTCGGATTTTTGCAAATCAAAAGTCCGCTGCAGCCCCCACACGAACGAATAGTCCGCCGGAATCGTTCCGTTGGACCTTTGATGTCGAAAAGTCCGCTCGTATGTACGTGGCATAAGAGTCTGCAGTTTGACAAAGCTTAAGCTACTTTACTTTTGCAAAGTAAAATGGGCAAAAATATCACTCTCTAGTAGGGATGGGCGGAACACCGTCCCCCTCTCCCCGGTTCTGTTCACACCAGAACATGCGAACAGGCAAAAAATTTGTGCGAACATGCGAACCCCAATAAAGTCTACGGGACACGATCATGAAAAATTAAAAGTCCTCATCTTAAAGGCTTATATGCAAGTTATTGCCATAAAAAGTGTATGTGGACCTGGGAACTGCCCCAGGAGACATGTATCAATGCAAAAAAGTTTTAAAAATGACAGTTTTTTCAGGAGCAGTGATTTTAGGAATGCTTAACGTGAACCAATAGAAATGAAATATTCCTTTAAATATCGTGCCTGGGGGGTCCCCTTAGTCTGCCTGTCAAGTGGCGCATCTGTCCCGCAGCAAAATTACATTTCTAAAGGAAAAAATTTCATTTAAACTTGCTCGTGGCTGTAATGTATTGTCGGCTCTCAGTAATATAAATAAAAATCAAGGCAAAAAACTGTGTAGGGTCCCCCCCAAACCGGATGACCCCGCCCCCCTCTGACGGCACATGATATGTGAATGGTCATTCCTTTATAACAGCTGTCACAGTGAAAAAGACAGCAGTCAGTGGGACTGCTGTCTTTTTTTTTTATTTTATTTTTTTATAAAGGACTTGTCAAAAACTGTCTTTTTTGTTTTTTACTCACTTTATTCACTTTTTTTGGTGAATGGGTAGGGGTGCAATGTACCCCATGCCTTCACATGGGGGGGTGGGATCTGGGGTCCCCCTTGTTAAAGGGGTCTTCTAAATTCTGATAAGATATTCTAAAAACTAGTAGACTGAAATGCAATACATTTTTGGTTTGGGTTTAGACACTGTATGCTTTAATTTTTTAAGTGAAAATCTTCTAGATCGCTCAAAATGTTTGAAAATTAGAGGCGCCACAGGCAGCTTTCTTGTTACATTTGGTGTAGCACGAATACTAGGCTTTAGCCAAAAATAATCTTTCAGGTCAGTTAACACTCTGTGAAAACGGCACGTTATGGGAATTTTCCTCTCGTGAGGTGGAATAATTACCTATAAATTTAGATTTTTAGGGTTTGCAGAATTTATTTCTACAGTCGGCCTCATGAAGTGAACAGCTTTGGCCACTTTGACAAATACAAAGGCAGTAAAAAGGGCACCCATTGTAGTGTGTTACAGGTCAGCCCACCAATTCGTTTTGTACTTTTAAATCGCCAAATAATGACAATGATCTTTCTGGATACGGTGATCTCCCATCGCAGGGGTTAGAATGAGTGCTTATTATGCCTGTCTTTTTATCTGTTATGTTTTTTTTTAAAGAGAAAACGCATTATGGGCCTGTGGCACATTATAGTACTACATAGCTCTCAACTGTCCCTGATTTCGAGGGACTGTCCCTGATTTGGAACAATTTCCCTCTAGGTCCCTCTTTCCTCCTCCTTTGTCCCTCATTTTGGTCTGATCTGTATAGTTGTGTATAAAATGCACTTTTTATCTTTCAAAAAGTGTTTCCCAGCGCTAAACCTTTCATCCAAATTCTAAATTGCTGAATTTCTACATTTTTTAAAAAACAATATAAAGGAATAGTAGTGGTAAAAAAAGCACTTGTGTATTTAACTTTTTTTTGTGGTTAATTCTACTTTAAGGGGGTGTGGCAGGGGGCGTGCCCTATGCCTACATACGCTTGCTAGTAGGTGTTCCTCATTCCCATCTCAGAATGTTGGGAGGTATGGTATTATCCTGACTTGTACAAAATACAACCTACTAGACAGTGGCGTCGCTAGGGGGTGGCTTTTGGGGCTATAGCCCCTTGTTGCTGCAGGGGTCCCCAAGGGGAGAGGAGGCTCTCTGGGGACCCTGATGTAAGGGGGGCTCTCTGGGGACCCTGATGTAAGGGGGGCTCTCAGGGGGGCTCTCTGGGGACCCTGATGTAAGGGGGGCTCTCTGGGGACCCTGATGTAAGGGGGCTCTCTGGGGACCCTGATGTAAGGGGGGGGCTCTCTGGGGACCCTGATGTAAGGGGGGGCTCTCTGGGGACCCTGATGTAAGGGGGGGATCTCTGGGGACCCTGATGTAAAGGGGGCTCTCTGGGGACCCTGATGTAAGGGGGGGGCTCTCTGGGGACCCTGATGTAAGGGGGGGCTCTCTGGGGACCCTGATGTAAGGGGGGGCTCTCTGGGGACCCTGATGTAAGGGGGGGATCTCTGGGGACCCTGATGTAAGGGGGGCTCTCTGGGGAATTTGATGTAAGGGGAGGCTCTAGGGATCCTGATGTAAGGGGGAGCTCTCTGGGGACCCTGATGTAAGAGGGGGCTCTCTGGGGACCCCGATGTAAGGGGGGCTCTCTGGGGACCCCGATGTAGGGGGGGCTCTCTGGGGACCCTGATGTAAGGGGGGCTCTCTAGGGACCCAGATGTAAGGGGGGCTCTCTAGGGACCCCGATGTAAGGGGGGGGCTCTCTGGGGACACCGATGTAAGGGGGGGCTTTCTGGGGACCCTGATGTAAGGGGGGCTCTCTGGGGACCCTGATGTAAGGGGGGCTCTCTGGGGACCCTGATGTAAGGGGGGGCTCTCTGGGGACCCTGATGTAAGGGGGGGCTCTCTGGGGACCCTTATGTAAGAGGGGGCTCTCTGGGGACCCCGATGTAAGGGAGGGCTCTCTGGGGACCCTGATGTAAGGGTGGCTCTCTAGGGACCCCGATGTAAGGGGGGCTCTCTGGGGATATATATACACACACACACACGTATATTACTTTATATACGTGTATGCCTGCCCAAGTGTATGCCTTTCTTTACTACGCTGCTATGAGCTCTAGCCCCAGATCTTTTGTAGACCTAGCAACATCCTGCTACTAGATGTATTTGCAGATAAGACAGAAAAGTAGAATTTAAGTAAATAAAAGCTGGCCATACACAAACAGGCGGCATCTTTATCATGAGAGTTGGCTCTTTCATGACAAGCAAGGATGACTTCTGGCCCCGGCTTGATCAATTCTGTATAGATTCTACACTCAGAGGGACGCTTTCCAGCATGTCTTGTCACTTTTAATGTTTGTGAATGTTATTATTGGATCTCTTCCCCACACACTATACAACAATAGTCTCATCCTTTGCTATGACAAATTATTGATCATATTATAATGACTTCTACACAGTTATTAGCCCGATTTGCAGACGAGTGACAAGGACACAACAGACCACCTGCCATTGACCTTTCTCCGTCCACTGTCACATCCCATCAGATGTCTTCTATTTCCAGGGCAGGTCATCACCTCGATCACACCTCTGTGCCGGTCATCACACTGATCGTTTTATATACCATGTACAGCAGAAAACACATCTGATATCTGGAGCCCAACATTCAGGCACATCACACAGGACAGGACATTAGATTGCATTATAAAACATATACAGTGAGCCCCAAATAGGAAATGCAGCTGCTGCAGAACCTCTTATCAGTCAGCAGAACACGTGGGCTCTGCAGGATGCTGGTGCCAGAGTTACCCTTTAGAATTCTGATTGTTTTCCCCTTGTACCCTGGCATGTGGCCGAGCATGTCACAGATGTGCTGCAGACTTGGGATTTAGACAATTTTTGGAACTTTCTGCTGCTGTGTGGGTGTTTTCTCCTAGCAGTTCTGTCTGATCCTTCTGTCCAATATAAAACTCTTTCATCATGGCTCCCCTCATACCCCCACCCCCACTAGATTAATAAGACCCTCTGTGCAGTCTGCATTATGTCCAAAACAGATCTACCTCTACACTCATATAACGAATATTTAGACTCGCGGTGCAGAGGGGAACAAAGGCAGTATACACTGACGGGGCAAATTCGGATAGTATACGGTAGAGGGGACATTGTGCAGGTGGTGTTGCGGGGGGGGGGGGGCACACAGTGGAGGGGACATTTTGCAGGCGATATTCCGGGGGGGAAACACAGTAGAGGGACATTTTGCAGGTGATGTTCCCGGCGCAAAACACAGTGGAGGGGAAATTCTGCAGGTGATATTCCGGGGGGCAAACACAGTGGAGGGGAAATTCTGCAGGTGATGTTCCGGGGGGCAAAACACAGCGGAGGAGACATTCTGAGGGTGATATTCCAGGGGGAAAACACAGTAGAGGGACATTTTGCAGGTGATGTTCCAGGGGGAAAACACAGTGGAGGGGACATTTTGCAGGTGATGTTCCAGGGGGAAAACACAGTGGAGGAGGCATTCTGCAAGTGATGTTCCCGGGGGCAAAACACAGTGGAGGAGACATAATGAGGGTGATATTCCGGGGGGAAAATACAGTGTAGGGGACATTCTGCAGGTGATGTTCGGGGGGAAAACACAGTAGAGGGGCATTCTGCAAGTGATGTTCCCGGGGGCAAAACACAGTAGAGAGGCATTCTGCAGGTGATGTTCCCGGGGGCAAAACACATTGTAGGGGACATTCTGCAGGTGATGTTCCGGGGGGAAAACACAGTGGAGGGATATTCTGCAGGTGATGTTCCTGGGGGAAAACACAGTAGCGGGGCATTCTGCAAGTGATGTTCCGGGAGGCAAAACACAGTGGAGGGGACATTCTGCAGGTGATGTTCCGGGGGGGGAAAACACAGTAGAGGGGCATTCTGCAAGTGATGTTCCAGGGGGCAAAACACAGTGGAGGAGACATTCTGAGGGTGATATTCCGGGCGGAAAACACAGTAGAAGGGCATTCTGCAGGTGATGTTCCCAGGGGAAAACACAGTAGAGGGACATTCTGCAGGTGACGTTCCCGGGGGCAAAACACAGTGGAGGGGACATTCTGCAGGTGATATTCCTGGGGCACAGAGTGAAGAGGATATATTATAGTTGATGGGACACACACTGAAGAGGACATACTGACGGTGATGTTCCCGGTGCACACAGTGGAGAGGACATTCTGCAAGGCATGTACCCAGGAACCCACTAGTCAAGGGGACATTCTGAAGGTGATGTTCCCAGGGCACACAGTGGAGGGGACATTCTGCAAGTGATGTACCAAGGAGCCCACCAGTGAAGGGGACATTCTGCAGGTGATGTTCCTGGGAGCCCACAGTGAAGGGGACATTCTGCAGGCGATGTTCCCGGAGGAAACACAGATGAGACATTCTGCAGGTGGTGTTCCTGGGGCACATATAAAGGGGACATAGTGCAGGTGATGTTCCTGGAGAACACAGTGGAGGGGACATTGTGCAGGTGATGTTCCTGGAGAACACAGTGGAGAGGACATTGTGCAGGTCATGTTCCTGGAGAACACAGTGGAGGAGACATTGTGCAGGTCATGTTCCTGGAGAACACAGTGGAGGGGACATAGTGCAGGTGATGTTCCTGGAGAACACAGTGGAGGGGACATTGTGCAGGTCATGTTCCTGGAGAACACAGTGGAGGGGACATAGTGCAGGTGATGTTCCTGGAGAACACAGTGGAGGGGACATAGTGCAGGTGATGTTCCTGGAGAACACAGTGGAGGGGACATAGTGCAGGTGATGTTCCTGGAGAACACAGTGGAGGGGACATTGTGCAGGTGATGTTCCCAGAGCACACAGTGAGGAGGACAGACTGCAGGTGATGTGCCTAAGGCACACAGCCTAGAAGACATTCTGCAGGTGATGTTCAAGGGGCACACTATGGAGAGGGCATTCAGCAGATGATGTTCCTGGGGCACACCGTGGAGGGAACATTCTGCAGATAATGTTCCAAAGGCACAAAGTGGAAGAGACATTCTGCAGGTGATAGTCTGGGGGGCATACATTGGTTGGGACATTGTGCTCGTAAAATTCTTGGGGCACATAGTGGAGGGGCATTCTGAAGGTGATACTCTGGGGGCACTCAGTGGAGGGGGCAGACTGTGGGTAATACTCTGGGGATGACAGTGGATGGACCAGTCTCCTGATGATAATTTAGGGGCACACAGAGGCGGGGACACTGCTGGTAATAATCTGGGACAAACAGTGCAGGCTAAATTCTACCACTGATATTCTGGGGGCACACAGTGCCAGGAAAAATCTGCTGGTGATAATAAGGGAACACAAAGCAGGGGTATTCTATGAGTGATAATATGGAGGAAAAAAGTGGAGGGGAGTTTCTACAAGTAATGATATCGGCAAACGGTGGAGGAGAAATTCTGCCCTTGATAATCTAGGGGCAGACAATGGATGGGATGTTCTACAGGTAATACTCGGGGGGGATAAACACTGAAGGTGTATTCTTCAGGTGACAATATTGCCAATTAATACTCCTAGAGCGGACAGTAGAGGTTCTGCAGCTAATTATCGGGGGGCACACAGTGGAGGGGACATTCTTCTGGTAATATTATCAGGGCATAAAGTGATGGCAGAATTTTGCAGGTGATACTCCGGGGGGCACATAGTCAAGAGTACATTCTGCTAGTGTCATTCTGGAGGAACAGTGTGGGCACCATTCTGCCATTACTATTTAGGGGGCACAAAGTGGAGGTGACACTCTGCAGGTGATAATCTGGGGGCACCTAGTGAAGGTTATATAATGCAGGTAATAATTTGGGGGCACACAGTGGAGGGGACATCCTGCAGTGATATTTTGGGGGAGTACAACAGAGAAGACATCCAGCCACTGTTTATATGATGGTGTATAGAATGGGAGTATATACTGTGACTTACCTCTGTATCTCAAAACTGCAGCCCTTCCTCAGTAGGGCTGCCCTCTTCTTCATAATCGAGGGTTTGCCTTTGGCCATGTAGTTATCCATTTGGCAATCCATGTCTCCCCCTTGGTTAAGGAAGAATCCCTGAGACCAGAGGGGGGTCCAGGCTGTAGGAGATCACTGAAGTGCTGGATTCAGATCTGTATAGAGGCGGCTGACATCCTCAATGCTGTGCGATCCCAAGTCTTGTTCAGTTCAGCTGCTTGTCCTGCAGGAGGAGGAGGAGGCACTGTGTGTGTATGTGTCTGTGTGTGATAGTGATGTCCAGTTCATGAACGAATCGTTCTTTTGAACCGGTTCTTTTTAGTGAACTGGATGAATCGATTCTTTTCAGTGAACTGATTCGTTTGAAACAGTTCACTCTGCACTCAGTACATAGCAGAGCAGCAGAGCTGGCAGTGGTAATATGATCCTAGAGTGAGAGAGCTCGGCCCCTCCCTGCAACCAATTAGCTGACTCTAAGCACAGTGACACTCAGGAACTGGATACAAACTTAAAACAAGAGCCAGGAGTACACAGTACACCGAGTTAAAGAATCGAACAGTTCACCGAGTTAAAGAATCGTACTTGTTACCGAGTTAAAGAATCGAACAGTACACCGAGTTAAAGAATCGTACAAGTTACCGAGTTACCGAGTGAAAGAATCATATCAGTTTTTAGAACACAGTACACTAAAAGAACCATGAGTCACCACCAGTAGAGAACACTACACTAAATCAATGATCAGCTAGCAGTAGTACACTTACAGACTGCTTTATAGACAGAGAGGACAGAGTCAGGATAAGAAGATATCCTCATTCAGATTAATTATTTAACCCTTTAATATTTAGTTGGTTTATGCTAAAGAAGATATTCATGTTAAGAAGGACAGGAATGCCTTCTGGGACATGTGTCTAATTTAGTAGCTATATAACTGAATGAGAGAGCTGTCTAATTTTTATAACACAAAAATACATTTTATCCTGCTTTATGGTAATATTTTTCTGCGTTCTGGTCCTGAGATTTCTATGCCCCCCGGATCCTTAGATTATTATTTTTTTTTTTTAATTCCTCCAACCATGACCATTTTTTAAATAGTGGTATAAAAAATAACAGACAAAATAGGAAAAAAATCAACAGTTTTTAATAGAACAATATAAAACTATTTGAAAGTACTGGAATAATTACGATAAAAAAAAACATTTATTCACATGCAGATATCGGGGTTGGTGGGGATGGTTTTAGTTTTTATTTTATAAATTTTTCACTTAACAAGCCCCTATGTGATCGTTTGTTGAAGTGACAGGTTCTCTTTATTGCATATGGGGTCTGGTATATGATTATATGAGTATAGGATTGTGCTCAGTGACCTGGGTAGCAGGTGTTCTGTCAGATCAAGCGATCTATAGGAGCAGCCAATATTGCGACTTTCGGTGATGCACAAACAGTCGTGTAAATGAAAAGCGTGTTTTTGTGTGTATTTTCTGCATTCTGATGGGCCAACTTCACAGGTAAGATTGCTAGCTATCAGATTTGTCCGTAGTCTTTACAGTGCATAATGAGGCTCCTTTTACACTTGTGTGACTTTTCATGCAACTTGGGACTACAAAGTCGCATGACAAGTCGTACCCCAAGATTTCCAATGAGTACCGTTCATATCTGTGGGTCTTCCAGTCACAGCGACTTCAAAGTAGTTACTGCACTACTTTGGTACGATTTTGATGCGACTTGCGGCAGAGACCTCAAGATTACATAAGTATTCCTTCAAGTCACATCAAAATCGCATCAAAGTCACGGTAAAAATCGTGGCAAAAATTGCATGACTTTCAAGTCGCACAAGTGTGAAAGGAGCCTAACGATTGGATTTTACTACCGTGGACACTTCGCCTGCACGCGGAAGTAAAATACAATCATTTTTCCTGTGAATGCGCTGTAAAGAGAACGGAAAAATATGTCTAGCAATGTTAACTGTGTAGTTAGCCCATCATATGCACAAAAATCCGCTTTTCATTTTCACAGCTTTATGTGTCACCAAAATTGATGACGCGGCTGATCTGACAGAATAATAGGATTGTGCTACTAGCAAGGAACTAAATGCAAATAAACCTCCCAGGACCTGCCAGCCTTCTGAGAAGAATCATTCTTTTGATTCTAATCATTTAAGAAGGCTGAGTCAGAGCTTCGGTTCACTTGCTTGTCAGTAGACTCAGCAAGTGAACCGAAGAACCGAAGAATCGGTTCATTGAATCGGTTCATTTCACTGAGTAGTTCGAAATGAACCGATTCAGTTAAAAGATCCGGACTTCCCATCACTAGTGTGTGAGTGTGAGAGTGTGTGTGTGTGTGTGTGTGTATGAGTGTGTGTGCGTTCCCCCTCCTTCCCATTCACACACAATAGAGCTTTCCACTCACTCCCTCCTCTGCTGCTGTGCCCACATCACCGTATACTTTGCACCATGTACTCTGCCCCAGTACTGTACATTCTGTACCCTACGATCTGCACCATATACTCTGCCCCCAGTGCCCTTCACTTTGCAGCATGTACTCTGCCCACTGTACCCTACACCTTGCCCCTTAAACCATGTACTCTGCCCTCAGTGCCCTACATTTTGCACCATTTACTCTGCCCCAGTACCCTTCACTCTGTCCCTTAAACCATATACTCTGCACCATGCACTCTGCCCCCAGTACCCTACATTCTGCATCAGGTACCCCCCCCCCCAGTACCCTACAATTTTCACCCTACACTTTGCCCCTTAAACTATACACTCTGCACAATGAACTCTACCCCCAGTACCCTACATTCTGCACCATATACTCTGTCCACAGTACCCTTCACCCTGTCCCTTAAACCATATACTCTGCACCATGCACTCTGCCCCCAGTACCCTACACTCTGCGCCATATACTCTGCCCCCAGTGCCCTACACTCTGCACCATATACTCTACCCCCAGTGCCCTGCACTCTGCACCATATACTCTGCCCCCAGTGCCCTACACTCTGCACCATATAATCTGCCCCCAGTGCCCTACACTCTGCACTATATACTCTGCCTCCAGTGCCCTACACTTTGCACCATATACTCTCCCCCAGTACCCTACACTCTGCCCCATTTACTCTTCCCCCAGTACCTTACATTCTGCACCATTTACTTTGCCCCCAGTACCCTACATTCTGAACCATGTACTCTGCCCCCAGTACCCTACATTCTGTACCATGCAGTCTGCCCCCACTACCCAACATTCTGCACCATATACTTTGCCCCCACTATCCTACATTCTGCACCATCTACTCTGCCCCCAGTACCGTACATTCTGCACCATGCACTCTGCCCCCACTACGCAACATTCTGCACCATGTGCTCTGCCCCAAGTGCCCTACACTCTGCACAATGTACTCTACCCCCAGTACCCTACACTTTGCACCATATAATCTGTCCCCAGTACCCTTGACTCTGCCCTTTAAACCATATAATCTGCACCATGCACTCTGCCCCCACTACCCTACATTCTGCACCATCTACTCTGTCCCCAGTACCCTACATTTTGCACCATGCACTCTGCCCCCAGTACCCTACATTCTGCACCATGTACTCTGCCCCAGTGCCATATACTCTGCCCCCAGTGCCCTACACTCTGCACCATATACTCTGCCCCCAGTGCCCTACACTCTGCACCATATACTCTGCCCCCAGTGCCCTACACTCTGCACCATATACTCTGCCCCCCCCCCCGTGCCCTACACTGTGTACCATCTACTCTGCCCCCCAGTACCCTATAGTCTGCACCATGTACTCTGCCTCAAGTGCCCTACACTCTGCACAATGTACTCTACCCCCAGTACCCTGCAATTTGCACCATATAATCTGTTCCCAGTACCCTTGACTCTGCCCCTTAAACCATATACTCTGCACCATGCACTCTGCCCCCACTACCCTACATTCTGCACCAGCTACTCTACCCCCAGTGCCCTACACTTTGCACCATATACTCTGCCCCCACTACCCTACATTCTGCACCAGCTACTCTACCCCCAGTGCCCTACACATTGCACCATTTACTCTGCCCCCATTACCCTACATTCTGCATCATGTACTCTGCCCCCCGTGCCCTACACTCTGCACCATATACTCTCCCCCAGTGCCCTACACTCTGCACCATATACTCTGCCCCCAGTGCCCTACACTCTGCACCATATACTCTGCCCCCCGTGCCCTACACTGTGCACCATTTACTCTGCCCCCAGTACCCTACACTGTGCACCAAGTACTCTGCCCCCAGTGCCCTATACTCTGCACCATGTATTCTGCCCCCGATGTGCTACACTTTGCATCATGTACTCTGCCCCCAGTACCCTTCATTCTGCCCCTTAAACCATATACTCTGCCCACAGTATGCTACACTTTGCACCAAATGCTCTGCCCTACAGTACCCTACACTCTGCCCCTTAAACCATATACTCTGTACCAAGTACTCTGCCCCAATTCCCTATACTTTGCACCATGTACACTTCCCCCAGTACCAAACACTCTGCACTATATACTCTACCCCCAGTACCACATACTCTGCACCATGTACTCTGCGCCATACTCTACACTCTGCACCATGTACTCTGCCCAATTATCATAGAGTTGTCTGCACCATGTACTCTGCCCTCAGTACCCTACACTCTCTATCATGTACTCTGCCCCCAGTACCCTATACTCTGCACCATGTACTCTGCCCCCAGTACCCTGGACTCTGCACTATGCACTCTGTCCCCAGTACCATACACTCTGCACCATGTACTTTAACCCCAGTACCATGCACCATGTACTCTGCCCCCTGTACTCTACACTGTGCACCATATACTCTGCCCCTTGTACCATGCACTCTGCATGATGTACTCTGCCCCCCGTGCTCTACACTCTGCACTGTGTACTCTGTCACCTAGTTCCGTACACTCTTCACCATATACTCTGCACCATCTACATTGCCATCATACTCTACACTCTGCACCATGTACACTGCCACATTAGCATACACTCTGCACCATGTACTCTACCCCCAGTACCCTACACTCTGCACCATGTACTCTACACCCAGTACCCTACACTCTGCCTCTTAAACCATATACTCTGCACCATGCACTCTGCCCCCAGTACCCTACACTCCGTGCCATGTACTCTGCCCCCTGTAACCTACACTTTGAACCATGTTCTCTGCACCAGCTACTCTGCCCCCAGTACAATACATTCTGCCTTCAGTACCAAGCACTCTGCCACCAGTACCATACACTTTGCACTCTACCCCAAGTACCATATACTGTGCACCATGTACTCTGCCCCCTGTACTCTACACTATGCACCATGTACTTTGCCCCCTGTACTATACACTCTGCACCATGTTCTCTGCCACCTAGTACTGTACATACTTCACTATATACTCTGCCCCAAGTACCCTACACTCTGGACCATGTACTCTTCCCCCAATATCCTACACTCTTCATCATGTGCTCTGCCTCTTAAACCATATACTCTGCTCCATGTACTCTGCCACTTAGTACCGTACACTCTTCACTATATACTCTGCCCAAAGTACCCTACACTCTGCACCATGTACTCTGCCCCCAATACCCTACAATCTTCACCATGTACTCTGCCCCCCAGTACCAAGCACTCTGCCCCCAGTACCATACATTATGCACCCTGCACTTTGTCTTCAATACCATAAACTCTGCCCTTTAAACTATACACTCTTCACTCTATCCCCAGTACCCTACACTCTGCACTAAGTATTTGTAGCACCCTGGTGTTTAGGCAGGTTTGCTCCTGCCAGGTAAAGTTGCCTTGGCTAATTGTTGAGGATCAATTGATTTCACTCTAAGTCTGTAATTGTTGCCAGATCAGATTATGGGTATATAGGGCATCTAAGCCAATGGGCAGGGGTTTTCTTGAATCCCTTGGCCTGCTGGGAAAACCTATATATTTGTGTGGAGTCAGGTGATCGGGGTTCTGTGCCATCTGGACAGCTGTCTGGGTGGATGGGTCTTGTATTGCCTGGGCTGCTAGGCCAGAGTTTGTGCCTATCCCTGGCACATCTGGCTGCTAGGCTGTCTGAGGCCCTAGCCAGAAGCAAGAGAGCAGCACAGGGTTGGGATTGCGGCTTGCAGTCCAACCAGAAGTGACGGTTCTGCCGGCCAGAGAACCTGCCGTGGTCGGAGGTAGAGGGGAAGCTGTTGCCACTAAGGAACCATCCACCTTATTACCAGGGACCACAGTGAGTAGCCGAGGCAAGTACTGAAGCAGTATTCTCACCAACCGGGGACGGTGAAGAATCGGGAAACTTCAGTGGGTATCAAGCCTGAGACCCAGCCAGCAGACATGCCGCTTGCAGAGCAGCCTTGTGTCAAGCCAGGGCCTGAGCAGGCCAGTGGGATGAAGCTTGAGAAGTATCTTGAGTGCCAAGCTAGGGACCCAGCAGTGAGGCTTGAAGCTACTACCATGAAGATTAGAGGAGCTCAAGGGATTCAGTGACAATAAATAAACTGGTCTAGTGAGAGAGACTGGGAGCTCAGTGGGCCGAAGAACTACAAGATTGTAGTGGAAGTGAAGGGACTGTTACACTTTGTGTTAGGAACTGTTAAAGACTGTTGCCATAGGAGACGGTATTCCTACACATGCAGATGTGGCATCTTTTTGGATGCCTTTCCCTGCATGGCTGTCATCCTGTTGAAGTCTCTGTGTCTGCCAATTAATCTTGCAATTACCTAAGGGTGTCCTGGCCCCAACCCTCTCTCCCAAAGTTCTGTTAAGAGAAATAAAATCTCTTTTGCATTCAAAAAGTGTCTGGAGCCCATTTAATCTACCTTGCATTACACTCACTATGCCGTGCAACCCACCATACACAAAAGAATGTCAGCTATCTCTGGCCCTGGAGGTTCTCATTAGACCGAAGGAGGCCTGGAACCTTGCTACATTTGGTGCCCAACGTGGGGCTAAGGCATTATCCTTGCAGCAGTTGCCCATAGCAACTGGCTGCAGCTCCACTGGAATTTCTTCTGGCTGTGTAAAGGTGGCAGGTAACATCCATACTTCTAATAGACTGTGTTGTCGTGTGTAGTACCAATGTAGGGAAGAACCAACAAGTCTCACTGCTCATGGGAGAGGATCAGCTTGGTCTTTTGACACTTCCCGCCAGCGCTGTGTTAAGGATAAGGAAGTGCTACTGCCATGTGTGTCTGATTGTAGCTTGGAGAGTAAGATGGCGCAGTTCGTAGGAGATATGGCGGATTGGAAAAAGTATGCTCTGGGTATTTGTTTTGGTCCGAGTGATGCGAAACCTGTCTTGACTGACACACCGAGCGGTAAGATTGCCCTGTATAGGACTGGAGGCTATGAGGCCTTGGGACTGATCTGTGAGAGATGTTCCGGCCTGACCACACAATTGAGGCCTTAAGTCATCTGTGGACGCTGCAGAGAGAACTTGTTTGAGGTTGTCTCCCCAACTCAACCTCCACGGATATTGCAAGTTGACTGGGAAAGGAATGTCGCTATACTGGCTGGGAGTGAGGTCAGGCTAAGCTACTCGCTTGGTGTCCGAGCCAACCGGGAGGAAGGTACCAGAACCATGTAAGCAGTGGCGGAACTACCGCCATAGCGGCACATGCAGCCGCTATGGGGCCCGCAGCTGAGAGGGGCCCGTGGGAAGGATGAGGAATGCATACTGTGGAGGGGGGCATCACCTCCCGCATGTTCCCCCAGCCAGCGGAAGCGAGGAGAGGAAGAGGCAAGCTGTCTGTACGAGCAGAGAGCTGTAATAGCTTTCATTTGAATGTCCTGTGTTCCCGGGGCTCACCGTCACATAGCCCCACCTCTTGGCCCGGCGTCTTTGATAGACAGAACACCGGTCCAATGCGGGACATGTGACATCATCAAAGGCTGCAGGCCAAGAGGTGGGGCTATGTGACGGTGAGCCCCGGGAACACAGGACATTCAAATGAAAGCTATTACAGCTCTCTGCTCGTACAGACAGCTTGCCTCTTCCTCTCCTCGCTTCCCCTGGCTGGGGGACCGTGCGGACGGTGCTCGCCCCCCCCCCCCCACTCTGAGTCCCCCACACTTGCCCGCAGCCATTTGAGGGCTCCATACTGGACTGCACTCCACATCCTCCCCGGTAGTTCTGCCACTGGCTCGCCTCTTGCTCTGCACAGGTGAGGCTGCAATTGTGGTTACATTGGTTACATAAAGGAAAATTACAAATGCTGATCTTTTAATTGGTGTTATATGGTAATTTTTTGAATTTGAATTGGCAAAGGAAACTAATGTTTGAAAAAAAATTTATGTCTAAAGAACATGTAATGTACAGTGCATTTTTGCATGTAGGAATTTTCTTTACTACATATTTCTGATTTTTTTTTTTTTTTTACAGCTATAAAGTTAACAGTATTAGTGTTTGCATTTTTAACCACTTTCAGACCGGACCAATTTGCTGGTCAAAGACCAGACCACTTTTTGCGATTCGGCACTGCGTCGCTTTAACTGACAATTGCGCGGTCGTGCGACGTGGCTCCCAAACAAAATTGACGTCCTTTTTTTTCCCACAAATAGAGCTTTCTTTTGGTGGTATTTGATCACCCCTGTGGTTTTTATTTTTTGCGCTATAAACAAAAATAGAGCGACAATTTTGAAAAAAACGCATTATTTTTTACTTTTTGTTATAATAAATATCCCCCAAAAATATATAAAAAAACATATATTTTTTTCCCTCAATTTAGGCCGATACGTATTCTTGTACATATTTTTGGTAAAAAAAAAATCGCAATAAGCGATTATTGATTGGTTTGCGCAAAAGTTATAGCGTTTACAAAATAGGGATAGTTTTATAGCATTTTTATTAATTTTTTATTATTTTTTTTAATGGCGGCGATCTGCGATTTTTATTGTGACTGCGACATTGTCGGGGACCCATCGGACATTTTTGACACATTTTTGGGACCATTGTCATTTATACAGTAATCACTGCTATATAAATGCAGTGATTCCTGTGTAAATGACACTGGCAGTAAAAAGGGTTAACCAGTGGGTGGCAGTGTAGGGGTTAAGTGTTCCTAGGGGTGTGTTACTAACTGTGGGGGGGTTGGGCTTTCATTTAGTGTACACTGATCTCTGCTCCAATCACATGGAGCAGAGATCAGCGTCACTAGTTGCTAGGCAGAATGGGAAAATGTTGTTTATACAGCATTTCCTCCATTCGGCCGCTCCGTGAGACGATCGCGGGGATGCCCGCAGCGATCGAGTCCGCGGGTCCCGCGACCGGACTCACGGGGGTCCCGACCAGCGTGGTCAGCACGTCCTGAGTTAAGTCATTCAGGAGGGATCCAGGCCAGGTGTCGGTGAGTGGGAATCACAGTGGAAAGCTCTGGAAGAGACATGCCAGGAGTTGGATGTAGAGCCAGAGCCCCCCCACTGTGAGGCAGCCCCACACTTGCCAGCAGCCATTTGAGGGCTCCAGTATGCATTCCTCATCCTCCCCGGTAGTTCCGCCACTGGCTCGCCTCTCCCTCTGCACAGGTGAGGCTGCATTGTGCTCGGGTCACGCTGCATTGGGCACAGGTGAGGCTGTATTGGGCATGGGTCACGATGCATTGGGCATAGGGGAGGCTGCATTGGGCACAGGTGAGGCTGTATTGGGCACAGGCAGGCCACGCTGCATTGGGCACAGATGAGACCACATTGGGCACAGGTGAGGCTGCATTGGGCACAGGCAGGTCACGCTACATTGGGCACAGGGGAGGGTGCTTTGGGCACAGGCCACACTGCATTGGGCATAGGTAAGGCTGTATTGGGCACTGGACAGGCTGCATTGGGCACAAGTGGGCACAGGTGAGGCAGTATTGGGCATGGGCAGGCCACGCTGCATTGGGAACAGGCAGGCCACATTGGGTACAGGTGAGGATTATTGAAGCGCTAACACCAGCTGTTTGGAGTATCTTTATCTGTTGATTGTTAAACGTTCTGGAATATGTATATTGCTATTGTGGTGTAGGATCTGGGCCTGTTGTCCCTCCATCCCTTTTCTTTGCTTCCTTCCTTCTTTCCTCCTTCATCTCAGACTCGAACCACACCCCCTTTGAGCCACGCATTTTAAACCAAGCCCACTATTTAATTTAAGCCCCGCCATTTTTTTGTGGGGGGGGGGCTGTTTGAAGGGGGGGCCCCATACAACATTTTGCTATGGGGCCCTGTGATTTCTAGTTACGCCCCTGCATGTAAGCCAGCAAGGAGTGAGAGTGCTGTGCCCGTGGGGGAGGTGATGCCAGTGTGCATTAAAGGGGATGCTAAAGTTGTGTCAAAGTGAGTGCCAAGCACAACTATATCCCGGCCAAAGAGTGCTCTACTATTACAGATTCTGTCATTCAGTCTGACGGTCGATCTGAACTCTTTTCTGACACGTTGTCTTGCACCAGGAAGTGGAGTGATAGCGGTGAGGAATAAATGAGTGATGTGCAAGAGAGTGAAGTTCCCCCCCCGGTGTCGCTGTTAATGTAGAAATCAAGCTGTCTGCCAAGGCAGCCCCGCTGATCATCATTTCCAGATCTTTTGAGGAAGATCGTTGGGCTCAATGGGTTCCCAAAGTCCGCCCCATCATGCCCATGCCTAACATCAAACCTGATTATGTGGTTGCTGGGTGCTCAGTTTAGAGTGCTCCAGACGCCCCAATTTTATCCGGATATGGGGATCCCAAAACCCAGCCTCTGCTGCCAAAGGTGTAGGATAATAATGAAGAAAGTGGCAGAAGAAAACGGGTATCTCTACCAGGGTGGCAATTTCCCCCCAGGCTGCCCTTCAGGGCCCCGGTGCAAGAAACCATGATGGGCCCCCCTGCTTCCAATTTTGTTAGGGTGTCCATGGACATCCTCCCAGAACTCTGCCTCCTGCGTGCCCCCTGGGTTGTGCATCCAGAGCAATCACAGCGACTCTTTACCATGTGTTCAGCTGATCACATGTAAACAGTCTTGCCGGTTGTCTGCAGCCCTTTCCTCTCACGCTGTGTCTGTGTGAGCAAGGGACTGCTGTTAACTGTCAAGAATGTCAGTAAATTGTGCCACCTATCAGTGCTTGTCAATGCCACCTATTAGTGTCCATCAATGCTGCCTATCGGTACTCATCAATGCCGCCTATCAGTGCTGCCTATCAGTGCCCATCAATCCCACCTATTAGTGCTCATCAACTTTGCCTATCAGCAGGGCCGTTTTTAAGGCAGGGCAAAAGGGGCAGCTGCCCTGGGCCCTGTCATTGTTGTGGGGCCCAAAGCAGCTGCCTCATACTTGCCAACTATCCCAGTTTAAATGTCCTTGTCTCTTGCTGTGTCCTGATATCTCAGTGTGAAGTGCTGCTACTAATGCTGCCCAGCTCTGCCCTATTGTTGTGTACAGATGACTTACCTGCAGACCCTGTGTTTACATGTAAATAACCAGCATTCATATGTAAATAGCAGCAGCTTTCATATGTAAATAGATGCATAGATATGTAAATAAAGGCGGCATCCATATGTATAGCATGACCCGTGGAGTGAGGAGATGATGTGCTGTAACCTCTAGCAATGAATCAGTGAGCTGTAATGTGTGCTGTAACCTTTAGCAACCAGTCAGTAAGCAGTAATAATACACTGTAACCTCTGGCAACCAATCGCAATAGCTGCCTGATCTGATTCAGTAAACTGATTTTGAGTCTAGCTGCTATTTATTGTATGTCTCAGAGAAGGTGGAGATCAAAACTGCATGGGGGGGGGGCAAGAAAAGTTTTGTTAAGGGTCCAATCAATATTAAAGATGGCCCTGCCTATCAGCGCTCATTAATGCCGCCTAACAGCATTCATCAGTGCCACCGATCAGTACTCTTCAATTATGCCCATCAGTGGCATCTATCAGTGCTCATCAGATTGGGTTGTTTTACAAGGTGAGGGTTTACGTTAACTCTTGCACCGGTTTGGCGACCCACTGCAAAGGTGAAGTTCTTTCCTCCCCCAGTTCAGCTTTAAGCCCTTGTACACACGGTCGGACATTCCAACAACAAAATCCGTCGGATTTTGTCCGAAACTTGTGTTGCATACACACGGTCGGACAAAGTTGTCGGAAAATCCGATGGTTCAGAACGTGATGACGTTATTTCGTTATGACGGGACTACGTTCAGGCTAGTAGACAATAGCTTTGGTCTTGGAATTTGATCTGAGCATGCGTGGCACTTTGTCCAATCGGAATTCTCTACACACAATCGGACAAAGTCCGATCGGATCATGTTGTCGGAAAGTTTTATAGCCCAGCTCTAAAACTTTGTCTGTCGGATATTCTGACAGGAACAGTCCGATGGAGCCCACACACAGTCGGATTATCCGACAACGCGGCCCGATCGGACATTTTCCATCGGAATGTCCGACCGTGTGTACAAGGGCTAAGACAAATAGTTTTTTGTGAGAATCATGTCAACAATATAAAAGGAAGAAATAAATTTGTATTTTTGTAGCAGCTATTTCTTCTGTGCTTGTTTCCACATGTGTGGCTCTACTCTGCTTGCTGCTCATGGCTCTGATTCAGCGGATAATTGACAGCGAGACATAATTAGTGTAAGGTGGCCAGTGATTAGAAATCTGAGTTTTCTGCTGTGGAAATAGAATTCCCACAAAAAAAAGTATGTTTTTTTCCTGCGTCACCCGCTGCGATTATTCTGACAGCTCAAAGCAAACGTGTGAGCCAGGAAAATGCCCAGAATGGAGAGAGACCTTGTTGTTGCCAGGCCCAAGGCCCTCGAGTGCCAGTTCACTCTTCTCAACCGACAAATCCATTGTCCTTACTGCACGGGCAGAGTGACATGGAAATTGTTCCGCTAATAAAAGCCACGCATGAAGTCTTCGCTGTCACATTGAGGGTCAGACAGCTTCTTTCCCCGTAGAAGATCTCTCCTGTTCTGTTTTTTCGGTCAGTTAGGCTGTGAGAGGCAGTTGGGGCCTAAAGAAAATATTATCACAGGACACAGGCTCACTATTTTATTGAAAAAAAAAAAAAATGTACAGAATATTTATTTTAATTATTTATGTACATTTTCCAGACAGTGTCCTGTTTTAAATGTTTTGTAATGTTTTAAATCAGGGATATGCAATTAGCGGACCTCCAGCTGTTGCAGAACTACAAGTCCCATAAGGCATAGCAAGACTCTGACAGCCACAAGCATGACACCCAGAGGCAGAGCATGATGGGACTTGTAGTTTTGCAACAGCTGGAGGTCCGCTAATTGCATATCCCTGTTTTAAATGTTTTAAATATCCCCACTCCCTCAGTAAGTTCCTCTCATTAGTGACCACCTGTGTCATGGTGGAGACCTCACGTTCTCCCATATAGAGGAGTGTATAGTTCCCATGGTTCAGAGAAGCAGGATCTCCCAATCTATGGATAGTGTAGAACCCACTAATCATGGGGTACTTTGTCGCAGTAAGTAGGCTTAACCACTTTCAGACCGGACCATTTTTGCTGGCTTAAGACCAGACCACTTTTTGCGATTCGGCACTGCATCGCTTTAACCACTTGCTTACTGGGCACTTAAACCCCCCTCAGTCCCAGACCAATTTTCAGCTTTCAGCGCTGATGCACTTTGAGTGACAATTGCGCGGCCATACAACACTGTACCCAAATGAATTTTTTATCATTTTTTTCCCACAAATAGAGCTTTCTTTTGGTGGTATTTAGTTACAGCTCGGAGTTTTATTTTTTGCTAAACAAACAAAAAAAGATGCAAAAAAAAAAAAAAAAAAAATCATGTTTTAATAGTTTGTTATAAAATTTTGCAAACGGGTCATTTTTCTCCTTCATTGAAGTGCGCTGATTAGGCGGCACTGATAGGCTGCATTGGTGGGCACTGATGGGCTGCATTGGTGGGCACTGATGGGCTGCATTGGTGGGCACTGATAGGCTGCACTGGTGGGCACTGATAGGCATAGTTAAGGCGGCACTAATAGGTACAGATAAGGCGGCACCGATGGGCACAGATAAGGCGGCACTGATGGGCAAAGATGGGCACAGATAAGATGGCACGGATGGGTGGCACGGATAAGTGGCACGGATGGGTGGCACGGATGGGCACTGATAGGTACCACAGATAGATGGGACTGATGGGCACTGATAGGTGGCACTGATAGGTGGCTCTGATAGGTGGCACTGCTGGGCACTGATGGGCGGCACTGCTGGGCACTGATGGGCGGCACTGCTGGGCACTGATGGGCGGCACTGGGGTGCAGCACCTGAGGCAGATTTTGGGTGGCACTGTGGGTGGCACTGCTGGGTGGCACTGTGGGTGGCACTGTGGGCACTGCTGGGTGGCACTGTGGGCACTGCTGGGTGGCACTGTGGGCACTATGGGCACTGCTGGGTGGCACTGACAGGGGGGCACTTACTTTATTTCAGGATGGCACTGCGGGTGGCAGGTGGGCACTGGCAGGGGGCAGGTGTCCTTTTAAATTGCTGGCCGTGATCGGGACTGCGATCGACTGCGATCGGCGATCGGCTTTTTTTTTTTCTCCTCGCGCTGTCAGCGCGAGGAGGAATACTAGCCGATTACCGGCTCCGTTTTATCACATGATCAGCTGTCATTGGCTGACAGCTGATCACGTGATAAGGGGTCGGGATCGACCCCTTACACGGATCGGTGATCAGGCGAGTCTCACGGACTCGCCGATCACAGAGCGCGCCGCGCGCGCCCCTCAGGGGGCGCGCAGGCCGCTCGTAACCGGGACTACGTCAATAGACGTAGTCCCGAAAATGTTGGTCCGCGCTATTGCCGTCATTTTGCAATAGCGCGGATCCCAAGTGGTTAACTGACAATTGCGCGGTCGTGCGACGTGGCTTCCAAACAATATTGACGTCCTTTTTTTTCCCACAAATAGAGCTTTGTTTTGGTGTTATCACCCCAGCGTTTTTTATTTTTTGCGCTATAAACAAAAATAGAGCGACAATTTTGAAAAAAAAACGCATTATTTTTTACTTTTTGTTATAATAAATATCCCCCAAAAAATATATATAAATTTTTTTTTTTCACTCAGTTTAGGCCAATACGTATTCTTCTACATATTTTTGGTAAAAAAAAAATCGCAATAAGCAATTATTGATTGGTTTGCGCAAAAGTTATAGCGTTTACAAAATGGGGGATAGTTTTATGGCATCTTTATTAATATTTTTTTTTTTACTAGTAATGGGGGCGATCAGCGTTTTTATTTTATTTTTTTTTTATTGTGGCTGCAACATTGCGGCGGACACATTGGACATTTTTGACACATTTTTGGGACCATTGTCATTTATGCAGCAATCACTGCTATACAAATGCAGTGATTCCTGTGTAAATGACACTGGCAGTGAAGGGGTTAACTAGTGGGTGGCAGTGTATTATTATTATTATTATTATTATTATTATTAATGATTTATATAGCGGCAGCAGTTTACGCAGCGCTTTACAATGTATAGGGGAGACAACACAATTACAGTACAATACAAAAGGTACAGGAGGGCCCTGCTCATAGAGCTTACATTCTAAAGGGAGGGGGTGGTGGTACAAAAGGTAATAGCTGCAGAGAATGATTTGATGGGGGCATGTGACTAAATGTGGGGGGGGGGGGCTGGGCTTTGTTTTAGTGAATACTGATCTCTGCTCCAATCACATGGAGCAGAGATCAGCGTCACTTGTTGCTAGGCAGAACGGGGAGATGCTGTTTACAACGGCATCTCCTCGTTCAGCCGCCCCGTGAGATGATCGCGGGTATGCCCAGCGGCGATCGAGTCCGCGGGACCCGCGACCGGACTCACGGGGCGGCTAAACGAGGAGATGCCATTGTAAACAGCATCTCCCCGTTCTGCCTAGCAACAAGTGACGCTGATCTCTGCTCCATGTGATTGGAGCAGAGATCAGTGTTCACTAAAACAAAGCCCAGCCCCCCACAGTTAGTAACACGCCCCCAAGTGGTTAAGCACCATATAACAATATGGTGTGACCAAATCCCCATATTTTTTGATAATGTTTTTTGAAAATGTCTAGGTGTTTTTAAGAATCCTTGCTGGAGGTAAATGTTAGTTTTGCATGTGTGCGCTGTAATATTTTTGTTCTGTTTTAAATGTCGGCCCATTCTACAGCACCCAGCTGCTATGGTGAATCAACATGAACAGGTGTCTATAATACAGATAATGGAAATGTTACTTATATTTTCCATAAAATAACTTGTATTTTAAGATCTTCTGTGGCTTCTGAACTCTTGCACCCCCAGCGCGGGTCTGAGCACATTATTCACAATGTCTATTTGATTTTCCTCTATTGGAACAGCTGCAGACCGGCTCGAAGAATAAATTGGGCCCAATCCCTTACTATAGTATTTTTTTATTAAATGGAAACCATTCATCTAACATCCACCAAATAACTTAATTTACAGAATCATATCAGCATGCCATATGGGACCGGGTGGGCTGGCGGTTCCGACACCCACATGGTAAATACTTCAAATAAAACATGTTTTATCACAGGGTCATATTACAGAGGAGATTCAGTTCAAGGAGAGGACTTTTTATTTGTTTCTACGCGTCATCTTGCTTTTGATATTCATGAGATCCTGTGTAAGGCCATAAAAGTAAACCTGGCACATTTTACAATTGTTCTATAACTGCCAGTGAGACAAAGACTATCCCATTTACTGGCTGAATCACGCTCACTATCTTTCTGAAATGTTATCATTTCCTTTTCATTCTATAAGTTTTAAGTCTATTGGATTTGGAATATCACCTGCAGGGCTTTTTTTCTCAGAGAATAGGTGCAGGAACTCAACCATGCCCGCCACACTCACATACCTGCCAAATGGCATCAAATAGTAGCTCTTCCCTCTGCATACAACCGCCTCCCTCCACTGCCCTCATTTTCTCCCCCCTTCTTAAAAGCTCCACCATCTGTCATTTGTCTTACCTTTGTTGCAATATTAAGCTGAAAGCGGTTCTGCACACGTTTTTCTCTCTTATTGCTATTTGTTTTCCGCACCTCCAAATACTTCTCAATGCCCCTTTATTGAAAAAAAAATTTTTTTCCTACTTCTCGTTCTCTGCAGTTTTCTTTTTCTTCCCCTGCGGCTATCGGTGGGGTTTCTGCGGGGATCAGCATCATTTCCCGCTGATCTCCGCACTGTCTCCTGGGATCTCGTCTAACTAATCCCAGGAGTCATTGCGCCTATCAGTAGCGAAATCTCGCGAGATTTCAGCGACGTGACGTCATCGCGCCGCCCGTTGTCCTGGCAACATTGAAAATGACACAGCTCGTAGCTGTAGCCACTGAGTGTGCACGGGAACCAGCAAGGAATGCTGGTTCCCCCTGAAAAGAGGGAAGGAGGAAGTGATTGCTTGTGGGCTTCAAATGCCCACAAGCAAAATGACATTTACCTAAAAACTTTGAAATAAAGAAGAATTTACACTGAAATACGGACACGGATAGTGGGCGAAGTCAGGAAAAGTAAGGTATTTTTTTTAAACACATATAGTTTAAACATTCCACACAAAAAAAATTGGTCAGTGCAGAACCGCTTTAAGCACCTATCCGTCTGTAGTACCTCCCAGCATACTATACTATACTTCAGTCACTTGCAAGGGAGATTATGCAGTAGGAGCATCAACAACTGGTCACCAGGGAAAAAATGGAGACCACAGAGGGTGCAGCCTACCACGCACCCTCTCCTGCCCATGACTGCACTGAACCCTGGGCACCTGTTCTTCATCTCCCTTGTCCCTGTCCGGCACTCAGTGGGATCTGCCCAGGAGATCTGACCTGTGGGAGCTACTGGGAGATAAGCTATCACTTGTAAATGCAGAAGCTGAACTTCAGTGTTACCAAGTGATAGTGTTGAGCAGGGAGCAGAAGACCTGAGCCAGAGATGGTGGAACTGAGTTCCCCCTAGTGCCTGCTGAAAAAAAGCCCCGGCAGAGCCTACTTAACCTCTTAACACCTGCGCCTCCCGGCCCTTTAACCACTTCAGCCCTGGAAGAATTGACCCCCTTCCTGACCAGAGCACTTTTTGCGATTCGGCACTGCGTCGCTTTAACTGTCAATTGCGCGGTCCTGCGATGTGGCTCCCAAACAAAATCGGCATTCTTTTTTTCCCACAAATAGAGCTTTCTTTTGGTGGTATTTGACCACCTCTGTAGTTTTTTATTTTTTGCACTATAAACAAAAATATAGCGACAATTTTGAAAAAAAAAACACATTATTTTTTACTTTTTGCTATAATAAATATCCCCAAAAAATATTAAATTTATTTTTTCCTCAGTTTAGGCCGATAGGTATTCTTCTGCATATTTTTGGTAAAAAAAAATCACAATAAGCGTTTTTCGTTTGGTTTGCGCAAAAGTTATAGCATCTACAAAATAAGGGGATAGTTTTATGGTATTTTTATTGACTTTTTTTTTTTTTTACTAGTAATGGCGGCGATCAGCGCTTTTTATCGTGACTGCAACATTATGGCGGACACATTGGACAATTTTGACACATTTTTGGGACCATTGACATTAATACAGCGATCAGTGCATTGATTACAGTAAAAATGTGACTGGCAGTGAAGGAGTTAACCACTAGGTGGCGGTGTAGGGGTTAAGTGTTTCCTAGGGAGTGATTCTAACTGTGGGGGGAGGAGCCGCTTGTGAAACATCACTGATCAGCGCTCCCGATTACAGGGAGAGCTTATCAGTGACAGTGACACTAGGCAGAACGGGGAGATGCTTGTTTACATTAGTATCTCCCCGTTCTTCCTCACTGTGAGGCGATCACGTGTATCCCCGTGGAATCAGGTTTGTGTGACCCTCCATCGCTGTCACGGAGCTCCTGGTGGGGGCGAGCCGCCTCTTAAAGGGCAACGTACAGGTACGTGATTCTGCCTGTACGTGCCCTTCTCTGCCGCAGTATATCTGCGCGAGGCGGTCGGGAAGCATTTTCTAAAGCTGGGAGGCGGCGTGGGGTTTCTGATCATGTGATTGGCTGTCACATGATCAGAAAGTTCCTGATCGGAAGTATAGATCGGGAGATTTCTGTTAGCCGCCAGTATTTAAATATGTTTTAAAAAAATAATAAAAAGTATCCCAGCTCACCTGCGCAGATGCAATCACGAGCCCAGGGTGTGCACACGCATGTAAACCGCGGTAGCATCACACATGTGCATAACCACGAATGGCAGAGGGAGAACAATAATTCTAGCACAAGAGCTACTAGCTAACTCTAAAATGATGAGCAGTAAAGGCTTTTAAAACGTCACCTATGGGAATTTTTGGGCACCATTGTTTTTGGCGATATTGCGGGCGCAGCCAATTTTACCACATGGAAATGTTTGGCATCTATTTTTATATTTTAACCAAAAATGGATATTGTATGGTGTGGTTTTACACTAGTATTTATTTTATTTGATTTTTTTTCCTGAAAATCTGTGTTTAATAAACAGTTGCGCATATATGTGAAACAAAAATGTGCAATTATCACCTTTTTATTCTTTAGCCTGGTTCACATTGGAGCAATTTGGCATGATATTTGATATGTCAAATCACATTTCAAATCGGCAATGGCACCATCCGAATCGGTGCGACGCTGCATTTGCGGCGCCGCACCGATTCCCAAATGTAGTTTCTGTACTACTTTTGGTGACTTCAGGGTGCAATTTCCATTGACATCTGTGCGGCAACCCTCACAGATGTCTCTGAAATCGCCTCCGAAGTGGAGACTGACATGCGGGAATGAAATTGTGCGAGTTCAGCTAATCTCACACAATTTTATTCCCGCTGTTCGTGTGAACCTGGGCATCTGCGGGGGTTTGCGGCGGTCTGTCCCAGAAGTGGGTGCAGATACCTGGATTATCCAGGTAACTGCACCCCCCCCCCCCTGAAAGGTGCCGATTGTGGCACCGGAGGGGGGGAGGGATCAGATTAGCGGAACTTCCACTTTAGGGTGGAGAACCGCTTTAATTTTATTGCCAAAAATTAGGATTTTTACCTGTGTGTGATAAATAACAAAAATTGCTCTGGAGCTGAACTGGATATACTGCTGATAAGTAAAGGTATTTAGCAGTTTATATTTACTAAAATAATTGCATTTCCATGTTCTGTGTACTGTGGGAGACCAGATATAGTGAATGCAGGGTCCCGGGTTTAACTTTGGGGGTAATAGACAATTAGTTCCTCTTTCAGACATGAATAATGCAGCAGAATTGACATATCATTGTTGTGTAGCCTCCCTGGCGGTATGATTATGTCAGATTTTTGAATCTCAAAGCAGTACATTGTTTTGCATAGAAATTTGGTAGGGCTGTAGAAATTTAAAGATTAATTCCTCGACCTGACCAATGCTGCAACGGTCCTGGAGGCAGCTATAGTGGGGTCTCTGGAGGCCTTGAGGGGGTTGATATTCAGGGGGCTAAAAACTCCTCACAGCCTCACCCCTTCTATGCGCACCACTATCAGGGCGTGGAGGGTAGGGGAGGCGCTGAGGGCATCCCTGCAGAACTCCTGGTCCCCCCACACCCCCCTGTGGCTGAATCCTAACCTCCCGCAGTTCAATACCATCCCGGACCCGCAGGCCTGGGCCAAATGTAAAATACTGACTCTTGAACATGTCATCACTAACGGGGCACTTACTCCCTTTCATATATTACGCACGAAATTTAATGTGCCAGCGTGGGCCCATTTTCGATATCTCCAAATAGCGCATGCATATCGATGTCAATTTTTGGGTCAACCGGTTGTGTTAGAATACTCTGAGCTTGAATCCATCCTTCGGGTAAAAGACCTGGAGAAACCCGTGTCTCAGATTTATGGGTCCCTGCTGGTTGCTGCCGTCCCCGAGCTGTCCTCCCTCCGCAGGTAATGGGTGGGGGACATACCGGAGTTAGATGACGACGACTGGAGGGAGGTTTGGGACTTTCCATTCTCCCCTTTGGTGTCGGCCAGGGACAAACTGGTCCAATACAAAATTGTTCACAGGGCCCACTATACGCCCCACAGATTGCATCAGATGTCGCCGACGCATTCCTCGGCGTGCTGGCGATGCTCCTATCAGCCAGGAGACTTCATTCACATTTTCTGGACTTGTCCAGCGATTGAGGGTTACTGGAAGGAGGTTCTCCTGGTGATCGGCAAGACTACTAAGATTAGTATCCCTTATGACCCTAAATATTGCCTGCTGGGGCTAGTGGAGCAGATGTCGATCCTCAGAGCTAGAAAAACACTTATATCCTTGTTATTGTACTATGCACGGAAGGCCATCACCATGACATGGAAGCAATCGTCTCCCCCCTCTATTAAATTCTGGAAAAACCTGGTGAATGCTAGTTTACCCCTCTATAATGCCACCTACTCGAGCAGGGGTTGCCTGCAAAAATTTGAGAAGGTGTGGACCTGCTGGTTGGATGATAACACTACGGCAACTGATGTAGTGTTTAATCCATAATTCTTCATTAAGCTCATAGTGGGACGATAGGTTGACCCAATTGTTACTATGATATTCTATCCTGTCTATATATCACTTAGCAAACAATCCTCCTGTAATACCCTCTCCCCACATTGGGGTATAGCTAGTTAAGGTTGTGTTTGTTTTACGTTGCCCTGCTGCGGCCTGTTGCTGCATCAGGAACCGACTGTATGTTATGAGAATGTGTCCGTATGTGGCCGGTTGCCGCATTTGGAGGCTTGCCCCTGCGTGGGTAATGTTTGGCCCCTGCGTGGGCAATTTGTATGCCTTTGAAAACTCAATAAAAATGATATTTGAAAAAAAAAGATTAATTCCTCGATTAATTGTTAATTTATTTCATTGATCAAAATTCTTTTGATCGATACTCACCTCTTTGCCGGCTTCTGGGTCTTCACCGGACTCCCCGCCTCTGTCTGCTAACGAAGGGAAGGGGGGAGGAGTCCGGTGACATCAAAGTTCTGATTGAACGTAACGTGTACAGGGGAGGAGCTACGCATGACGTCACCCGCTGTTGCCCTATGGAACTTACACGATTGTCGGCTTTACATGCTGTGTTTTTATCATCTTTATATGAGTAGTTTGTGTTCGAACACAAAAATTAAATCTTATACTTAAGCGGTGAGCACTTAGATCTTTTCTTTCTACCCATGACCTGGCGTCCTTGCCGAGATCTAAGAAGACGTGAAAGAAGTTTATGGTGCGTGTTAACCCTTTTGATACCCGCTTGCATGACTACCTGTTTGCACAGGGGTCCATGCCATAAGGTGGGAGTGATTAGTTAGAGTTTGAATGCTACAGTCAGTGCTACAGTTTGAATTTAAAACGTATTTGTGTGAACTGTGAAGTTAAGTCATGGATTGTGGAAACTAACTAGTGTTGGGTGATTGTATATAGTGTATATCACATTTACCACTGACTAATGCAGAGTTGCAATGCAAGGAGATAAGCTAAAAGTAGTTGGATCTGTATGTGCGTTATAATTAATCAAAATTAGTTGATTAATCTATTAAAAAAAATCGATTAATCGAACATGAAAATTTTAATCAGTAACAGCCCTAAAATTTGGCCTTTTATACTGTAGGCCTGTAAATAAGTCTAGTAGACCCCCCAGGTATGATAAATTTTGAAACACAAAACCATACATTATAATATAATAAATAACTATAAATAATTATAAAAAATAATAATATAATATTAATAAAATTAATTTCCCCACGAACCACTATTGCTCAATTCTGCAAGTGTTCTAATTTACTATCGCTGTTTTCTATCTGGTCTAAGACCACTTTTGATGTAAAGGAACACTTTTTGGTTGACATGGACAATCTCAAGTTTCCAGGCAGAAAGAAAAGTATATATAATATAAAACTGCATGCAGCGAACTGGACAAAGCACTAGGGACAAAAAGGAGGTGAAATGATTGGATACAGTAATGTAATCTGTAAGATTACCGTGTACTGTATGTGATATGTTTCTTGTATTTTTTTGTTCGTTTGCCGCCGGGTTCCTCCCTCATTTGTCATGATGCCCACAGGGAACGGCGCCCGGCATCACAGGAGCCTGGCAACAAGGTAAGTACCCTGGTCCAGGATTCTGCAATGCAATCCGGAGAGTGACTCAGGGTTACCGCTAATGGTACTGAAACTTAACCCAGAGCCATGATCGGGAATACCACCAGGAGGGGTTAATCTCTGACTAATCTTGAAAAATTGCAACATCCCTGGGCAAGTGATGCAACAAAAACAAGTAGGCAATAAGGCCTGGTTCACACCTATGCCTTTTTTAGTGCATTTTCAATTTTGCAGAAACGCACTACCGTCCATTTAAAGTGGTTGTAAACCCTTACAAACCACTTTGACCTACAGGTAAGCCTAGATTAAGGCTTACCTGTAGGTCCAAGAAATATCTCCTAAACCTATACGGTTTAGGAGATATCTACAAAAAGACAGGCACCGCTGTCTACGGCGCATGCGCCGCAGACAGCGGCACGTAGGCGCACTGAGCCGGCCGCAGATCACTGCGATATGCCGCTCGTGTTGGCTCCCGTGCGCATGATTCGCCGGAGCAGCGAGACCCGGAAGTCACTCCGGGATACATGGCAGTGGCGAAGATGAAGACGGAGGACCGCTTCGGGGGCTTCATTCTCAGGTAAGTTATTCATAATGAGCTAGCATGCTATGCATACTAGCTCATTATGCCTTTGCCTTGCAGGTTGCCTTTTTTTTTTAATAGCCTTTACTTCCTCTTTAAAGCGGAGCTCCACCCAAATTACTAGTCCTACGTCTATGTGATCCCCCCTTCCCTAATCGCTAGATATCCCCCTTACCTTTCTGATGTCTTCTTCGGTTTTCTTCTTCTTTCAAATTTCCTGCCTCTGGAGATTCCGGAAAGGGGCGGTGCTGCTGCGGAAATGGGCGTGGCTTCAGCGGCAGGTCAGTTCTTCCTGACGGCCGCAGGGGCTCCTGGGATCGTTGTTTTTATTTCCCAGGAGTCTGTGCGGCGCCCGTTGTGATGACAACCTGTGCAGTTGATGGCGGCGATACTGCGCATGCGCCAAATCGGCGCTCTAACGGGCGGTGCATGCTGGTCCATAAGCATGCCCGTATCCTGGAAGAGGATGCCTGTGGGCTTCACATGCCCACAGGCAAAATGACAACGGTCTGGATGAGGTTTTATAAGTTCTCCAATGCGGACAAAACGGACAGACAATTGATTTTAAAACAGAAGAAGTGAGTGCTATAATTAACACTGTTATTGATTGTCATATTGCCAAAAAAAAAAAAAAAAGTTGCAGACAGTGGAATCCCGCTTTAACATGGTTTCCTATGGATCACGTTCACATATGTGCATTTTATGAAGCAGGGACTTTTTTCTCCAATGGACTTCAATGGATCCAAAACGTGTATTGAAAAATGAAAAATGCACCTAGGGTATGCAAACTGCAACCTGCAACCTGCATAGGTGGGAACCAGGCTAAACATAATATGTATATCACATCAAAAAAGCTAAATGATTATACTAAGATGGAATGTGTGGTGAGTTTGGGTTAAGTGTAATTGCTCAGCTTCTCTCTCGCAGAGCTCGTCTCCATCACAGGGAACATGTTTGAGACATCAGAATGTGGGCGACTTACTAAAGGCATTCAGTTCAACAAGACAGTTCTATTGGTATTTTTAGAGAGGAGTTTTAATTGACCATTAAACTTTTGAGAGCGCCATATGTTTCCTGTGATGAGCTTGTTAAATGGCGCATATGGAGGAAAAATAACCCAGGCTGAAAATACGTTCATTTCTAAACACTTCACGATTCACTTAGTAAAAGTTTTCTTGTTTCCACAAGGACAAGAGTGACATGCAATAATAGAAATTCAGAATTCAAGAAGAAATACATCCCATTTCTCTGGAGATAACAGCTGTTTGTCACTCCAGTGATTGGGAACATCTGTCATTATAACCTCCTACACACATTTCTTGGTGTCCAAGTATCTATCTACCCAATTTGTAGTTTATTACAAATCAAGGATCTTTCAGTACAGGAGAATGGAAGGTAAAAATACCAAAAAGGTAGTAATTGGAGAACATTACGTTTTCTCCCCTATCTGTGTTTGGACGCGGTGTTGGATGCAGAGTTGACAAACCATGTCAGATCTTGGCTTCTATAGAAGGTCTGCTTGGGTTATGAGGATGTCTGAATATGTTTATGGCCAGGATAGTCTGCTGCTGGTGGACTTCTCAACATACAAAATCGTCTTGTAGTCCTGTGAGCAGGGCTGGACTGGGACAGAAATTTGGCCCTGGACTTCATCCAGACCGGCCCACTTACATTTTGAGTGTCCCATCAGCATCCCCTTACATCAGAGTGTCCTATTACCAGCCCCCTTACATCAGAGTGTCCTATTACCAGCCCCCTTACATCAGAGTGTCCTATTACCAGCCCCCCTTACATCAGTGTCCCATCAGCACCCCCTTACATCAGAGTGTCCCATCAGCACCCCCTTACATCAGAGTGTCCCATCAGCACCCCTTACATCAGAGTGTCCCATCACCAGCCCCCTTACATCAGAGTGTCCCATCAGCACCCCCTTAAGTCAGAGTGCCCCATCACCAGCCCCCTTACATCAGAGTGGCCCATCACCAGCCCCCTTACATCAGAGTGTCCCATCAGCAGCCCCCTTACATCAGAGTGGCCCAATGAGCCATCGGCCCACCGGGAAACTCCCGGTAGTCCCAATGGCCAGTACATGCCTGCCTGTGAGATCTGGGGCAGAGCAGACACAGACACAATCTCTGCTGGTGCCAGCTGGAACTGGAGGTGTAGAAGGTATATTCCCTAATACAGGGACTATTTCAGTTTACAGCTAAAGAGATGCCAGCTGGGCATAACCTAATATTATGTATGGTTGCTGATGATCTCTGTCATTTTGTCACATCCCCAGATAAAGCTGTACAAAAACTGTATATCCCTGAGCCTCAAAACATGTATTGGAATATGGCAGCTCTGGTCTCCTCCATTGGTGCATTGCACACTATACCCAATATTTTTTTACTATTTTCCTGAGGTCACAGAATATGGCATGAAGATATAAGGGGGGGGAGGGGAGAGAGGTAACAGCACAATAATTATTGTCCTGTTATCAAGTTTCACATTAAGGCTCCATGCACACTGAAGCTCAAAAAAGCTTTTTCTGGACGCCAGATTGCTGGCAGAAAACGCTGGTTGAAAAACGCGCTTTTAACAGCGTTTTGTACTAGCGTTTATTACCGTTGGCGTTTATGGGCGTTTTCAATAAAAATACACAGAGGACACTCCAAAAATCCCACAGTGCATTGAAAAAATAAAATGCCGAACACTAATTAAGGCGTGTTTATGAGCGTTTGTCGTTATTTGACAGTAAAAAACGGCACTTTGAACGCAAATTTCTGGCGTTCAGGAAAAAGCCCATAAACTCCACTGCTCTTTAAAGCTAAAAAAAACGTCTACGTGTGCATAGACACATAGGCTAACATAGAGTGGAGTTTATGGGCCTTTAAAAAAAAAACGCCCAAACTCCAATAAACTGCAGTTTATGAGCTCCAGTGTGCATGGAGCCTTAGGCTCCATGTACACTAAAACACTAGAAAAAAAATGCTGGATGAAAAATGTTGCTAATAGAGTTTTGGTGCCAGCTTGCAGTAGCTTTTAGGAGCGTTAGTGCTATATTAGCATTTCTACAGTACATGAAGCAAAAAAATAAAACGCTCAAAAAAAGCTGTTAGGAGCGTTTAATTCGTGTTCTGGAAGCACTTAGCATTTTTTCTGCTGGAAAAATTCTCCCAAAAAACTCTTCAAAAGCATTTTTTTTTTCTGCTCCTAGAAGCTAAAGCTCAAAAAAACGCTAATAGCCCAAAGTAGTGTACATGGATACATAGGATAATACTATTGACTTGCCTGCTCTACTTATTGCTCTTGGAGCAGAAACAAAATGCTAATAACAGCTTCTAGGAGCTTAAAGCGGAGGTCCACCCTAAAATCGGAACCCTCCCCCCCTCTGGCGCCACAATTGGCACCTTTCAGGGGGGAGGGGGGTGCAAGTACCTGTACAGTACAGGTATCTGCACCCACTTCCGGGATAGCTCTCTGGGGAAAGGGGCGTAGATTACGCCCCTTTCCGAAAGTCCCCCGCTGCCTGCTGGGAAACACACAGATCCCAGAGGCAGCGGGTCAATCCTTATTGCGCATGCACAGTAGGGAACCGGGAAATTAAGCCGAAAGGCTCCACTTCCTGATTCCCATACCCAAGATGGCGGCGGCAGCACCCGAGAGACGATCGAGAAATCGGCTTCGGGTGTCGACATCGCGGGCGCGCTGGACAGGTAAGTGTCGCTATTTTAAAAGTCAGCAGCTGCAGTATTTGTAGCTGCTGGCTTTTAAAAAAAAAAAAAAACGCGGAGTCCCGGCGGACTCCCGCTTTAAAGCGAGGTTCCAGCGACCATTCCTAGCAGTCATTGAGATACATGTAAAATCATAAATACACTCACTGTTTCGTTTTTTGTTTTTTTTTGCTGTTGCTGTCCATTTTCGTTTTAAATAAATATTTATAAAAAAAAAAAGATTGTAGCCATTCCCATCTTGCTTGTGGGCATGTGAAGCCCACAAGCATGGATTTCCTGGATATGGTGAATGCTGAGCTCCCAGCAATCACCGCTATTTTCCGCACATGCTCAGTGTTTACAGTAGGCAGCGCTGTAAACTTGAGGGGTTGCCATCACAACGGCGGCGGTGGCGAAATCCCGCGATAACTCGCGGCAGGCATGCGCAATGACTCCTGGGAATAATGACAGTGGCTCCCAGGAGACATTGCTCGACAAAAGGAAATGACGTGATATCCGCAGATTACCCGCCCATATCCGCAGAGTGCTGTGACAGGAAGCAGAGGAGGACTTCTGCAAAAACACAGGTACAAAAGAAAAAAAAAAAATGAAAAAATATCCGTTTATTACTGAATAGATTTATGGCATGTGATTAAGCAAAACATGTTAAATGAGGTGGAGCTCCGCTTTAAAAAAAACAGTAGTGTGCATAGAGCCTTAAGTTTAGTATTACTAAACCCAGGAGCCTGAATTCACTTTATCTGGTCGGGGCTCCCACAGTACAAAGAACATGAAAATTCAATTATTTTAGTAAATAGAAACTGCTAAATACCTTTTTTCATCAGCGATATATACCAGTCTTATGACTTCTATCAGTGCCAGGCTGAGCACTGGTTAAAGCTTGTAGGAGTTTTTATTCTCATCTGACTGTCCTATGAGGCTGCATAACCCCTGACTTTCTGTCTGGACAGTGCTGATTGGCCCTGTGCTGATCACATGCACCCCCCCCCCCCCAAGAAAAAAACTCTCTAGCAATGCACACTAAAAAAGCATGTGCAGACTGCCTCCAAGTCTCTGTAGTATCAGCAGATAGATTGGGGACAGTAAAAAAAAAAAGGGGGAGGATCAGAGAAGACAGGATCAAACAGCCTTTTTACACAATGCGCAGGATTAACCCCTTAGGTTCACAGTGAGTATAGCAGGCATGCTTTACTGCATATAAAAACCGATTTTACTGTTGTGGGTTTAGTAACACGTTAAGTAAAGTCGAGAGACATCGGCCAGTTAAAAAAAAGAATGTCCAACATTCAGCCCGCGTGTATGTTGGACTGTTTGGGTGACTTCTGTCAGACGAGCATGCTGGAAAACCAGCAGCCGACTGACTCCCGATCAGCGCTCTTGGCCAATGACAGAGAACGCCGATCGGAGTATTCTGTCGTGGGGCTGTCCCCCTTTCAGAACACAACAGCTCAGCGGGGGAGATCGCTGCACTAACTTTGCATAGTTAGTACAGAGGCTCTGACCGGAGCTTACAGTTTTTCTTCTTTCAACCCGCTGGGTTGAGCGGAAAAAAAAAAATCTCATAGTGTGTACCAGGCTTAAGTCTACAGAGGAAAAATATTTTTAATGACTTTGCTTTGACACATACACCTGTTAACACTATATGGAAAACCATATACAGTGCCTTGAAAAAACCCTTGAAATTTTCAATATTTTGTCATGTTGCAACCAAAAAATGAAATGCCTTTTATTGGAATTTTATGTGATAGACGAACACAAAAGTGGCACATAATTGTGAAGTGGAAGGGAAATGATAAATGGTCTTCAACATTTTTTACAAATAAATATCTGAAAAGTGTGGCGTGCGTTTGTATTTAGCCTCCTTTACTCTGATACCCCCAAATAAAATCTAATGGAACCAGTTGCCTTCAGAAGTCACCTAATTAGTAAATGGAGTCCACCTGTGTGTAATTTTAATCTCAGTATAAATACAGCTGCTCTGTGAAGCCCTCAGAGATGTATTAGAGAACCTTAGTGAACAAACGGCATCATGAAGGCCAAGGAACACACCAGACAGGTCAGGGATAAAGTTGTGGAGAAGTTTAAAGCAGGGTTAGGTTATGAAAAAAATATCCCAAGCTTTAAACATCTTATGGAGCACTGCTCAATCCATCATCTGAAAATGGAAAGAGTATGGCACAACTGCAAACCTACCAAGACATGGCTGTCCATCTAAACTAACAGGCCGGGCAAGAAAAACATTAATCAGAGAAGCAGCCCAAAGGCCCATGGTAACTCTGGAGGAGCTGCAGAAATTCACAGCTCAGGTGGGAGAATCTGTCCACAGGACAACTATTAGCTGTGCACTCCACAAATCTGGTCTTTATGGAAGAGTGGCAAGAAGAAAGCCATTGTTGAAAGAAAGCAATAAGTAGTACGGTTTGCAGTTTGCGAGAAGCCATATGAGGGATACAGCACGTGGAAGAAGGTGCTCTGGTCAGATGAGACCAAAATTGAACTTGGCCTAAAAGTAAAATTCTATGTGTGGTGGGAAGCTAACACTGCACATCACCCTAAACACACTATCCCTATCGTGAAACATGGTGGTGGCAGCATCATGTTGTGGGGATGATTTTCTTCAGCAGGACACGGTCTTGCATACACACAGTCACACCAAATTCCAACCGTCAAGAACATGGTGATGTACAACGAGACTAGAAAAAGAAAGTTCAATAGCCAGTAGCCGATAGCTTCCGTCTCGTAGTTGAATCTGAGCATGCGTGAGTTTTTTTGCGTGTCGGAATTGCATACACACGATTGGAATTTCCAGTAGAAACTTTTTGAGTCTGAAAAATTGAGAACCTGTTCTCAATCTTTTGCTGGCGGAAATTCGGCCAGCAAAATTCCGATGGAGCATACACACGGTCGCATTTTCCGATGAAAAGCTCTCATCTGTCTTTTGCTGGTCCGAAATTCCGACCGTGTGTATGCAGCATCACAGTCTGCAAAAGACTTAAAACTGGGGCCTTCCTTCAAGACAATGACCCTAAACGTACAGCCAGAGCTACAATGGAATGGTTAAGATCAAAGCATATTCATGGCCCAGTCAAAGTCCAAATCCAATTGAGAATCTGTGGCAAGACTTGAAAATTACTATTCACAGACGCTCTCCATCTGATAGAGTTTTAGCTATTTTGCAAAGAAGAATGGGCAAAAATGTCCCTCTCTAGATGTGCAAAGCTGGTAGAGACATATCCAAAAAGACTTGCCACTGTAATTGCAGTGAAAGGTGGTTTTACAAAGTATTGATTCAGGGGGGCTGAATACAAACGCACGCCACACTTTTCACATATTTATTTGTAAAAAAAATTGAAAACCATTTATCATTTTTCTTTCACTTCACAATTATGTGCCACTTTGTGTTAGTCTATCACATAAAATCCCAATAAAATACATTTTCAGTTTTTGGTTGTAATATGACAAAATGTTGAAAATTTCAAGGGGTGTGAATAGTTTTTCAAGGCACCATAAAACTGCAAAGATTGCTTGTTTTATTATTGCCATGCTACAGTTATGTTGTCGTTAAAGATGTTTGTTCTCTTTATATATTATATATATTATATATATTATTATAATTATTATATTATTATTATATATATAATTATATATATTATATATATATTATATATATTTATATATATTCTCTTTGTATTTTAAAATCACCTGCAATGTGACCACAAAGTAGTAAGCATGGTGGGGCACAGGAAAATTAGAGTCATCCTGATATTCTTCTCTGTGCCCCCCCCCCCCCTTTGCTCTTCCACCTTAAAATTTGATTCTTTTGATTTTTCTTTTCTCGGCAGTCCCAGCCATGAAGCAGCAAACTTAGTTATTCAGGGACATGACAGAGCGCAGTGTTTGTACAGCAAACGGCCGCCCCCCCCCCTGTTTGCTTTTCTCAAGCAAAATTCAGGCAGGTGAACAATACATAAAAACTTTGCAGAAAGAAGGCTTATCAGTTAAAGTTACTCTCACTAGTCCAGGCAGACATCTTGTAAGTCTATATGTTACTGATGTCAGGGACTGACCGGTCCGATGATGGATGGAAAAATAGCTTTTTCCTCCTTCACGCTTTTTCAGATCGGAGCGGGTCGGATGTCAGCCGACATGTCACCGCTGACATCCGACGCTCCATAGACCTCTATGGAGCATCCGTTCAGGTCCGCCTGAAAAACTGACAGGCGGACCTGAACGGAACGTCAGTGTAAAAAAGGGCCAAATACGTTGTTCTGATACTCAGGGCCGAGGGTTAGCAGACTGATGCTTAATTTGGACTGGTCTCTTGGGTTGTATCAAGTTAAAAAGCACACATGTGCCATGTGAGGCTGAGCATGGCGGAACACTTGGGGTCAGTGTGTGACCTCGGGTACTAGAGTATCCCCTTAAAGTGGTTGTAAACCCTTACAAACCACTTTGACCTACAGGTAAGCCCAGATTAAGGCTTACCTGTAGGTCCAAGAAATATCTCCTAAACCTACACGGTTTAGGAGATATTTGCCAAAAGACAGGCATGTGCCGTAGACAGCGGTGCGCAGGCGAACTGACCGCGCAGCTGTTAACGGCGATATGCCGCGAGTGGCGGCTTCTGTGCGCATGCACGGGAGTGACGTCATCACGGCTCCGTCGAGCAGCGAGACCCACCAAGAAGATGGAGGCTCCGTACACAAGGGGACAGCGGTGACTTTGCTGGCTCCTGTGTCAGGTAAGTGACACCTAATGGACTACTATGTGATGCATAGTAGTCCATTATGCTTTACCTTTGCAGGGAATCAAAGAGGAAGTAAACTTTACTTCCTCTTTAATGGCATCCTGTAGTGTTTTGCTGTTCCAGTGAAGCCAAACTGCAGGCAGCTGAAGTTCCCCTTTGTGGCAGAACTCCAAACACACACACGTGTAGCACCCTCTAGTGTGAAAGTGAAAATTTATTTTAGCTCATGGCTAAGCCTGAGCTGTAAATCTGAGTCAGATTGTAGCAAATGTAGCATGTAGCACCCTCTAGTGTGAAAGTGAAAATTTATTTTAAATTTATTTTGCCTCATGGCTAAGCCTGAGCTGTAAATCTGGGTCAGGGTTCAGTGACTCAGGGCTGTATAACTCATCCCAGCAGCTTTTCTGGGGCCTCCCCCTGTTTTCTGGGACATTGGAGAATGTTCTAAACATAGTGGGTGGAGGTTAGGAGCAGCTGCTTGTAATATTTTGGAGGGCCTCCACCAATCCCCAGTAAAGGGCTGGCAGGGGGAAGGCCACCTCATAAATAGCCACGAGTCATGCCGGGGGGGGGGGGGGGGTCGGGTGGAAGATGGCGTGCTGAGGAGGCTGTCTGTGCCCCTCAGGGGTGCCGTGAAAGGATCCTCCCAAAACACAAGGAGAAAGCCCTTCCTGGGTGCACGGGAGCAAAGAGAGAGGACAGCAGGAGCAGGTCAGCACTAATAGAGATCTCCTGAGAGTCAGCCCGGTGGGTTGGTGAGTGTCAGTCTGGAGGACTGTGTCAGAAGTTAGCTTGGTGTGCCTGACTATGCACTGTTGAGGATCCCAGTCATCTGCGGCCCTTAAAGAGGAAGTAAACCCTGATGGGTTTACTTCCTCTTTGATTCCCTGCAAAGGTAAAGCATAATGGGCTACTATGCATCGCATAGTAGTCCAATATGTGTCACTTACCTGACACAGGAGCCAGCAAAGTCACCGCTGTCCCCTGTAGTCCGGCGCATCCATCTTCTCGGTGGGTCTCGCAGCTCCGCCGCTGTCATTCGGCACTCCTGCGGTACCTGTCTTTCGGCAAATGTCTCCTAAACCGTGTAGGTTTAGGAGATATTTCTTGGACCTACAGGTAAGCCTTAATCTAGGCTTACATGTAGGTCAAAGTGGTTTGTAAGGGTTTACAACCACTTTAAGGGGGTGTGCTACTCACAGTGTGCAGTGCAGATATAAGTGGAGTAGTCAGGAACTATCACCACATGCTGGAGCTGAGAGTATGTGACACAATTGTATGTGTGTGCTCCAGAGGATAGGACTTTGGAGAGTGGTTGTGCTAAAAATAAGCAAAACTATTATCAGCTTGTGCTTTACCATTCAGAGAAGAAGCAGAAAGAAAAATGTTATCTCGTGCAGACTATAGAACATATTTTAGCTCTTTAAGTGAAGGTGGGCAGAGAGAAACAGATTATTTTCATGCAGAATAAAGTGGATTTTTGACGATGAAAAAATGTTTGAAGTGTTCTTTCAGGCTGTGCTCATTGTTGGCAACACAATACAAAGTGTCTGCACAGAAGATGAATGTACATGCACTAATAAATTCCCAGAAACATTACTTCTCATGTGTTTGTATATTTCTCTCCTTCTCCGGCAGTGGCTCAGTAAACATGACATGTAAACAATCATTAATCTTCAGCTTCTCCGAGGAATTAGATTCAATTTATTATGATGGACATCACCGAATATAGTTAGATCAGATGCTATATTTTTATTTATGTAACAATACACAGTGATGGAGGGCTCTGCTTACACCTTGCATGTTATATGAATCATTTTCAGCAGTAAATGGGCCTAGTCGTCAATAAGTGTTCATCAGAAGAAGTGAGCCTAATCAGTGATACACATTAATCCAGAAGAAGGGGGCCTTATCGGAGATGATCATTCATCCAGATGAAGTGAGCCTAATCAGTGAAGAAGGGGGGCCTTATTGGTGATGAATCCAGAAGAAGGGGGCCTTATCGGAGATGATCATTCATCCAGATGAAGTGAGCCTAATCAGTGATGAATGTTCATCCAGAAGCAGGGGGTCTGATCCAGGGGCGGACTGACCATTCGGGCACTCGGGCACTGCCCGAGGGCCCCATGCCACTAAGGGGCCCCATCAGGGTTGCCAGCCTCAATACAACCAGGGACAGTATGTAAAAATCGGTGTTTTTTATTAACAAATCGCAAGATTATAACTGCCCCACCTCTCCAGTACCTATACTGTGTGTGTGTGTGTATACTGTAATCTATTGCCTGGGGGCCCCATAATCTTCTCCTATTGCCCGGGGGCCCCATAATCTCCTATTGCCCGGGGGGCCCCATGAGTTGTTAGTCCGCCCCTGGTCTTATCAGAACGTTCATTCATAAAAAGTGAGCCTAATTAATGATGAACTTTGATCCAGAAAAAGAAAACTGTATTAGTGATACATGTTCATCCAGAGGAAGTGAGCCTATTAGTGATGAACATTCTTACAGAAAAAAAGGCCTTATTAGTGATGAAAGTTCATACAGAAGAAGTGAGCCTAATCGGTACTGAACATTCATTCAAAAAAGGCCTTATTAATGATGGGCGGCACAGTGGTGTAGTGAGTAGCACTCTCACCTAGCAGTAAAAAGGGTCACTGGTTCAAATCCCAACCACGACATTACCTGCCTGGCGTTTGCATGTTCTCCCTGTGCCTGCGTGGGCTTCCTCCGGGTACTCTGGTTTCCTCCTACACTCCAAAGACATGCAGGTAGCTTAATTGTCTTCTGTCCAAAATTGGCCCTAGTATATGAATGGGGACCTTGGATTGTGGGCTCCTTAAGGGTAGGGACTGATGTGAGTGTGCAATGTGTACAGGGATATAGGGATGGTTGTAAACACTCACTCAGGTTGAACTGGATGGACTGGTGTCTTTATTCAACCTTACTAACTATGTAACTATGAATGATAAACATTCATGTAGAAGAAGGGGGCCTTATCAGTGATGAACGTTCATATAGAAGAATCTGTGATGAAATAACCAAAAAAAGTGCAGCCCTGCCCCCTAGCAATTATATCAATCAAAATGTGAAAAATAAAAATATATCAGAAAATATAAATATAATAAATGTACAAAAGTGCTCTAATACAAAAGTGTGACATCCAATAGTATGTGAGAATCACATCCAAACGTTTTTTGTGTTACCAACACACTATTTTTAAGTCCCCACCAAGTCCATGGTGACTTCTCTTGCTGCAATAACGCTTACTGCACAATGTCCAGTCTTCAAGAGGAAGTAAACCCTGATGAGTTTACTTCCTCTTTCATTCCCTGCAAAGGTAAAGCATAATGGACTACTATGCATCGCATAGTAGTCCATTATGTGTCACTTACCTGACACAGGAGCCAGCGAAGTCACCGCTGTCCCCTTGTGTACGGAGCCTCCATCTTCTTGGTGGGTCTCGCTGCTCGACGGAGCCGTGATGACGTCACTCCCGCGCATGCGCACGGGAGCCGAGACGCTCAGTGCGCCTGCGCGCCGCTGTCTACGGCGCATATCGCCAAAACCGTGTAGGTTTGGGAGATATTTCTTGGCCCTACAGGTAAGCCTTAATCTAGGCTTACCTGTAGGTCAAAGTGGTTTGTAAGGGTTTACAACCACTTTCACTCTGTGGTACATCAAACTGCTTACCTTCAGTAAAGGACCTTGGGTTTAAAATGAGATCAGAAGTGCATGTGTCCCTTTAAGGGAAAAAATTAGCAGTCTGGTCTCCTCTAGCCACTTGCAGATATCACAAATAGTTCCAGCATGAATGGTACATATGAAAAATAAAGGAACTTGTATAGTGTTTACTGACAGATTTATTAAGTAAAAATAAGATTAAAAACACCTACATAGCATATTGAACTTGCATGAAATAGAACTTGTATCCGACCACAGAAAAGCAACTAAATGGCTCAGCGCTCACTCAGCATATCTGAGACTCCTGGCTAGCATGGTAATGTTATCAGTGTGCTCTGCTCTGCATATCATCCAATCCTGGACTTCTTTTAGAAAGGTATGAGCCCAATGCCATCTGCACACTATATACAGGTGCGTCTCAAAAAAATTAGACTATTATCAAAAAGTTAATTTATTTCGGTAATTCATATATTTTATATAGCTGCGTTACACACAGTGATATATTTTCAAGTATTTATTTATTTTAATTTTAATGATTATGGCCTACAGGTGAGTCTGGTGAACTGCTGCATCTGGTGTGGGGATCTCAGATCTGTTGTCTGGTTTCTGTTTAAACTCTATTATGGCCGATCAGGGTAGACATGTCTTACCATCCATGGATTCTATTTGTACGTTGTCAGCCCTTCTCCCCGCCGTCTCCACTGTGCATGCACAGGTCCTAAGGGAGTAAGGACTGCCGGGGCCCTTAATGTTTAGAATGTAAAAAAACACAGATCTAGCTAGTGACTTATTACTCTGATCATCCAAGATGACGTAGAGCTTGACTGTTTTGTCTCTGCGTCCTCAACCTTGGCCTCCCTGCCATGTAGGGTGACCACATTTCCGGGGGGGGGGGGGGGGTGTTGAATGTAGTCTTGCGGTTGACGGGATTTCGGCAGCGAGTGATTTGTTGTGTGAATGGCTGGTTTTAGAAGTTATATCACCCCAACACCCTGCTTATATCATCACTTATATCATCTCAACACCATGCTTGAAATGTATTTCTATTATTACATTGTAATAATAGAATACCCCTCCCTTAGTAGGGACCCCCCTCCACTAAGTATAGACCCCCTCCCTCAGTACGGACCCCCCTCAGTAGAGACCCCCCTAAATACAGACCCCTCCTCCATCAGTTTAGACCCCCCTTGACTAAGTATAGACCCCCCTCCCTCAGTACAGACCCCCCTCAGTAGAGACCCCCCTAAATACAGACCCCTCCTCCATCAGTTTAGACCCCCCTTGACTAAGTATAGACCCCCTCCCTCAGTACGGACCCCCCTCCATTAAGTAGATACCCCTCCCTCAGTACGGACCCCCCCTCCACTAAGTATAAACCCCTCCCTCAGTACAGACCCCCCTCCACTAAGTATAGACCCCTCCCTCAGTACAAACCCCCCTCACTAAGTATAGACCCCTGCCTCAGTACGGACCCCCCTCCACTAAATATAGACCCCCTCCCTCAGTACGGACCCCCCTCTCCACTAAGTATAGATCCCCCTCCCTCAGTACGGACCCCCCACCACTAAGTATAGACCCCTCCCTCAGTACAGACCCCCCTCCACTAAGTATAGACCCCTCCCTCAGTACGGACCCCCTTCACTAAGTATAGACCCCTCCCTCAGTACGGACCCCTCCACTAAGTATAGGCCCCTCCCTCACTACAGACCCCTCTCTCCACTAAGTATAAACCCCTTTCTCACTACGGACCTCCCTCTACTAAGTATAGACCCCTCCCTCATTACGGACCCCCCTCACTAAGTATAGACCCCCCTCCCTCAGTACAGACCACCCTCCACTAAGTATACACCCTCCCTCAGTACGGACACCCTACAATAATTATAGACGCCTCCCTCAGTACGGACCCCCCTCAGTAGAGACCCCCCTAAATACAGACCCCTCCTTCATCAGTTTAGACCCCCCTTGACTAAGTATAGACCCCCCTCCCTCAGTACGGACCCCCCTCCACTAAGTATAGACCCCTCCCTCACTACGGACCCCTCTCTCCACTAAGTATAAACCCCTTTCTCAGTCCGGACCTCCCTCCACTAAGTATAGACCCCTCCCTCAGTACGGACCCCCTCCACTAAGTATAGACCCCCTCCCTCAGTACGGACCCCCCTCACTAAGTATAGACCCCCTCCCTCAGTAGAGACCCTCCCTAAATACAGACCCCTCCTCCATCAGTTTAGACCCCCTGACTAAGAATATACCCCCTCCCTCAGTACAGCCCCCCCCCCACTAAGTACAGACCCCCCTCCCTCAGTACAGACCCCCCCCCCCACTACGGACTCCCTCCCCTTCCACTTGTGCTAGTAGAGGGGTGCGGGTCGGAAATGTGCTGGGGGAGGGAGCGCTTTTTACCTTTTTCCTGATCACTGTCCAGTGTCCACAGAGATCCTAACCCAGACTGCAGTGCCGGTGGATTGGTGTCTTTGAGGCTGCCTCCGCTGATAGCCTCGTCCGGCATGGTGGATGGTGTTCAGCGCAGAGGAGGAGAAAGTTAACTTCTCCTCCGCTTTGCTTGATGGGCAGAGTGAGCCGTGCCTGTGAGGTCAATGGTTGCTAGCCGCCAGGCGGCTATAGCAACCAAGTGCCAGAGTCTTAGGTGGAGCTGGAGGCGGAGCGAGCGCCAGCGCTATGGCGGGGTTAGCTCGCTCTGTCAATTTCATTCCGGGACACTGTATTGTCCTGGAAAGAAGATGCCTGGGACCCGGGACAGACCTGCTAATTGCGGGATTGTCCTGGGCAATCTGGGACACGTGGGCCCCCTACTGCCATGCTCATTGTCACTATGGGCAGATGCAGAGGTTCTTGAAGCTGGTCCTGGGTGCAGGGCTGTGTTGTGATCTGTGCTGCCACACTCTGTACACTTCGGACCTTACAGTCCTTAGCAAAATGTGTTGATGAAGCGCAGCACTTGTAACAGATGTTGTTCTCTTTGAGGAATCCCTCGTGGTCCCGCGTGGTCTTTACTCTGAAGGTTCTGCTTTTCAGAAGGGGATGTGTCATTTTATGCAAAGGGCAGAACTTAGCAGGGTCACTGTCTTAATCCTCTGGCTGAGACTCAGCAAATCTGAGAGAAGAAATGTTAGTTTTGTGCATTGCTACTGGAGCCCTGTGTTGCTTAGGGCCAGAAGTGATATAAGACACTGGAAAAATGAAGCTGTGATCATCTTTCATTCCTGCTTGTATGCCTACAAAGTCCACAAACCCTCTAAAGGGTGGAAAAGGTACACTGTGTTTTCGTTTGTAGTTACAGCCATGAGTGATCCATCTTTCATGCAGCGCATATGGAAGTTTTTCTGCTAAGGACTTAATACCTCTAGCTGAGTCAAGAAAAGAAAGGCCAGGTAAGTCTCCTGCTTTAGCAGCTTGTAACTCTACTGTATACACAGGTCACTAAATTCTCAGAGTTTCTGGTACAGTAACTCCTGCTAGGTATTTTTGGGAAGTCCTCTATCCTTTTAAATAGTGTACTCTCTATAGCAGCCTTTCTCAACCTATTCAACACAGAGGAACCCTTGAAATAGTTCTCCGGTCTCAGGGAACCCCTGCTAAAAGTTAGAAATCTACAACTCATAATACATTAGTGTGATGGTCAGTGGGACGAATGGTCCTTACACTTGTGGTCATTGGGAAGAATTACCTCCTTACAGATAAGTAGAAAGATCAATGGTGTCAGTGGGAACTTATCTGAGAGGCAGAAATTGCCCAATGCTGAAGGAACCCCTAGCAACCCCTGGAGGAACCCTGGTTGAGAATCATTGCTTTATAGCCTCTGGTGAGCCATAACATCTATACAACCTGTTCCAGGTGTTTGTAAGGCCTATTTCAGGGTGATTTATATTAATGTCTCTGATTCTCTTGGCATGCTCAGCAGATTCATTGCCAAGCCACTTTACAAGGAGATCTATCTGTTCCCTGCATGATAGCTCTAGACATTTGATGGTACTCTGGAAAGAAGATCGCCATGCTCTGCAATGTTTGGGGTGATCACCTTATTTGATAAGTCCTTGGGTAAGTAACTCATGTTTTCCCAGGAACTTGTCAAGGTCTATAGTAGCCTGATTAGCATTGGGATAGGATACTGGTGTATCGTGGTGTGGTGTATAGGCATAGCTGGTAGAAGTCTCTTATTTAGGCGGGCTGGGGTCATACTTGAGTAAGGTTGGTGGCTTGTTTGATACTCCTTTGGAGTGAAAGCAAGTGCTCGTTGCTTGTATGAAGGTTGAGTATCTTGCTGAGTAGGAGGTTTAGTTGGAGTTGGATGACCTGGATCTCAGTCAGATTTTTCTTGCTTGTAGCAATCGGGTTTAAGGTTGGCCTCCTGCTGTTCTGCTTGATGTGACTCACTGACATCATATTTGATTTCTTGCTGTGGAGTACTGCATGGGTTATAGTACTGGTAGACATAACCTGAAGTGCGCTGCAAGGAATCTTGGTGGTCCTCCTCTGGACCCAGTATTCTGCTCTTGACTCACCATGGGCAGCTGCTTCTAATGCTTCTGCAATGGCGGCAGCAGTGTGTCAGTCCACTGCCAGCCTCTCCATGTCAGCTTCTAGGATCGTCTGCTGCATTTTCAGAGATGCCTCTTGCTAAGCTCGTTCAGCCTCCAGGTGTACTTTTTCCTGCTCCATGTGTACTCTCCTGCTCTCTCTACTTTGGCCACACGCAACTCCTGGTCTGCAAATGCGGCCCTGGCGTTTGCTGCTTCGGCTTTCAAACGGGCGATTGCTGCAACATTTGGGACAGATAACATGGATGAGCTTGCTTGTGATCGGGTTTTGTAAGAAAATGCTTGACTCTGAGACATGGCTGCGGTGGAGAAGCTGTCCTGCTGTGTAGAGACCGCTGTAGTGTCGAGTGCAGGGATGCTGCATGACAGAGCGTGTCTCTGTGTAGCCTGGCTGCTTGCTTCACCTGCTGAAGGCCTGTTTCATCTAAGGCATCTGACTGTATGGACACTGTGTAGCCCCAGGCTGTACAGGCTTCTGAAGTCAGCTTATCTTCACCTCAGAGGTCAGTAGAAAATGTCACTCCTCGGCTTAAAAAATGTCACTTAAAAATGTCACTGTTCTGTCTCTAGGACAGAGAGCTAAACCCTCTTGCTCTATAAACTTCAGATACCATATTTCTTTGATCTTAGATTTATTAGAACAAGCCAGATGAAACTACAAATTGATAAAATAAACATCAATCAGTAGAATATTGCATACAATAAGGAACAATGCTCTATAACACAGAATGAGATAACAAGAACTTCCTTTTTAAGCTCACTGAGGGGTGATGGCGACAGATTAGAGAAACAGCCTTACTGTCTTGATGTGGATTCTTAAAATAGTGGCTGACTTCCTCTAGAGAATACTCCCAGAATGCTCTGGTTCCTAACAACTTTATTAGCACATTCTAAAGAATTAAAATATGTAACTAAAACAAGCAGCTAACACTATTCCATAAAGGGACGGTAGGTGGCACCTACGCTCTAAATATAACTATCTGATATACATCAAGGAAAAACCGGGGGGCGTGGCTTGGTGTCCGAGGAAGATGGACGCACGCTGCTAGAGCTCTCTCTCCCGGAGGTCCTGCGATCACTCTAGCGGATACCCACACTACGCTTACTATGGGGAGCACACCGCAAAACCCCTCCGGCTTAACCCCCCGCTCTTCTAGGGGCTCGGACGCACACACCAGCCCGCAAATCCCGGAGATTTTTCGGGCGCGGCCTAGAGGCCCGGCGCCGGACGCGCACGGAGCTCACCGCGAGCCCTCTCCGCATAGCAGAGGCGCCCTCCGCTCTAGAAGCCGAAGTCCGCAGGATCACTCCCTGGACCCACCACCCTCACAGGCCCTCAGCCTAGCAGACCTACGGGCCATGACAGCGGATATTAAAGGGGCCCTGGCAGCCGCAGTTTCGGAACTACGCGCCGATTTTCAATCCATGGTATTAAGGGTGGAAGACATTGAAGAGACGCAGACCCGCCATGATGCTACTCTCTGCCATGTTCAGCAAGTCACCGAATCCCACGCGATCCACCTCAGGGACGTCAATCGCCACCTGGAAGACCTCGACAACCGGGGACGAAGACATAATGTGCGGGTAAGAGGTCTTCCAGAATCAATTGAACCCTCACAACTTTCTCACTCTGTTACGGCCATCTTTAATGGCCTTTTAGAAAGGCCCCCTGACACTCCTATTGTGCTAGAGCGCATACACAGGGCCCTGAGACCTAGGGGAAGGGACACGGACCCCCCTAGGGATGTCATATGCTGTGTTGCTGACTATCTCCTAAAGGAAGAAATAATGAGAAAGGCCAGGAATGGGGGTAGGATACACCACCAAGGTACTGAGATCAAATTGTTTCAGGATTTGTCAGCGATTACCTTGCAGAGAAGGAGGGAATTGAAACCCATACTGGACATACTAAGAGCCCGCGCAATTCCATACAGATGGAAGTTCCCTCTTTGCCTGTCTGTTACACATGACGGCCATACTGTGAATCTCAGGGTCCCTGAGGACTTAGAACATTTTTGCCACACTCTCAACTTGCCACCTATGGAAGTACCAGACTGGTATAGCGACTTCCGCCTTCCCTTGCTCCGCAGAGTTGACTCCATGGAGGGAATAGCTGAAGCTGGCAACTTCAACATCGGCAGGCGCAGAAGAGCTCACCCCCTTGCCTCTCCCCCGAGGGCCCGGGGCAACCTACGCAATCATAGCCCCACCGCTTCTCCCGACCATAGAAAACCGAGACGCTCATGAAGATTCTTCCGATGCCATTCCTGTATTTTGGATCACAGTAAGCTGCACTTGGTACAACGTTGCCGTCACCACCTGAACCATGTTCACACTGGTTCCCACTTTGTTTTTCAGTTGCATTGATGCCGTCCACACCTGTTTACCTTCCCCTGCTAACGCCCTGAAAGGGGGATCCCCCTGTTATTAGAGTTTGTCAGTGACTTGTTACCTGCTGCCCAATTGATACCGGTTATTGTGACACTTTACTCTTCTGCCTCTGCCGCAATCTTAGGCCCACGTCCTTGCTCCATGTTTGCAGAACTTATGTCCCCAATTTACCACCATAACTGCTGGGAACAACTTCATACCCCAGCTGTGCACAATTGTACTTTGAGTGCTCTGCCATCCTTCATTGCACTTCCTTGCTTAGTTTTATTTTTATGGCTATTTTTATGCATCTTTATGTTCTTCTATATTTTTTCTTTTATTTTCCCAGCACTGGCTTGTCTCCAGGGACATACGTCAATGGTAAAGGTATTGTAATCCTGCTCTGAATTGTACTTCTTCCATTTCTCTAGCTCTGCTTAGTCCGATAACCAGCAGCCTTAATAACAATGCGTTATAATACATGTGCTGTTACTTAACCCATTTTGTCAGCTGGATCCCCTCTCTAGCATTACTGGACGGTTCGCTGGACTTTTCCTGGCCATTACTATTGCTATTGCTACTAAGCTTACCACCTTCATGTCTTGGTGGCCGATCAGGATCTGTCCCACCATTGTTTTAGAGTGTTTTCTTTAGATTGTTTTATTACGTTTTGTTTTGTGTGACGGTATAACTGCTTTCATGATGATCCCACAGTTTTCTTTTTCATGTTTTGCTTATATAATACAGATCCGAAACGATTCTCTACTGTTCTTTGCTGCCATGTTTGGGTTTCAGATTCAGATGTTTTAACTGTATGTATAAACTGTGCTAAAGTCACTGCCCTGGGGTTATGTAACCATCCTATGGGGGTCCTTTCTATCCCTTCCCCCAGTTATACGCAACACTTGCCATTCAACTAAGGTTAATTCTGCCCCACACCCCCCTTTACATAGGTAACCCTGGGTCCCCTTGATTTACCCTTGCTTCCACCACATGACCCCTGTCCATTTTCACACCGTACGATCGGCTCCCTTCAATGGTACGATCCTCTCTCCCTGCGTACACGCGGATGCGCTGCTGCCTCCATAATTTTGCCCTGCCTCCCTGTCCATCCCTCCACTCCCCATCCGTTATTCTTCAGGCGCCTGATTGGCGGGTATCCCCCACAACCCCGTCTCTTGACCTCAAGGGACATAGAGTTCACTCTCATCCTCGCTCGACCACCAATCACCCTCCACCACAGGTGTCTCTGTGAGATATCCCTGACCTCCACTGGTTTTGTGTTTTGTCAGGTAGGTTCTAATTAGACCTCCTGACCCCAGTGTTCACCTCACCTCAATACATCCTCTCCCTCTCTCCCCCCCCTCACCCTCCTCACTTTCTCTTTTTCTTTTTCTACTCACCTGCCTCCCTTTTATTTGTTTACTCCGACTTCTTTTGGTAGCCCCCTTACCCCTCCCCCCTCTGTAATCCCCTTTTTTTCCTTACCCCTTCTCCCGCTGCTCCGTTTGTATCTCCGCCACTCGTCGTCTACGCTCCTTTAACCCAAACTACGTCCTCATCATCATGCACCCCCGTGTCAATCGCCGATCCCCGGACTCTAACTCCCTCAAGATAGTGTCCTTAAACGCAAAAGGTCTAAACACCCCTGAAAAACGCTCCCAACTTTTAACTCTCATGAAAGCTATGAAAGCGGATGTTGTCTTCGTCCAAGAGACACATTTCTGCTCTCAAACGGTTCCCAAATTTTCTAACCACCATTACCCAACTGGCTACCACTCTACCAACCCCGACTCCAAAACAAAAGGTGTCTCTATTTTAGTTTCCAAAACGACCCCTCTTCAGATAACGGATACGGTGATTGATGACCAAGGCAGATTTGTCTTCCTTAGAGGTTCAGTGCACAACAAACCTATTACATTGGCCAGCGTATACAGCCCCAACACGGCGCAAGTTCCCTTCTTTAGGTCGATTACGAATCAACTAGCGACGTTTCAATCGGGTATGTTGATCCTAGGGGGTGATTTTAATGTCCCCCTGAATCCTAAATTGGACACTTCTACGGGTTCCTCCCGCCTCCCCTATAGAGCCCTCAGGCAAATCAAACTCTCTCTCCAATCCCTTCTCTTGCACGACTCCTGGAGAACCCTCCATCCTACAGGGAGGGATTTTACATTTTATTCCAATCCCCATGACAGATATTCTAGAATTGACTATATTTTCTTGACTCAGTCTGATCTCCCGTTTCTCACACAAGCAACTATTGAACCCATGGTTCTCTCGGACCATCACCCCACGGCGATCACTCTGACCTTCCCTGTACCACACGAACGAACACCCGTCTGGAGACTAGATCCGAACGTCTTAACTGATATTACACGAGCCTCACAGATCCGACAATGTCTTAGCGACTATTTCACAGAAAACAACACACAAGATACTTCCTTTATTACTCAGTGGGCCGCACATAAAAGTGTAATACGCGGTAAATTGATGTCTATTGCTGCCCAACTTAATAGAGAACGGAAACGCCATTTATCAGACCTTTATTCGAAACTTAAAATTCTCGAAACTGCACACAAACGTTCGTTGGCCGAGCAGACCCTCCAAGAATTACAAAACGTTCGCCTCTCCATTCAAGAGGAGCTTGGCAAATCCATTAAGAAAAAATATATGCTTTCCCAGAAACTCTTTTATGAGTTCGGCAACAAGAGTGGCCATCTTTTGGCCCGAGCCTTGCGAGTCAAATAGTCAAAAAATAACGTACACTCTTTGCATACCTCCTCGGGCAAAACACTCACCTCTAACGTGGACATAGCTAAAGAGTTTGAAAAATTTTACTTTAATCTCTATAATCTTGAACGTTCTGACACCTCCCCATCCGCCACTCTTTCCAGGCAACTATCGATAAAACATTTCCTAGATGAATTTTGCCCGTCCATTCAAAACCCAGATACTATCTCTGACCTGGATAACCCTATCTCTTCCCTTGAATGGGCCAAAGCCCTTAAGCAGACGAAATCCGGCAAAAGTCCGGGCCCGGACGGGCTGCCCGCGGTCTATTATAAGACCTTTTCAGACGTCCTACAAGACCCCTTTAGGAGGGCCTTTAACTCTATTTCTGACGCCACACCCCTTCACCAAGACCTGTTAGAGGCTCACATTGTAGTCATTCCGAAAGGAGACAAGGACCCGACCCAGACTGGAAACTATCGACCCATATCGCTACTTAATGCCGATCTGAAACTTTTTTCAAAGATCATAGCCAACAGACTCCTCCCACTCATCCCTACATTGATTTCCCCTGACCAAGTAGGATTCATACCGGGACGTGAGGCACGGGACAATACGACCAAAGCAATCAACCTGCACCACTTAATGACTACCACTGGGCAGAAGGGCTTCTTCCTGTCACTCGACGCGGAGAAGGCATTCGATAGGGTTGCATGGGATTACATGCAATCTGTTCTACAAGCCATTGGTCTGGGACCACGATTGTTATGCTTCATTAATGCCTTGTACGTTTCCCCTAGAGCGAAAATCAGAGTAAACAATACCCTATCGAATGCCTTCTCCATCCGAAACGGGACCAGACAGGGTTGCCCCCTATCCCCTATTCTATATGTCCTCACTCTAGAACCATTTTTGAATCACTTGAGACGAAACCCAGATATCGCTGGAATTCGATCCAAACTAAAAGAATACAAAATTGCAGCATATGCGGACGATATCTTGTTGTTTCTGACCAACCCCCTGATCACGCTTCCATCCATCTTGAAATCGTTTGAGCTATTCAATAGGTTATCCAACCTAAAGATTAATTTTAACAAATCCTACGCCCTAAACATATCCCTTCCCAGCGCCACGACAGACCAGTGTAAACGCAACTTCCCTTTTAATTGGACAGACGATGCTATTACTTATCTGGGCATACAGATTACAAAAAACCTGACCGACCTCTACAGCAAAAATTATATACCTACTTTACATAAGATCAAAAGCGACCTAAAATTATGGGATAAGCCCATTTTCTCTTGGTTTGGCAGAGCATCCATTTTAAAAATGAATGTTCTCCCTCGCATGTTGTACCTCTTACAGGCAGTTCCAATAAAACTCCCCCCAGCCTTCCTCAAATCATACAGACAGACCTGCTCAAAATTTCTCTGGGGTACACATAGACCAAGACTTAGTTATCTTCAACTCTCCCTGCCCAAGAGTAAAGGCGGTATAGGCCTCCCAGATATTTCCAGTTATTACAAAGCTACACACTTAATGAGGATAATTGACTGGAACATTCACTCACCGTATAAAGACTGGGTCGACTTAGAAGCATCTTTCGTAGACTCTCCTCTCTGCTCCCTTCCCTGGATCCAACGCAAACACGTTTCCCCCGCAATCAAGTCCCATCCACTCATTGCCCCGACTTTACTCTGCTTTCTTACTGCCTGTACAAAGGACGATATCTCATCCGTACCCGGTCCTCTGACCCCTCTCAAGATGAACCCGGATTTTCCCCCGGGTTTGCACGGATCCTTTCTCCTTAAGCACTGGTCACGAATACCACTACAGATTTCATCATTCTACAAAATTGGACGTTTCCTAACAGCTCAACAATTGGCCGCGGACATGAAAATGCCTCCTATCCCCATGTGGACCTTCCAACAGATTCGACATTTCCTTCATTGCAGTAACAAACAAAAGGTCTGTAATAGACCTCTGACCCCCTTTGAAAAACTTTGTTCTTCCACCACACCTCTGACACACCTCATATCCTTAACTCACTCTCTTCTTTACCAAAGATACATCCCCGGGGATTCTTTGGCTTGCAAGGCATGGGAGAAAGACCTTAATCTCTCTATCTCTAGTGAAGATTGGGAAAATATTTTTCTCCGTATTCATAAAGGCACTCTAAATGTATCCACTCAGGAAAATGGGTTCAAACTTCAATGCCGTTGGTACAGAACCCCTGCTCTGATCCACTCTTGGGATGTTCAAGTTTCTGATTTATGTTGGAGATGCCACAATCAACGTGGCACTCTATTGCACCTTTGGTGGCTCTGCTCGACCATCCAACCCTTTTGGAATTCCGTTCATTCACTTGTTACCAAAATTACAGGTACAACGCTGCCCTTTCAACCATCTCTCTATCTTTTGCACCATGATGCTTCCCTTCAAACTTCTTACTGTAAGTCTCTTACTCTTCACTTAATTAGTGCAGCCAAACAATGCATCCCAATTCATTGGAAGTCTGCTACTGTTCCCTCTGCCAGAGATTGGATTCGGAGAGTGGATAAAATAGCTCAACTGGAGGAACTCATTCACATCAATACTGACACACCAACCAAATATGCATCGAAATGGGCCCCTTGGCAGCTCTTCAGAACTTCTGATGACTTCCACCGTCTGACACAACCTTCTACATAAACCATCATACTGTAATAGGAACTCTCGTAACCTGTTGTTCCCTAGATCCTTTCTATATGGACCGGTTTCATAGTACCTGTTGTACCACCACCTCTACCACATAGCCCTCAGAAAGTTTCTTTCACATCAAGCAAGATCTCTAGACGGCGAGTGGCGGAGTACCTACTTGTAGCCCCACCTAACAGCCTAACTTGCCTACCCACTTGGATACAGTCTCCACTCTCACCCCTATACCTTCCTGCACCTTTTTTCCCCCTTATCCTCTCTTTTTTTCCTTCCTTCCCATCCCCCCCCCTTCGCAAGCCTTATATATCCCTATCCTCACAAGTTGTAAAACCCCACTCTAATTTTCTATCTATCTATATAGCTCTCTAGCGATCTATCTTTCTATCTATTACTTCCCCCTCCCTAACCTACTTCTCCCCTTTTTTTTCTGTTTTTGCCTACCTTGCATCGATACTCTCTCCTTATGCTCATTGTTGAACCCTTTTCCATAATCACTGATCAGGGAGTTGTACCCTTTTTTCTTTCCGCCTAGCGTAATTACTGATATCTGTCAATATGCCTGGTACCTTGAGCAGATAACCTTATGTTGCAGTTATCTATGCTTACAGTGAGATGCTTAATATTATCTGATCGCCTGTATTGTTGACTTACTCGCTGTTATGTTAATCAGTTCTTGGTTGTCATTTTTTCTTCCTCCCTGAATGTTGTTTTTTCCGAAAACAATAAAAATCTTTGGTAAAAAAAAAAAAAAAGGAAAAACCAACATATTATTTAATCACATAAACACATTTGACTGAATAAGACCCAGTGGGCAGAACACTGCGGGCAAGCAGATTTTCCAAAAAGATAGATAGATGACAACAAATTGATAAAGCAGATCCCTGAATACTTTGTTGGCAAAGTTTTGGAACACAGCTGGGGCATTACACAGACCAAAGGGCATAACCAAGTATCCCTAATGCCCATCTCTAGTGTTAAACGCGGCTTTCCGTTTGTCCCTTTCCTGTATCCGGATCAGATTGTATGCACTCCTGAGATCCAACTTAGTAAAAATAGAGGCACATTTTAATCTGTCAAATAATTCAGATATTAACCACTTAAGCCCCGGAACATTTGGCTGCCCAAAGACCAGAGCACTTTTTGCGATTCGGCACTGCGTCGCTTTAAGTGACAATTGCATGGTCATGAGATGTGGCTCCCAAACAAAATCGATGTCCATTTTTCTCACAAATAGAGCTTTCTTTTGGTGGTATTTGATCACCTCTGTGGTTTTTATTTTTTGCACTATAAACAAAAAAATAGCAACAATTTTTAAAAAAACACATTATTTTTTACTTTTTGCTATAATAAATTAGACCCCTTTCACAATGGGGAGCTTTTTTGGGGTTATAGCGCTAACAATAGCTCCTGTAAAGCTCCGTACAAGCCACCCCAGTGTGAAAGCCCGAGTGCTTTCACACTGGGGCAGTACGCTTGCAAGACAGGGAAAAAAAGTCCTGCAAGCAGCATCTTTGGGGTGGTGGGGGAGATACCCTGCTCCTTCACCGCCCCAGCCTATTGAAATGAATGGACATACTTGCCATTTTCTATCCCTTGTAATATTCAGCAAATTCACATTTTGGCTCTTCTGCACTCATATTCTTTGAATCTCCTGTTTGTAAAATGTGTCTGGTTCTACAGAAGTCCTTTGCTTTGTATTTACTATAATATCCAAAGCTTGATGTACCAAAGAATAACACCCCTTTCACACTGGGGTGGTGGGTCTGTTAGCGGTAAAGTGGCACTCGTTTTAGCAGCGCTTTACCACTGTCATAGCAGCACTTTTCGGTGGCTAACAGGGCTCTTTTAACCCCCACTAGCAACCAAAGAAAGGGTTAATAGCGCCCTACTAGCCAACGAAAAGCGCTGCTATGACAGCGGTAAAGCTCCGCTAAAACTAGTGCTGCTTTAGCGCTAATGGACCCACCTCCCCAGTGTGAAAGGGGGGTTATTCTTTGGTACATCAAGCTTTGGATATTATATTAAATAAAAAGCAAAGGACTTCTACACAATTGGACAAATTTTACAAACAGAAGATTCAAAGAATATGAGTGTAGAAGAGTCAAAATGTGAATTTGCTGACTATAATGCCCCGTACACACGATCAGAATTCTGGCCAGAAAAAGACCGATGAGAGCTTTTCATCGGAAAATGCGACCGTGTGTATGCTCCATCGGAATTTAGCTGTCCGAATTTCCGCCAGCCAAAAATTTATAGCATGTTCTCAATTTTCCCGATGGAAAAACGTTCTATTGGTAATTCCGATCGTGTGTATGCAATTCCGACACGCCAAAAATCACGCATGCTCAGATTCAACTACGAGACAGAAGCTATTGGCTACTGGCTATTGATTTTCCTTTTTCTAGTCACGTCGTACGTGTTGTACATCACCGCGTTATAAATGATCGGAATTTGATGTGACTGTGTGAAGGCAACACAGCTTGAACCGAATTCCATCGGGAAAACCATCAGAGCTTTTCCCAACGAGAATTCCGATCGTGTGTACGCGGCATTACAAGGGACAGAAAATGGAAAGTATTGTCCAGAGCTTGCAAATTCATCACAAGCAGAAAGAAACAAAAACATGGAGGAAGACTGTGGTGAACCAGTGCCACTTTTGAACTTTGCTAATGGTTATGCCCCACGGTTGAATAACGGGGATGATATCTTATCATCATGTCACCATCATTTAATAAGAACAGGTAACTATGGCAGCAGCAGTGAACTCTTCATGCTGCCTCCAGGAGGAAATGTTGCATGTCAGTAAACAGTGCTCTTCATTTTCCTTTTTCAGTACCGATGACACCCTTCTGCAAACTGTGATGAGGTTGGAAATTCTATTTTTAGCTTTTTTTTAAATGTCACTTTTCATCAGCAGAACTTGGCTCTGGATGGTCTCACTTCCTTCCCCAATGATGAGACAAGTGCTGGGTAACCTCCACCTTCTCTAGCTGCTGACTTTTAATAAATGGACACTTACCTGTCCAGGGAGCCCGCAATGTTGGCCCCCGAAGACTATCTTTGGATCGACTCCTGGGTGCTGCCACCTCTATTCCTGGTAAGGGAACCAGGCAGTGAAGACTTTTGGCTTCACTCCTGGTTCCCTACTTCGCATGTGTGAGTCATGGTGCGCGTTCTGGTCCCTGCGGGGGGAGGGGCCGAACATAGCGTAGTTCGCCGCATCAGTCACCAGAATTGGGAGCAAATACCTGGAAATGACAAGTATCTGCTTCCCCCTCCCCCATGAAAGGTGGCAAAATATGACACCGGAGGGGAGGAGGAATCCGTCAAGTGGAAGTTCCATTTTTGGGTGGAACTCCGCTGTTGGCCAGCCTGCAGTTGAGCCCTTCTGTTGGTGGTGAGCAAGAGTCTGTCTCTTTAAGCCCCTGTACACACGGTCGGAGATTTCCACAACCAAATCCGTCGGATTTTGCCTGTCGGATTTTGTCCGTCGGATCTTGTCCGAAACTGTTGCATACACACGGTCGGGCCAAGTTGGCGAAAAATCCGATCTTTCAGAACGTGATGACATAATTTCGTTACGATGGGACTACGTTCAGGCTAGTAGCCAATAGCTTTGATGTAGGAATTTGATCTGAGCATGCGTGGCACTTGGTCCGATGAAAATGCTCTACACATGATCGGATTAGGTCCGTCTGGCCCAGTTGGTCGGGAAATATTTCCAACATGTTGGAAAATTGGGTCGGACGGAGATTCGGACGGAATCAATCCGATGCATACCACACACAGTCGGATTATCCAACGACACGGTCCGATAAGACGCAATCCGACAGATTATCCGACCGTGTGTACAAGGGCTTAGAGTACATGATATATAGCTGCAGGGCTACTAACTAAGGTGCAGTCCATGTGGAACTGGCTGTAGCAAAGAGTTAAACGTGGGTTCACCTCTGTCTGCTCCTGGCATCCGACAGGTCCCATTTCACATGCTTGGTGGTTTGTAGATCCAGCTGTCAGGTCCCAGAGGCTCAAGTCTTTCAGAGCGGATCACCCACTAGCAGGGCAGGACTTAGGGTGGTGGGGGCCCCTGGGCTTGAGTCACTTTTGGGCCCTACCTGCTATACATTACCGTATTTATTGACGCATAACACACGCCAGCTTATAACACGCAACCCAAGTTTAGAGGGAATTTTTGGGAAAAAAACTTTTAGGAGGGAGGTTTAAGGAAAAAACTTACATTTAAATGCCCATCAATGCAACCTTATCAGTGTCCATCTGCAGCCTTGTCCAGTGTCATTTGCAGCCTTGTCATTGTAGTCTTGAAGTTTAAAAATGGCGCTGCCGAGATACAGAGTTCTGTTTATCTCGGCGGCTCTCGGTCCTCTCGGCGGCTCTTGGGTCCTCTCACAGTCCCGAGCGGAGCCGAGAGTAGCCAAGTCTACTCGACTCGGCTCACAGTCATACTCAGTCCCTGTGTTATGTCCATCATAGGGCGGGACTGGGCGTGACTGTGAGCGGAGTCAAGCCGAGTACACTCGGCTGTGTATCTCGGGGAGTCTGCGGGGCCCATGGGCTTGAGCCCAGTCAAGCCCAATGGTAAGTCCAGCCCTGCCCACTAGGCTCAGTCTCTGGCCTGCACTGACAGCCTCAGCAGCAGATGTGTCCTGTTTGGCACGTTCTGCTGCAGGTCCTCTCAGCACAGCTCCCCTCTGCAAAAGACACCCAGTATCTCTTTTTGCCTGGGAAAACAACCCAGTCTCTCAACCTCTGTAGTGCAAAGAAACCTGGACATTGCAGTCCTGCAGCTATTTATCTCAATTACCTTCCATTGTGCTATTCCCCTTGGAAAACTACAAGTCCCAGTGACCTTTGAGTCGGCATGCAAGTCCACTCCCTGCCTCTGATTGGTACCAACTTTCCTGCTGTCTAAATGGCTCAAGTCTGTGCCAGGAGGGGGTGCACGGGCGAGGAATTTCACACAATTCCTCCTTGTCAGCTGCAAGGAGAAAAGGGAGAAAAGCTCACTGCAGCACCCAACTGCACACACTTTTACAAAGCTTTTTTTAAATGGGCTTTTTAACTATGCGTTTTTTATTTGTACTATAGACAAAAACACATATTTAAAGCGGGGTTCCACTGCCTAAATCGTTTTTTTTTTGTTTTGTTACAATGACATAGATTAAGTTATTTATAATTATTACTCACTTGTTCCAGTTTGTAAGTCTTTAAGATGTACATTTTCTCATTAAAAACAAGGTTATATCTCGTCTTTTTGGGGGTTCTAATCTTGCCTGTGGGCATGTGAAGCCCACAGGCATCCTCTTCCGGGATACAGTGTCGCTGATGTACCAGCATGCACTGCGCGCTGTATCTCCGATCTCACGCATGCGCAGCAACTTCAATTCGGAGCGCCGTCAACAGCTCAGGTTGCCATCGCAACAGGTGGTGTCATCGGAAGTCCCGCCCTGTTGAAATGGCAACCTAGCTGAGCAAAATCGCGCGATAACTCGTGTCAGGCCAGAGACTCCTGGGAACAATCACCAAAGCTCCCGGGACACACTGCGGATAGAGGAAATGATGAAATACCTGCACTATCCCCGCTCATATCTGCAATCTCCACATCCAGGAAATAGACAGATTGATAAGAACAAAAAAGGTACAGTAGAAAGAAAAAAAAGAAAAAAGGTTCAGTTTTGACATTAGAACATACCATATTTATCGGCGTATAACACGCGCCGGCGCATAACACGCACCCCAAGTTTAGGAGGGAATTTTGTGGAAAAAACTTTTAGGAGGGAAATTTAAGGAAAAAAAACTTACATTTAAATGCCCATCAATGCAGCCTTATCAGTGTCCATCTGAAGCCTCGTCAGCGTCATTTGCAGCCTTGTCATGCAGCCTGTCCGCATTGCAGCCTTGTCATGCAGACTGTCCTCATTGCAGCCTTGTCATGCAGCCTGTCCGCATTGCAGCCTTGTCATGCAGCCTGTCCTTATTGCAGCCTTGTCAAGCAGCCTGTCCTCATTGCAGCCTTGTCATGCAGCCTGTCCTCATTGCAGCCTTGTCATGCAGCCTGTCTGTCATTGCAGCCTTGTCATGCAGCCTGTCTGTCATTGCAGCCTTGTCATGCAGCCTGTCCATTATTGCAGCCTTGTCATGAAGCCTGTCCGCATTGCAGCCTTGTCATGCAGCCTGTCCTCATTGCAGCCTTGTCATGCAGCCTTGTCATGCAGCCTGTCCTCAATGCAGCCTTGTCATGCAGCCTGTCCGCATTGCAGCCTTGTCATGCAGCCTGTCCGCATTGCAGCCTTGTCATGCAGCCTGTCCGCATTGCAGCCTTGTCATGCAGCCTGTCCGCATTGCAGCCTTGTCATGCAGCCTGTCCGCATTGCAGCCTTGTCATGCAGCCTGTCCGCATTGCAGCCTTGTCATGAAGCCTGTCCGCATTGCAGCCCTGTCATGAAGCCTGTCCTCATTGCAGCCTCTCGTCATTGCAGCCTTGACATGCAGCTTGTCCGTCTTAGTGCATTGTCCGCTTATGTTTTTAAAAATGGAGCCGCCGAGATGTCCCGTGTATCTCGGCGGCACCCAGAAGTTCTTAGCGGCTTTCGGCCACTCTCGGACCTTCTCGGCGGCATTCGGCCGCTCTCGGACCTTCTCGGAGACTTTCGGCCGCTCTCGGACCTTCTCGGCGACTTTCGGCCGCTCTCGGACCTTCTCGGCGACTTTCGGCCACTCTCGGACCTCGGCAGCTTTCAGCCGCTCTCGGAAGGTCCGAGAGAGGCCGAAAGCCGCCGAGAGGATCCGAGAGCGGCCGAAAACCGCCGAGAAGATCCGAGAGTGGCCGAATGCCGCCGAGAAGGTCCGAGAGCGGCCGAGAGAAGGGCTCTGGGCAGCTGAAAGCCGCCTAGAGCCCAAAAAATTGTGCGGAAATCGCGGAGTATTGGCGTATAACACGCACCCGCGATTTTCCCCCTGATTTTAAAGGGAAAAAGGTGCGTGTTATACGCCGATAAATACGGTATATTTAATCATCTTGAGCTACTGTTTTAAAATCGGGTGGTGCTCCACTTTAACCAATGCGGAGAAACGGGGGAACTACATTGAAAGGGTAAAGCTGAGTACACAGGGATCAAATTTGACCAATTCAGCAAGGACTTGTTAAATTTTGATCTATGTGTGGCCCTGCATGTCCACCAGAAGTCAATCGATAGTAGTTCATCGGGGGGGACACCTCCATACACCTTGCTTGTGTAGATGTGGAAATTTGTTCATTTTTTTCATTAAGCCTACCAGCTGAATGAAAAAACTATGTATGTATACACAGCTTAACTTTAGATTTCTCCCTATAGTTTAGCTTTATTGTCCTTCAGTTAGGGTTTACATCTACTTTAAAAATTGGGTAAGATTGCTGTAATCATCGAGCGAAGCTGCCCTTTCCCCTGCCTGCTAGTTCATTACTTGTATTGTTATCCTGACAAGTTGTTCTACTACAAGTCCCAGCATTTTCTACGGTGGTGTGTTGAGCTTCTTATAGCCAAGGAATAGTGCAATGGAAGTCTGGGTATCTTATTCCAATGTGATGGGAAGAAACAATTTAGCAAGTTATGTCTGTGTTCACATACAGCAGATATTGAATTGTCGCTCCTGTGAGAACACTCAGCCTAACCGCTGACCGCAGAGTTTCCATCAACACTATCGATTACTCACTGACACTCACTCTGAGGGGCTAACAAAGACAATTTACTGTGTGTGTGTGTCAAAGAGAGTTTTTATATGTGTGTAACACTAACCCCCGAAGGAGCTGCTGTAATTAAATTGGTAGCAAACTTTTAGAAAAATAAAATCTGGTACCTCTGCAAGGTAACGTCATAATGTGCTAGTATGCACGTTATCGTAAAATGGAGCCTTCCAGCGGTGCGCTGTCACCGCTGCCAGGGCTTCCATCTTCACTCATTCTTCCTTCCGGGTCTGCAGGCTTTGGCTGTTTGAATGGCAAAGCAGCGATGACGTCACTCCTGCACATGTGGTCTCGGCACAGCGCTCTCAGTGGATGGCAGATTCGAGTATGCTGTCCGTTCAGGGTGCAGTGGCCACGCGCCAGTGATTGCACCAGCTGTAAAACATGCAAATATCTCCTAAATGTTAGGAGATATTAATTTTACCTACAGGTAAGCTTTATTATAAGCTTACCTCTAGGTAAAAGTGGTGTTTGCTCCCTCTTTAACTCCTCTTTAACTGGTCCTTTCCCCAACCGTGCAGAGGCAGCCAGGCCCACAGCAACAGTTCATATACTCCAGTTCAACAAATGGTGTTGACTTTTGTATTTATTGCTGAATAAACTTGGAGAGGGTGCAGGTATGGGATTCTCAGGAAAGACTGCAAGAAACACTACAGAAAAACTGTGCTAAGCTTCTCTGAACAGTCCTTACACCAGAGAAAAACATTACCCAACCTGCCTCATACTGCTATACCACTTGTACTCCAACATCCCCATTTCTTATGCCGCGTACACACGACCGGACTTTTCAACATCAAAAGTCCGACGGAATGATTCCGGCAGACCATTCGATCGTGTGTGGGCTGCAGCGGACTTTTGATTTGCAAAAGTCTGACAGACTTTAGAAATGGAACATGTTTCAAATTTTTCCGCCAGAACTCCGCCGGACCCAGTTCCTACCGAGAAATCCGCTCGTGTGTATGCCAGTCCGACGGACAAAAAACGACGCTAGGGCAGCTATTGGCTACTGGCTATGAACTTCCTTATTCTAGTCCAGTCGTACGTCATCACGTTCGAATCCATCGGACTTTGGTGTGATTGTGTGTGGCCAAGTCCGTTCATTCGGAAAGTCCGTCAGAACTCCGTCGAAAGTCTGTCGGACCTAGTCCCTCAAAGTCCGGTCTGTGTGTACGTGGCATTACCCTTCTAAAATGATGAGACCACACCTTAATTTTGGAGTATAAATGGCCATAGCAGCCTATTTATTATTCACACCATATAAATAACTCCAATATCAAATATATACCAAAATATCACCTCCGTAACAACTTGTTTAACTCAAGTCTGTTGGTCTTTGACGGCACCCCCGAACTCCAACACAATATTCCACCAATACACTGCGGGACCCTTTTCCACACGATAGGCCTCCAGCGGATAATCAGCTCGGAGACGACCCCCTTCCCGCAGTGCAACCATTACAGTATTCCAGCTAACCTTTCGCTGGAATACACCGGAGGGGCACATACTACTGATGAGCCCCCCACCCCTTTCCATCACATATGTTTACTGCCAGCGTCAAAGACCAACAAAACACCGCCAATCCACAGCTGTCATTACTTCCTGGTTTGTTTAGAGCCTTCTGGTTTACCAATTAAGGACACCTGAGAGAGCACCTGGGCTTCTCTTCAGTGGATCAGAGATCTGGTCAAGTGCTATATGACCTCCCTAAGTAAGGGGGGGGTCACAGGCTTTCTGGTAAGCCTCCATTTTTTACTTTGGTGCTGGGTGTCACACAACTGGGTGTTTGATCATCAATTCAACGCGGTTTTGCAATAGACTTTACACATGGACTTTAGTCCCATATGATTTTTATTTTATACATTGTACTGATTTGGGGTCAGATTTGTCTGCTGCAATGTCACAGTCCTGCTAAAAATTGCAGAGCGCCACCATTATCAGTAAAAACAATAAAAAAAATAGATAAAAGTCCCTAAATCTATCCTGTCATTTGTATAAGCAATAACGCTTGTGCAAACCAATCAATACATACACCTATTGCGATTATTTTTACCAAAAATGTGTAGAAGCATATGTATCTGCCTAAACTGAAAAATAAATTTTTATTTTTTGGGATATGTATTATAGCAGAAAGTTAAAAAAATGTTTTTTGTTTAAAATTTTTTTTTTTTTTTGTTTATAGCACAAAAAAAAATGCAGAGGTGATCAAATACCATCAAAAGATATCTCTATTTGTGGGTCGCACGACAGCACGATTGTCAGTTAAAGCGACGCAGTGCCGTATCGCAAAAAATGGCCTGGTTGTTAAGGGGGCAAATCCTTCCGGGGTTGAAGTGGTTAATTAGTACATGTTTTATTTACATTCTTGCACATTTTTCTTTTTTATGCAATATTTGGCTATTGATTTCCTATATTGTTTATAAACTATTGATTGCACTGAATGCACTTTATTAATCTGTGCACCTGTTATATGCATTGTGTTATATATTGCAAGTATATTTTTAGCGCTGCACTCTTTTTTTACATCTTGTTTGTTCCTGGTATATGGGTTATAGTGCACAGCTGCTGTTTTGTTTTAGTTTCTAAGCGCGGATACAATTTTTACACCAATAAACTGATGATGGTTATAGTATATAAACTCTGTAAGGCTTGGTTTATTCTATGCATACATTCCTGGGTTCACATTTTGTTTGTCTGCATTTTCATCCTTATGTTCACATGTTGTTTAATGTGTTTTTCCGATGCATTTCCTATGAATTTTCATCTGCTCCCAATGAAGTGTTTTTGGCCGGAGCTAATAGGCTCCAGATCCTGCACTTTTCGCTAAGAGCTTGATGCCCCCGGGATAGGCCTAATCTCGAGCCTAGCAGCCCAGGGCAGATGACACATGTCCACCCGGATGGCAGTCTGGGTGGCACACAAGAACCTGGATCACCCAACCTCATGTGAATATATAGGCTCGCCCAGCAGGCCAAGGGATTCTACAAATCCCTGCCCATTGGCTGAGATACCACATATACCCATACTTGACCTTGCGTTGTCCTCCTCAATTTAATACCGCCAAGTGCCCGGCCACCTGGTGGTAGAAGAGCAAAGTACAACCAGGCCAAACTTAGGGAGAAGTCAATGGATCCCTAGTAATTAACTACAGTAGCTACTCCTGACAAGGAATTTGGTGAGGAGCTCCCTGACTAAACCCCAGGGCGCTACATACGACTTTTACTTTTGGAGCTAGATTTTACTTAAGTTAGTACTAAAACCAGTAATTTTACAATTATTTAATATGATAAACAATAGATACATCTGGCCTTTTGATGGAAACCATAACACTGATGTGGCCTGCGATAAAATTAAGTTTACCAGTCTGGGCTTCCTTAAATATCCCTAATGCCGCGTACACACGATCGGAATTGTCGTCAGAAAAAGCTCTGATGGTTTTCCTAACAGAATTTTGACAGAATTTCGGCTCAAGCTGTCTTGCCTACACACGGTCACACCAAATTCCGATAGTTTTAGTTTAATGATGCGGTGACGTACAACACGTACGATGAGACTAGAAAAAGGAAGTTCAATAGCCAGTAGCCAATAGCTTCCATCTCGTAGTTGAATATGAGCATGCGTGATTTTTTGGCATGTCGGAATTGCATACACACGATCGAAATTACCAATAGAAAGTTTTTCCCTTGGGAAAATTGAGAACATGCTATCAATTTTTGGCTGGCGGGAATTCGGACAGCTAAATTCCGATGGAGCATACACGCGGTCGCATTTTCCGATGAAAAGCTCTCATCGGTTTTTTTTCTGGCCGGAATTCCGATCGTGTGTACGCTGCATTACCCATCACAACCTTCCCAGTACATTTATTATTACAACTGGTTTTGTATGGTGACCGATGTTCTCCTGACAAGTTATTTTTCTCTCCCCAAGTATTGCCCAACAATACCCCATTGAGGATTTGTTTGTCAATAGAACCCCGATTGTCCATGTTTAAAGATCTAGTTGATAAAAGACTAAACATCTTTTTCAAATGCCTCTTTTTCCTGGCAGGACCTGCTCTGCAACTGCTATTGCTGTCATGACCAATTTCCAGACCTTAGAGTTCTGGACCAAGCTTATGTCTACATTTCCTGACATGATCTCATGGTATCTTCTGGTTTTGCAACAGTTAGCCCTTGTACACACGGTCGCAGAATCCGTCGGAATGTGTCCTATCGGACCGCGTTGTCGGATAATCCGACTGTGTGTGGTATGCATCGGACTGTTTCCGTCGGAATATCCGTCGGACCAAATTTTCAAACTTCCTGGAAATATTTTCAGACAAACTGGTCCGATAGGACATACTCCGATCATGTGTAGAGAATTCCGATCGGACAAAGTGCCACGCATGCTCAGATCAAATTCCTACATCAAAGCTATTGGTTACTAGCCTGAACGTAGTCCCATCGTAACGAAATTACGTCATCACGTTCTGAAAGATCTGATTTTTCGACAACTTTCTCCGACCGTGTGTATGCAACAGTTTCGGACAAGATCTCGACGGACAAAATCCGACGGATTTCGTTGTCGAAATGTCCGACCATGTGTACAAGGGCTTAGAATGCATGCCTATTGTCCTACGCTGATATGTTGATAGCAGAGGCCGAAGAGTAGAGGATACTCTTTGGAATTTGCAAACATTTGGTTTATAAGGCTTAACTCCTTTAGCACTAAAATCGAACCCCTTCCACTAATACTAGCCGAACCACCACTTTATACATGTCCCACCGTCCTCATCCCAAATCCTCTTTGCAGTTATCTCCCCCCCCCTTTTTATTTTATTTTACCCAGAATAACAACTACTTGTTCTCATGTATATGTATGTGTGTGTCTATATATATATATATATATATATATATATATATATATATATATATATATATATATATAATATAATATTCCTAAGAGCTTACTATATAATTTCTTGATTCATAACTCCTCACATGCAAATGTCAATGTTGTACATTGTGTCTTCTTCTTTTGTTTTTGAAGTTTTTTATTTCTTCTTGTTCCTTTTTCCAACTTCTAAAAATCACTAAAATACCCGTTAAAAAATAAACAAGCAAAACGACAGTGTATCACGTTTTCCTAATTTATTAAAATTATAGATTTTCACCTAAGAAGCTAAATGAGCAAAATTGAGTCTTTACTCTTCTAAATTTAAAAAAAAAATCGGACTTAGTGTTCAGCTTGTATAGTTAAATTCTTGCAACAAGCACAATCGCTCTGTATACATTCACTGGCTGCTGCCTTGTGATTACCTAACATTCTGTTTAGAAAAATTGATTTACAAACCAAGCAAACTGTCTGGTTTAATTCTCAAGAATATACAGTATGCAAGAAAATTCATTAACTACAGTTACCCTGATTCCTGCATGAGGACTGGGTGCACCTGCCTTGAGATATTCAGGAGACTCAAAACCGAGAGAATGGCCGTTCTGATTTCATCATTATAATTATTATACTGTTGCGGGGATTGTGGTGAACTCTTCCCGGAGTCTTCTGCTCATTGTGATGCTTGGAGTCAATTGATACTTTAGCATAATGAACACAACAACGCTGTATCTATGAGACGTGACTTGTGTGCCACTGGAATCAGCCTCTTACTTGCCTTTTCAATAGCCGTTATTTCAGTGCGGCGTCAGGAAATTAATTTGTGTTGGTGATATAATGACTTGCGGCCATTAATGATCTGTGAACTTGGCTTTTTTGATAAGCCTTGATATTGTAAAGCTTTGAAGGAGATGAATAGAATGTTTTTCCTTATTATTCTGTTTGCAGGATGCTGGACTCTTCAGAAAAGAACGGTATGCTTTTCTGCACAGTAAATATTTCTGAAGCAAAATTGCTTTAAAGTACAATGTACACTATTCACCATTCACAGAACAATTTCCCAATTTAAACATTTTCAACAGTTTTTCTCCACAAAACAACCAACAGGATCAAGGCAACCCAACACCTAAAGTTAATTGATATGAAAAAGAGCTATCTGAATAAATCCGCTATGAAGGTGTACCACATCCCCAAAAATGTAGGAATGGAGAGACCCCCTAGATGTGGGACTTTATAGGTACTACCATATCAGCATTAATAAAAAAAATATAAAAATGTATTGTACAAAGAGAAAATACATAATTACAATACCAGAAAAAGACACATAAATAATCAAGGATGCATGGCAATATACAAACAATCATGGATAGGTGACACTCCACTCCACTCCAGCGCCGCAAACGCGCTGACGTCACCGCGACAGCACGGCGGAGGGGCACGACGCAGGGACATCCCACCGGCGCGGGGAGTCACGGGCAAAATAGCCATGAAAACCAGTGGGGGGGAATAACACCAGGTGTTAAAGTAAAAGGTCCCGCCCAACTGTAGGCCCCAAACGGGGACTATCTCCCCGCGCCAGGCATACATGATGAGGACAGGAAAAAATCTATAAAAGTAAAGTCTCATAGCTGTAAATGAAACTCAAATTTAATCAACCATACCCCCCGGTTTTTCCTTTTTTTTCTTTTGTTCAGTATTTATATACTTGCTACGAACATATGGTTGGACGGGATTCGTGCTAGGCCCTGCGTCATGATGTCTCTTCCGCATTTATTTTAGAATTTGTTTTGGATGCTTAAATGTACTTATCTAGTGATTTAGGATGTAAGTATATATTTTTTATTATCCAATGGTATTACAATAGTCTATGTTATGATTTGTTGGCTGATTGCTTTATTCAAATCTTTTATATATGGTGTTACCTGCAAAAAGAATACAACTCATCTCTGAAACGTCGTTGGGTTTGGGTCATTCCATTACACCTATCCATGATTGTTTGTATATTGCCATGCATCCTTGATTATTTATGTGTCCTTTTCTGGTATTGTAATTATGTATTTTCTCTTTGTACAATAAATTTATATATTTTTTTTATTAATGCTGATATGGTAGTACCTATAAAGTCCCACATCTAGGGGGTCTCTCCATTCCTACATTTTTGGGGATGTGGTACACCTTCATAGCGGATTTATTCAGATAGCTCTTTTTCATATCAATTAACTTTAGGTTAATTTATTTTGATTAGCCTTGATATTGTAAAGCTTTGAAGGAGATGAATAGAATGTTTTTCCTTATTATTCTGTTTGCAGGATGCTGGACTCTTCAGAAAAGGACGGTATGCTTTTCTGCACAGTAAATATTTCTGAAGCAAAATTGCTTTAAAGTACAATGTACACTATTCACCATTCACAGAACAATTTCCCAATTTAAACATTTTCAACAGTTTTTCTCCACAAAACAACCAACAGGATCAAGTCAACCCACCACCTAAAGTTAATACGGGCATACATGATGAGGACCAGAAAAAGACAGACTATGTAAATGAGAACCTATTATGGTCATCAAATTGGAGTTCAATGAATAGGTCACTAAATGGCAGAATTCTACAAAACTCAAGGGCCTTGAAAGGTTTGGATTGGTAATGTTTTTATTTGCCAATATAAACTAGTAGAAATTGCTAGAAAATTGCAGTGTGTAATAGTAACTTGATAGAACTACTTGTCAGCAGCCTCATTCTTTTCTTTGTACATAATTCTCTAGTTGGTTTTCAGAGCTCTAGAAGAGAAAGGGTTAAACTTGTCACAGCTGTCCCTCCTGTGTTCCCTTAGCCTGGCAGTGTGGAGACGTGCTCCTCAACCGTGTTTGATGGCAGATGTGGGCGATATTGTGCCAGAGGATGAAAACCTCTATCTCATGCAGAAACCTTTATGGAGGTTTATTGGCTGGTGACAAGCTGGTAATTCTCTTCCTCTAATTCTCGAATTCTCTTCCTCAAATGTCACTTCATCCAGCCGTAATTGTCCATATTTCCCTCTCGTCGTCCTTTATAAAAGAAAACCTGTCACTGGAAAGTTCTGCTTTGCTAACTGAAACATATACAGATCACTTAAGTCTTAGGTGATGCCATTCTGAAACATCTATTCTCAGATGTATTCATGTGACAGAGCACATCTTTTGACTATCATTGAAGCTCTGTACATAGAGGAAAGACAAAAACTCTGGTCCTATAACTTTTGCCCAAACCAATCAATAATCGCTCATTGAGATATTTTTTTTTTTTTTTTTACCAAAAATATGTAGAAGAATACGTATCGGCCTAAACTGAGGGAAAAAAATGTTTTTTTTATATATTTTTGGGGGATATTTATTATAGAAAAGTAAAAAATAATGCGTTTTTTTTTCAAATTTGTCGCTCTATTTTTGTTTATAGCGCAAAAAATAAAAAATGCAGGGGTGATCAAATACCACCAAAAGAAAGCTCTATTTGTGGGAAAAAATTACGTCAATTTTGTTTGGGAGCTACGTCGCATGACCGTGCAATTATCAGTTAAAGCGACGTAGTGCCGAATCGCAAAAAGTGGTCTGGTCTTTGACCAGCAAAATGGTCCGGGGCTGAAGTGGTTAAAGGAGAAGTCCAGCCTGAGCCTGTTTGGCTTGGCTTCTCCTAAGGCACACAGGAGTGAAATTCGTTTTGCACGCCTGTGACCTATTTTCAGCAGAGAGCGGTCTGAAGTCTTCTCTCTACTGACGTCACTGCCATCAGTCCAGGCCCCCGGATCTTCACGACAATGAAGTCTGGATCCGCCAGGTGCCTGGACTGATGGCTGTCTCAGCGTCTCAGCAAGCCGATGAGAGGTGGAGACGGCCGCTCCCTGACCCTCTACAGCTCAGCGCTCCAGTGAGCATGGAGGAGCAGAGAGGAGAGCTGCCGACTGACAGGCAGCTTTTCGCTCAGGGAGCCGAGAGAACCGAGCCATCATCGGCGTTCGATGGCTCGGTTTTCAGTGCAGAGGCGGCGGGGACAGATGCAGCCTAAATATGCGAAACATTTTTTTTTCCCCATACTTCTCTTTTAATGCATTTTTATCTCCCAGAAATGGATAGAAGACACTTTTCTGGCATTCAGAATCCCGTTATACAGTCTATTGTGGAAACTTTACAAGAATTATAAACTGAATGCTATTATTTCAGTGAAAGAAAATGAATCACCGCACTCCAGGCTGCCGCTGCAACTTTTCTTGTCAAAACCTTGTCAAAGAAAAGCTTTTCAGTTCAAAACATGTCAGAGGTGACTCCCGCTGCTCTTTTTATTAAACAAGACAAAATGTCTCACCCTGGACTGCGGTGATTCATTTTATTTTCTAATTTGCCAAAGTGCAATGAGCCAGACCAGCACCCAGGAATTTAGCAGTCCCGTCTGTGGTGAGCCACTAACTATAACTGGTAAACATATCTTCTTGTAACTTTCATTGAGAGTGTCACTATATCGATCATATAGAATTCTGCATTATTTTCCGTTGGTCTTTTATTGCACTGCAGAAATAGGGTTGCCACCTGTCCAGGATTCACCCGGACAGTTCGGGTTTGGAATCATGTGTCCAGGTTTCAGACTACCTGAAACCCGGACACATTATTTAGACTGGACTATGGCTTCCAAGCAGGGTTGCTGGCTGCAGTTGTCTAAACTTAGAGTGCCTGTTACACTCTTTCACACTGCCCAAAGCCAGCACTAAGAAATCCCCCCCCCCCCCAAACACACAGACAGGAGAGGAGAAAGGGCTCGATCTGCACCTCTCCCCCCCCCCCCCCCCACCTCTACCCCTCTCTGCCAACACTCTAATCCCTGGCACCGTGCCTCAGAAAAGGAAAGTTGGGGCTGGAAATTTGAAGTCCAGCAGCCTCAGATACATCTGGCTGAGAGGTGCTGACTGCCAAGGGGCGAGTGAGTTCACCATCCATCCCTGTCTGTGACTGAAGTCTCTCTCCTGCCTCTGAGTGAGGTAAGGTAAATCAGGGTTCTCAGAGCACCCCTTACATCAGAGTTCCCCTTTACAACAGAAGCCTACAGTGTTCCCCCTTACATCAGTCTGCTTTGTACATCAGAGTTCTCAGTGTTCCCCCTTAAATCAGGATTCCCAGAACATTTCTTATGTCAGAGTCCCCAGAGTTCCTCCTTAAATCAGAGTCTGCAGATTCCCCCCTTACAGTGAAAGGGAACTCTGCGAGTTCAGATGTAAAAGGGGAACTCTGTGGACTCTGATGTAAAGGGGGACTCTTGTTATTAACTTCGTATGATTAAAAATGTTATTTAATAGCAAAATATATGTATAGTTTATAGTATAAAAAACATTGCTGTGTGGCACTAAAGTGTTCGGGTTTGACTTGAAGAAAAGGTGGCAACCCTATGCAGAACATGTCTGTGATATACAGAATGCAGGTTCGCCAAAATGTCCTTTTTTTCCTACTGGCACAAACGCATGATGTTTTTATTTTTTTTTCTTATGTTTCCATTGCTTATTAAAAGAAACCAGTTAGACCACCGTGGAAAAGAGCTTTAAGGCCTGATGGAAGCAAAAGATTACAAAACAATAATGTTAATGGAAGTTCTGGCTGTCACACAGCAGTATATTCCCTCCTTATAAATAATGACTAGAATGCAGAAACCTGTATCTGGATTGGAGTGGAATCTCTGTATATCCAAACAGAAGTTATATTTTACAGCAAGTACATCACGCCTATCCCAAATATAGTATGCATTCAATTTCACATGATTAACATTGCTGCCCTCCAGATATTTTATTTTTACAGGAGTAACATTAACTCTCTACAGATATAAACTAGACTGTAAATTATAGCAGTGAAAGATATTTTTCAGGGTTTACATTCAACTGTTCTCCAGATAAGTTATATGTTACAAGAGTGATATCACATCTCTCCAGATATAAGGTACAGTATATATTGCAAGCGTGATATCCACACTCTCCAGACATGTTATATATTACAGTAGCATGGGCGTCCGCAGAACTTTTTTCAGGGAGGAGCATCATTTTAAGGTCACCCATGCTCTCACCCTTTTCGACAATGTCATTATAACATTATCAAGGTCATAGACTGCAGACGTAGTACAGGTGATCATCAGAGACTGCGGACATGGCCCAAGAGACTGTCAGAGACAGCGGACATGGCCCAAAAGACTGTCAGAGACTGTGGACATGGCCCAAGAGACTGTCAGAGACGGCATACATGGCCCAAGAGACTGTCAGAGACGGCATACATGGCCCAAGAGACTGTCAGTGACTGCATACATGGCTCAAGAGACTGTAAGAGACTGCGGACATGGCCCAAGAGACTGTCAGAGACGGCATACATGGCCCAAGAGACTGTAAGAGACTGCGGACATGGCACAAGAGATGACCAGAGACTGCATACATGGCTCAAGAGACTGCGGACATGGCAGAAGAGACTGTCAGAAACTGCATACATGTGGGGGGTGATAGAGAGAGAGAGAGAGGGGGCTGACAGAAAGAGACAGAGGGGGTGACAGAGAGAGACGGGGCGACAGAGAGAGAGGGGGGGTGAAAAAGACAGAGGGGTGAGAGAGAGGGGGGTGACAGAGAGGGGTGATGGGAGTCATCACTCCTGATCTGATCCCTGATTCCAGGGGGGGGCACTTGCCCCTCCTTGCCCCTACCTGCGGACGCCCATGTACAGTAGTGACATCACTCCTCTCCAGATATCGCTGATATAAAACAAGAATGTTTGCTCAACGAAAGGAGAAAATAGAAAAATGGCCTCATAAGCTGGTCAGGGCCGAAAATAAGGGGGGAGGGGGGTGCCCTAGGTGCCACATTGAGAGAGTTGCTGCTGCTAGGGATGCCACCTGTCCAGGTTTTTGCTGGGACCATCCCAAGATTTGATTTAAATCCCAGCGAATTTTTGCTGAATTCTGGAGCCCAGTGTTTTGGCACTGAGCTCCAGTAGTTGGCTTGACAAAGGCGCACTTTACTACTCTCCTTGGGGCACCCAAGGGTGTCCCGGGTCTTTTACAATCTTATAGTGTATACCAGTGGTTCTCAATCTCAGTCCTCAAGTACCCCCTACAGGCCATGTTTGCAGGTTTTCTTCTTTTATCTTGCAAAGGTGCTTTAAATAAGAGTCAATGGCTTGGTATTTTGGACAGCTATTTTAGCTAAGACTAAATTCCAAAAACATGGCCTGTTTAGAGTACTTGAGGACTGAGGTTGAGAACCACTGGTGTATACTACTCAAATTTGGCTTGAAGAAGAGGTGGCAACCCTAGCCGCTGCGCCAGAAGAAAGTGGCAATCCTTTGAGGCAATTTTAAGTGTCACTACTGCAGTGGATTAGGAATGGCGCTGCCGCTACAAAAGAAAAGAGCCCAGAATTGGATCATATGATGTCCTCCCAGAACTCGACTTGCGTGCGCCCACGGGCCAAACTGTGGCGTGTTCTGTCACTGGCTGCATCCACCAGACACAGCCGATGACTGATCAGTGTACTGGCCCACTCCCGGTACCATGTGATCACTGTGACCACAGCAGTTCACAAGACAACTGTAAACAACAAATTGCTTTGATTCATGCCATTCATTGTGTATAATTGTGTTGCTAGCTGTGATTGGTCACAGTGATCTCATGGTACAGACAGCACAATCGCAACCCATCTGCCCATCAGTACTATGTGATTAGCTGTGGCCAATTACAGCTAATCATAACAATGCACACTGAATGTGTAAATTTCATTCAGTAAAAATGGTTGCTAAAACCAGCAAAATCACTGGTATAAGCAATCATAATTTGTATGTAGCACCCTCTACATAGGTAGGTGCTAAGTTGGGACTCTTTTTATGAGAGTAGGTAAATTTAGGCAGGCCAGGCCTGTTTTTTTGGGGTTTTTTGTTAGCTGGGAATGGCTCAGTTTAGCAGCTGGTGATTCACAGGCAACGTCACTGAGACTTCCCTCTTTCTTTTTGAGGATTATAGATAGAGAGGAGAGGTGGAACTGCCTGGGGCGTCTTAAGGAGCTCTGACCAATCCCCTACCTGGATTGGCAGCTGGCAGGCCTTCTTAAATACCTAGAGTCAGCCCAGGTGGGGAGGAGTTGTCGGGTGGAAGAACTGGAGATGGAGTAATAGGCTGTCGGCCCTTTGAGGGAGCTCCCCAGGTGGGGGCGGGTGACGATTGACCTTGGGCCTGGGCTCAGGGGCAGGATGAAGCCCTCCAAGAAATCATGGAGGCTTTGAACAGGAGGCACAGGAGCAGCAAAAGAGGACAGCAGGAGCTAGTACTGCCAGGCAAGTCTTCAGGAGGGAACCACCGGTTTCTGCCAGGAGGGCTGGTCAGTGACATGGTGACAGTCAGGAGGACTGGGCCATGTCACTGACTTGGCCACAGTCAGGAGGACTGGGGAGGCACACCTCAGAGGACTGGGAGTATGCAGTCAGAGATGGGTGCAGAGCCAGTAGTGAGCACTGCAATGTCATGGGCAGTGGAGTCGGGCAGCTACAGCCAGGAGGGCTGAAGGGGGCTGACTGGGAGCAGTAGTCCACCAGTAGGACAGCTAGCACTAGAGACTTCATTTCTATCTGCTACACTATATGGTCCTTGCCTGCAAAATGCAATTGCTAAGGCCTGGCTTTGTCAGTGTCAGGCCCATTGGCAGTGCGTCCATTAGGGGCGCTCAGGCGGTGACCACTCTCTTTAGCCACCCCCTCTCTGTGGATAGATTCATGCATTGCAGCATATGATGGGCACAGGTGGCTGCATATGATGGGCACAGGTGGCTGCATATGATGGGCACAGGTGGCTGCATATGATTGGCCCAGTGGCTGCATATGATGGTCACAGTAGCTGCATACGATGGTCACAGTGGCTGCAATTGATGGCACAATGAGGCTGCAATTGATGTGTTTGTTTCAGTATTTTTCAGTTCGTTTGTGCCCACCCAAAAAATTTAAGCACCAGCTGCCACTGGTCAGGCTTAACTTTAAATGTACTAGCTGCTTCTGGGAGTAAAGAGTTGTTCAGAAGTAAGGAAGAGGAATAGTATACAAGCAAGGAAAGTGGAGGAGGAGACTGAAGTGGTAACTTGTACAGAGAAGTGTATATAGTTGTCCCAAATGATCGATATACAGTTTACCAATTGACTGATATATAATTTGCTGGGCTTCTCATAATTCCCTTACCAGGTCCAAGTTTAAAAAAAAAAAAAAACACAAGCACATGGACTGTTTTCTGTCTGAGAGTGACTGAGGTGTGAATGCCGGGCTGTGACAGGTGGACCTCAACACACAGTGGCTCCTATGGAGGGGCACCGGTACATGTAAAAAAAAAAAAAAAAAGTCTTGATCACTTCCCCAGAGTAGTACTTTGGTAACACTGTATTGCTCCTAAATAATAAAATCGTAAAAAAAAAAAAAAAGGAAAAATAATGTAATAAAAAAGAAAACAATTTCAACTAAAATTAGTATTTTTTTTGTTTTTTGTTTTTTTTACATACTGTCACCAGTCTCTGTCCCTGATCAGCAAAACACCAGTTATATAAAGGTGCTGTACTGGTGACAGTATGTAAAAAATAAATAAAAATTCTCCATTTTACAAAATATAATGACAAAAAAAATACAACTTCAATAACTCCTTGGACTGTTTACTTTTTCAAAAATGGGTTATGGGGGGGGGGAGGGTATTTGTACTGTCCTGCCTTATTCGGGCCTCAAGAAATGAGATAGGCCGTCGTACATCATGACTGATGAATTTTCAGATATACTTATCAGGTGACCGTGGTATACAGATCAGCCAAAAAGGTATATAGTTTCAGTATTTTAATGTAAAAAAATGATTTATAAGTGGTGGGCACTGTGGGTGGGCAACTATTTTCATATTACTGGGTTTAGTAACACTTTAAGAACAGAATTGGCCACACAGTTAACTGGAATTACTCACAGTCATTATGAGCACACGTCTCAAGGTATGGATAGATTGGAGATGTCCTAATCGTATGGAAGCTATGGTCTCTCTGCATCTTCTGGCCTTGATGAAGAGTCTTTGTGAGATCTGGTCTGTGTAGCTATAGATTATTGAGTTCAACCTTCATCATTATTATGCTTCAGATAATGTGCAGCGCTAAATATTGTGACCTAATGAAGGAAACATATATATGTAATAATATAAATATCAAAAATGAAGGCGGATACCAAAGTTTTTGTGCTTGTGAAAATATACACATGAAAAATATCAATACACAGTAATAAAATCAAATAAATCCGTGAAAGTGATTCAGAATGTACTGGGTACAACACAATGGTGTGTTGGATCACAGTCCAAAGAAGCCAAGTCCATAAGAAGTGGAGAGAGATGTTATTCCCCCATTCCTAAATGGGCTGGGATGTGTACTCCTGATAAACTGGATGGTATACCTATGGATGCTTGTGCAGGTTCACATAGAAAAATGAGGCACCCTTACCGGAAATGGTGGACCCAAATACCATATGGCAGTAAGTCAAACAACCTTGAAAATCCTCAGTTCTGGGAGATGTCGCGCTGGATGCAATGAAGGATGCACAGCTCCAAATCATATAAAGGACAGGCAATAGGCACCCCGCAGCCAGAGGGGTCCAGGACAATCCAGGAAGGGCTCCATATGGTGCAGGTCACCCAGGGATGGCTTATTCAAATTTAAAAAAATCTTACTATGATAAGAAAGATACAGAATCTAAAAGTGATCACAAAAAATCGATAAAAAACATCTAAAAGCAATGTGGAAGACATAGAAATGCTAGCCCACACTGATATTTTTTTTTTTATATTTATATTATTACATGTATATACGTTTCCTTCAGGAGGTCACAATATTTAGCTCTACACATTATCTTTGCACATTACTTTGAACTTTGTGTCAGCTGCTTTTTGTATATACATCTGTTTTATTTTAGGTTTAGCGCAGTATTTCCCCTCCCCATTTTCATCATTCGCCACCTGATGCCATTCTTTGAACACGTGCCAGTGTGTCGATACACCTGGATGAAGCCTCACATGGTGGTGTAAACATATTTGGCCTAATTAGATAGAAAACCATGGCTGTTTTTTTTTTTTTTTTTTAAGTTCTATACACAACCCGTTAATCCCGCCATGAGTGGTGACATGGGATCAATTTCTATATATGTTTTTTTTTGTGTCCCAGAATATTCTCTGTAGATTGTGGCAGCCAGAGAGAAGATAGATAGCTGTTTGTAAAAATAACAGCAAATACAGACAATTGGAGAAGGATCTTACAATTGTCTTTTGTGGTGCTGAATCTCTTCAGCCATATTCTTCAGCAACCCAGAGAACACAAGGACACCCCGGGCAACCGCGTTTCAGGGCCTAGAGGGGAGAAAATAACTAGTATATAATCATACAGAGATAAATGATAGATTCATCATTTTGTACTACCATCTCTTGGTGCACTGAATGATAGTTTTAAAACAGTTTAAAAATCAACATTAATACATAATATATTGACTAAAGGCAGGGACGCACGCACATGAACTTTAATGGCATTCCAGTCTTAGTCTGTATAAGGTTTAATATTGACTTGGCCCACCCTTTGCAGCTATAACAGCTTCAACTCTTCTGGGAAGGCTGTCCACAAGGTTTAGGAGTGTGTCTATGGAAATGGTTGACCATTCTTCCAGAACCGCATTTGTGAGGTCAGGCACTGATGTGGATGAATAGGCCTGGCTTGCAGTCTCCGCTCTAATTCATCCCAAAGGTGTTCTATCGGGTTGAGGTCAGGACTCATCCATGTCTTTATGGACCTTGCTTTGTGCACTGGTCCAGATCATTTGGTGGAGGGGGGATTAAAATTAAATAAAATGGAGCCCAATCGGCACTGATACAGCCTGCAAAAAGATTAAGAACTCGCACAGCCGTTCTGCCGTAACCAGGATCCAGCATGCATTCCAATTACTGGAAGTTGAGTGGCCGGACCTGACGCATTGGTAGCTTTGCCTCTATGCGTGATAAAACACGTAGAGGTGGAGCTTCCGGCCACGCTACTTCTGGTAATTGGAATGCACGCCGGCTCCTGCTTATGGCGGAGCGAGTTCTTGCTCTACTTGTGGGCTGTATCAGTGCCAATTATCTATTTGTTGCTGCTGTTTTTTGTCCCTAATTTTAAACAAATTTGCCACACTATGAGAAACTTGTAAGCCCTTGTACACACGGTCAGAGATTCCGACGGAATGTGTCCTATCGGACCGTTTTGTCGGATATTCCGATTGTGTGTGATCTGCATCGGACTGTTTCCGTTGGAATATCCGACGGACCAAGTTTTCCAACTTGCCGGTAAAATTTTCCGACAAAATGCTCCGATCGGACATACTCCGATCATGTGTAGCCTACTCCGATGGAAAAAGTGCCACGCATACTCAGATCAAATTCCTAGACCAAAGCTATTGGCTACTAGCCTGAACGTAGTCCTGTCGTAACGAAATAACGTCATCACGTTATGTACAATCGGATTTTCCAACAACTTAGTCCGACCGTGTGTATGCAACATCACTTCCGGACCTCTTCCGATATTAATCCGTCGGAATAACTCCGACGGATTTGGTTGTCGGAATCTCCGACCATCTGTACAAGGGCTAAGAGATACATGGTAGGAGAAGCTTATAACAACTAGAGCTGGTTTTCCCTGGATACATGAGGAGTGGCAACAAGTGCACATTGACTACTTTTAACTAAGTGGTCACTGGTGGGCTGGTGAGTCTTTAGTGTGCGCACTAATCACTGGGTGTCACAGCACGGTGTGGAGAGGAACACTTGAGCTGGATTTATGGACTGTAGTAGTTTTTTTTTTATAGTTTTTCTTGATTGCATTTTGTACAACTGTGGTATTCACCGTTCTTGTGTCACTGTTTTTCATGTGGTACATTGTGAATCACTAGCGCCCCCTATATTTCCCATTTATTGCTATTTACAGTGTTTCTGGTATTGATACCTTTTCCTGTGGCTCGCAGGCTTATGAAATAATTGACTCACCAGATAGTTGAAGAGGTCTAAAGTGGGGTACACATTATGAGAAAATTGGAAGAAAGGCACGATCATTTGATTTTAGAATAATGTGTACACAGCTTTTAACATCCGACTCAGAGTTTGCAAAATAAAAATTCCAAAGGGGCAAACCCAAAAACATTTCTTGTACGTGAACAGAACGAACGATTTTCGTTCAATGTGTACTGTACGTTTCTGTATAAGAAAAATCAAATACGAAAGACTGCACATGATCAAAAACAATAAACAACACAAAAAAGCCTTTGTCATATGAGAATTTTCATACATTATTTCCTTCCTCGGTTCCTGACTTGCTCTGAAACAACGAGGAAAACTGGAGGATCGTTTTCCTAATTTTCTCATAATGTGTACCCAGTTTTACTGTGCATTAGTAGTGTGCTACCACGTCAAATTGGAATTGCCCAAGCCTCTGGACATCCACTGCACCAGCATGTAATGCCACCAACTGCACAGTATACTGAGTACAGACATATAAGCGAGAGGAAGAACTCAAACCGTTTATTTTAAAAGGATTTCAGCATAAAATACATACATTTTAAAAACTGCTATCACCAGTGAGGGTAGCATGTAACATCAGTTAACGTCCAAAACTCCATACACAATTTTCACCCAATGTGTTTTTTTCCCACAGGAAGAAAGTTTGTCACTAGGTACACTTACCATCACCAGCAGGTTTGGCATTCCCTTGAGAAATTTTGGTATCTATTAAGTACTGATGAAATAGTGGGGGGATATGTGAGACCCTGTCCTGAGATTGTTTATAGAAGTGTATCCATAAGAGAGAAGTTAGTAAAAATCCATTTGCTCGGGAGGCGGAGGCAGGGGGCAATGAAGGGCTTCTTGGCACTTTCAAATGTGGAAATTGCCCTGAATGCCCAAATATTAGATATTAGATAAAGCACAACATGTGTGCTCTCCAACGGAGAGAGAGATTTGTGCCTGGACACCATGAAGACTGCACCACAATTGGGGTAGTTTACCTCATGCTTGGCATATGTGGCATATTCTACGAGGGTAAAACGAAATGACCCTTCCATAAATGCATCCAGGATCACGTAAATTACAGCTTCATTCAAATGAAATTTGGCTGACAGCTTATCACATGGTAAGGGGCCTCTCGGGAATTCAGATCCGAGCTGAGGCCATCATTCGGCCATAGCGCAGATGTCAAGTGGTTAATAAAGCCCTTTAAAATGGTACTTATACTGTTAGAGTATTTCCTCTCCTTCTAGTTGGATGCTTGTATGTGGAAAATGGAACTTACCTGGTTGGAACCTGTACAAGAGTATGCTGTGCAATTTGTGGTAATACGTGCCGATGCAGTGGAACCCTGGTTCATACTGGAGCATTTTGACATGTGATTTGACATGTCAAATCGGCGGCAATTGCCATCAATGGCACAGTCCCAATTGGTACGACACTGCATCTGTGGCATTGCATCAATTTAAAAAAGTAGTTTCTGTACTACTTTTTGCGATTTCGGGCGGCGATTTACATAAACCTGCACAGATGTCTCTGAAACCGCGGCGGAAATCGAGACTGACATGTGGGAGTGAAATTGTGCGAGTTCGGGTGAACCCGCTCAGCTTCATTCCCGCAGCTCAGTGTGAACCTGGGCAGAAGTTCGGAGGCTTTGACCATTCCTATTTGATGTGGTAGCACACTACTAATGCACATTTTGATTTATTTTCTTAGATGAGGTCCAACTATTTGGTAAGTCATCCGTTTTCACTTTTGGGTGGGTGGAGGTCACTGTTTGCAGTCTCCTTTTTTTTTAGAAGTTTCCAATTTGTGTAAAGAACCACATTATCACAGATTGAAGGCCACATTTTTTGCAGTCTGATCTTCACACAAGTACAAAGAATTTTCACATTTGTATGAAGCACAGAATTGCCATGGGTAACTAAATAAACACATGTACATCACCATGAGAGTCCCGTGTCTATTGTTGCTAACCTTTCCTGGCTCTATACAAAACCAAAGATAAAAGAAGTGCCTATACATACACTTTAAACCATCTGTCTGTTCTGTTGGCTCTTGTGGATTCTTTTGATGAGTTCTGTGCACACCCGGTGTGGCTGTTAGGAAAGATTTCCACCATTCCTGCTAGATATTTCATTAATTTCATATAATACAGGGTGTAATAGTTGCAGGAGCTTCATCACAAGGAAGGCTGGAACTTTGGTGAGGAGATCTCACTGCTGCCAGAGCTGTTAAACCGGCAGCGGTTGATTTGAACTACAGGCTAATTGGTGTTCAGCTACACTCTGCTAATTGGCAGTGCGATGTCTGTTATTCTGGAATCACACTTGTGCCATCTTCAATGTCAAAGGCCACTTCTGTTCAGCCAGGGATGCTTAAATTAAATCCCCATCAGTAATAAAACTTGCACATCAGCCATCTATACACTTTAAATAGAAAAGGTTTGCAACGGGACTATAAATGTGCCAACACAATTAGTAAAAAAATACCAGATTTTATTTTATCATATTAAAATTGCATATAAAAACATCAAGACAGTATCCATATGATCTGTCTCGGTGTTGTTTATTGGCCTCCGTCTGCGGTTTGCCCTTCATTGTCCCCATTCAGTTAGCATCGCCTTTACTCCTTGACGATTACTTAGTGGGAATGGCTGATGGAGCGGAGATCTTCCATTGGCCGCCCATCACTGATGAGGATTTTCCAACATGATGCTGATGGAGTCACCTCGCATGAGCGTGATGTCATATCCAGCCCGGGCTGCGCATCGGTTACCTCGGGCTTCTGCTTCCCCATCGGCAAGATTGTACGCCGGGAGAATGGGGGGGGGGGGGTATAAATGGAGCCTCGGATGTGGCTTCAGCTTTTTTCAATACTCTTTATTCCAAATTTTTCTAAAGCCCCATACACACTATCAGTTTTTCTGCTGAGTTTTTCCTTCAGGTTTACCAAAACCATGTAATGTAGTGCAAAGGCCTGCCTGATTACATACAAATTGAAACTCCTAAGGTTTGACCTCATATTATATGGTTTTGGTAAATCTGAAGGAAAAACTCAGCAGAAAAACTGATAGTGTGTATGGGACTTTACATATTCATTTACATAGTTTTACATTTTATTTTATTATATTATATTTTTATTACTATATAATTCCCCATATGTTTCCAATTACATTTCCATTCTCTCTTAACATTCATTCCATTCCCTCTCATCCACCTTATAGTCACTTTATACCATGTTTTCAGGTATTCCTGTATCCATTGTTAAATAGGATCTATTCCACTTTGCCCATATGTTTTCATATCTCTGCACATTTCCCCTTTGTTCATACATTAATCTTTCACGTGGTAAAACCTGGTTTACTGCTCTCACCCATTTACTTGGTGTCAGTTGTTTTGGCTGGATCCATTTCTCTACTATTTGTTTTCTTGCCAGAAATAATACTTCTTGCAGAAACATCCTAATATATCTGCATCCTCTTTCCTCCTTTAGTACTCCCAGCAAACAAAGTTCAACCGTAGCCTGAATAGGTCTATTTGTAACTTTTTCTAATTTCTTGACCACCTGCTGCCAGTATCTCCCTATATTACCACAATACCACATTGCGTGGAGGAAGTCTGCACACCCCTGCCCACATTTTGTGCAGTTTGGTGCAGGCACCCTCCCCATTCTATACAACCTATTCTGACCTAGGTATGTCCGATATATTATATTTAAGTGGATTATCCTGTTGTTCATTGCCAGGGATACTTTCAAGTGGGGTGAGCAGATTTCATCCCATTCCTGGTCATTCATATCTTGGATAGCTGCCTGCCATTTATCCCTAAAGCCGCGTACACACGGGCGGATTGTATGGCCTACTTAGTCCGTCATACAATCCGACGGACAGTCCGTCATACTTTCGAATGAACGGACTTGACCACACACGGATGCACAAACAGTCCGTCGAAAGCTTGCGCGATGACGTGTACAGCACGTACGACGGGACTAGAAATAGGAAGTCCAATACACAGCAATGCAACCTTTCGCCGTGTAAATCCTCTCTGAGCATGCGCCATTCTTAGTCCGTCGAACTAGCCTGCTGACGAGCGGATTGTCCGCTGAAACCAAAGTATGACGGACAGTATTACGGAAATTCCGAAATACTTAGTACGCCAGACTGCACGCTGAAAAAGTCCGCTGAAGCCCACACACGAGCGGACTGTCCGCTGAAATGTGTTTCGACGGACTAAGTTGGCCATACAGTCCGCCCGTGTGTACGCGGCTTTACTCTCACTGGTTCACCACTTATTTTACTCTGTAGAAGATGTGAGTATAGTTTGGATACTAATCCCTATGGTCCCTGTGATCTCAAAATACCTATGAGAGGGTATTTAGATCTTTTTAGTTTCTTTCTTCTAAACTGTGCCTGTAGTACTTGTCTAAGCTGTAGATACCTATAGAACTGTTTACTCGGTAGGCTATATTCTTTATAGGATTTCATAGGATAATGTTATATTTTTATTGTACATCTGACCAATGGTTGTTACCTTAATCTTTTACCAAAATGTACTATCCTCAAATGTTTCCAAATGCTCAAATGTTGGATTATTCCAAAAGGCAGTTTCTGGTGGGATGTCCGTAAATCCCGTCAGTTTTTTTTGCCTCCTTCCAAACTACCCTAGCCAGCTTTAGAATGGGAATTTTTGCTCCCACCCTTCTCAAATTAGTTGTTTCTAGTCCTACCAGAAGATCATCTACCTGCATCCTGCTTAATAAATATTACTCTACCCAACATCTTAAATGTTTCAATTGCCCTGCCATATAATATAAATATAAATCTGGCAGTGCCAGCTCTGCTGCTGTTTTGGGTCTTTGTAACGTATTGAGTTTTAATTTCCATCTACCATATGCCCAGATAAACCTAGTCACCTGGGAATGAAATTTTTTAAATATCTGTTTTGGCATTTTTACTGGGGAATGTGCAAACACATACAAGCACTTAGGCAATATAATAGACTTAATCAACTGTATTCTTCCTGCCATTGATACCGGTAGTTTTATCCATATTCCCAGTTTTTTCTTGACATATTCCACCAAGGGAACAAACAAAACAAAAGAAATAAACCAGCGCTAAATAACAGTTCCTTAACACACACTGCAGCTGAAATACTGAGGGTCAAATTACCAAATCCCAGAACAATTCATCATAAAAAAGCAGTACAGCGCAGATACTTAAGCTAAATCATTAGAAAAAACGAATAAAAATAAAACACAAGAAGCAGTCCATTCACTATAGATAAGAAGATAACGAGCTCAGCAAAAAAGCCCTGAGGTATCCAGTGAACCAGGTGATCTATGCATCAGATATGGTGACTTGAATGACACCCTCCACCACCGATAGAAATAGCCCCTCACCTCAGGAGATGGACCCCTGAGTAAATTAGACAGGTCTAATACAGCGTTCCCCTTAAGGGGTTAATAGATCCAAATCCTGGTTTCACTTGTAGAGCTTGCCGTATCTCTAGTATAGCATCATCATTTTCCTTCCTGGTATTTAATCACTGCTCTCCTCATATGCTCAGTACTAGGGATGAGCCAAACACCCCCCCCCCCCCCCCGTTCGGTTTGCACCAGAACCTTCGAACGGACCCAAAATTCATACGAACTTTGGAACCCTATTAAACTCTATAGGACTCGAACGTTTGAAATCAAAAGTGCTAATTTTAAAGGCTAATATGCAAGATATGCAACAGACAACACCAGCAATAAGGGGTATCTTCAGGTGTATACTGTGCTGTAGGCACAAAACACCCACTAACTCCTGCAGATGCCTGTATTAGAGAAAAACAGCAATAAAGAGTAGATACAGGTGTATACTGTGCTGGAGGCACACAACACCACTTTAACTTTAAGATGCCTGAGAAAAGAACACACTGTCCCTGCCTATGTAGCGCTTTCCCTGCATGCCGGAACATACTACACAAGGCCGCCATGCTAGCAGCCTTATATAGTATGGGGCGTGTACTAAACCCCCTGAGCTATAATTGGCCACAGGCATCCTGCCTGTGGCCAATTATGGCTCTCCTCGCTGCCGGCGCTGTGATTGGCCAAGCATGTGGGGTCACAGTGCATGCTTGGCCAATCATGAGCCAGCAATGCACTGCGATGGCGTAGTGCATTGTGGACCATTCATGCCCTACGAATTTGGTGCAAATGGTCCACAAAGTTCTGAATTTGCCGAACATACGAACGGCCGATGTTCGAGTCTAACATGCGTTCGAGTCAAACACCGAGCTCATTCCTACTCTTCTATATCTTTCTCCATCCCCTCTTTTTGTTCCTCTGTTAATTTCAGGAATTCTAAATCCTCCAGATATTTCTCTATCTCTTCTCCTGTGCATGCCAATGTTGATGTATACATATTAACATAATATCTTTGAAAGCTCAAAGTATCTCCTTTGCTGCATTAACAGCCTCCCCTTTCTCGTTTCTCACCTCTGAGATTGCTAATGATGATGATTGTTGTTTTATCAAATAATTTAATATCTTATTAGCTTGCTCAAAGTTTTTTTGTTTTTGCTGGAACCTCTTGCGTTTAGCATTGGCTATTAATTGGTTCTTATACTGGCGCGCTAATCTTGCCCATCTTATCTGATTCGAGGGATCTGTTATAAACTCAGCTTCTGCCTGTGCGCATAACTCTACCAATTCCTCTTCTTCCTGTCTGGTGAGTTTTATGTATGATATTGTAGATCTTGTTATCCCTCTTTATTATACCTTAAAGGTATCCCAGAGCGTACTCTCCATTTTTCTATTCCCGTGGGCTTCCAGAAACAATACCATCTGCTCCGGTATTCTATTGTTTAGTCCAATCTGAGTTAACCAATGGGATTGAATCCTATAGCCTGGGCATCTTCCTCTAGACCTATTTTTAAATCAAAAATCAACCCAGAGTGGTCAGACACCCCTCTGGGCATATATGTAACAGATTGCACTATTGGGAGTATCTTCTCATTCCCCAAGGCCAGGTCTATTCTAGACATGCACCCTCTTCCTGGTGCATGCCACGAATAGGATCTAGCATTCGGGTTTCTAATCTTCCATATAGCAAACCATCCGACTTCGTTTATACATTTTTCCAATACCTTGGACCCTACTGTTCCCTTTTGAATATTTTTCCCAAACCTATCCATCTTTGGGTTTAACCACATGTTAAAGTCTCCCATACATATATTGCCTCTGGATATTCTGACATAAATAACATTGCTTCCTTTAATATTCCCATTGTAGCAGGTGGGGGGGTTATATATCCCCATGCTGACAAATGGCAGTGAATGTACCAGGGCAAAAACAAAAACATATCTCCCATCCGGATCCTTCTTTACCCTGATACATTCCCATGTCACCGCTCGATGCACCATAAGGGAAACCCCTCTTGAATAAGTTGTGTGGCATGAATGACTCAACCGTTGTATCCAAGGCTTTTTTAAATGGTCAAATCTTTCTTTAACCAAGTGTGCTTTTTGGATAGAAATTATTTTGGCTTGCACTACTAATTTCTGTAAAGATCTGTGTTCATTTTAATTGCGTGCCCATGCCTCTTACATTCCATGAAAAAAAACAAGTGCACTGACTACTCATATTTACTATTTTTTGCCATCTTTTCCTGATTCCTAAATCCCCTTTTCCTTGTGACTATTCTCCTATCTACATACCCCTCCCCCCTCCCTCTTATCCCTTCTCCACTCATCCATTCATCTTTCTTCCACATAACAAATTTTAGGGCATTATCAACATATTGCATTTTCCCTTATATAGGTAATTCATATCAATTTCAGCCTTTCTGCTCCTCAACTCCCCTATTTTCCTGAGAGAGAACAGGGTAAAAGGGGAGGGAGAGAAAAAAAGAAAAGAAAAGGGGGGGTATATATACCCCCCTCTCATTTGTGTCCTCATGTGTCACCGTTTATCCATGCATGTGTGTCTTTCTGTGTCATCCTACCATTTGTGTGTTTTTTTTTTGTAATGGATGTGGCTTCAGTTTGCCACGATCGTTGCCCTAGGAGGGATTGGCCTCTCTGTGCACATTAAAACTTGAACGTTTAATGGCAGGTGGGTGCTGGATGTAAACAAGGTACTGAACCCTCTGTGCACCATATTTTCTTTGGTATTCCTTGCTCCTTCTAGTGATCCCTATGTGGCTCAATCCTCTATCCATCAAGCATTTAATATGTATATAAAGTAACTGCATCAGTCTGTGGGGTTATTCCCATCCCTTACATAGATGACAAGTATGTGTATCATTTCTATTAAATATTGTGTGATTATCCCTAGTGATTGCTTCCTTTCGATTACCTACACAATTAGTGTAGATGTTGATGCACTGTAACTACTACCTACATTTCCCTTCTATAGGTATAGGCGGGTCTGGGGCTCTCCTGTTCTCCCCTGTGGCTTGCTGATGTCTCCTTGAAATTCTCTAGGATTGCTTGATCTTTGGATTGATTTGGATTGTTTTGATACATTGCAGGTGAGGGAACTTTCAGGGTGACTTATGAGAAGGATACTGTTTATACTGAATATATGCCATATATGTGAAATATTTAATGTATAATCACCTTCATTTGGTGCTTCATTTGTCATTGTGTGTTTTTTGTTCTTGCTTTTTCAATGTCTGTATCGACGGATATATTGTTTTTTTGAATCTTTAGTGATTCCATATGCAGTATAAACGTTCACTCTCCTGAAGAAGCCATAGCCTGGCGAAACATGTTGAGAGAAAATACTGCATCATTGTATAAGATCATATGGATACTGTTGATGTTTTTATACGCAATTTTATTGCGATATAATAAAATTTTGTATTTTTACTACTTGTGTTGGCACCTTTAAAGTCCCATTTCAAACCTTTTTCTATTGATTGCTGCTGTGTGGGATGTGGTGCCGGGGTTTTTCAGATATATTCTTCTACACTTTTTTCATGTTTCTGGTCGTGAGGTGCAGAAGAGATTGTTCTCAAAGGTTAGAATTCAAATTTCTAACTTTGGCATTCATTGAAAGAAGGAAAGGCCTAGTATAGATATCTCTATATTGTGTGCAATTTCTAGTATTCTGTGCAGAATCCGCAGGAGCTGGGAATTGTTTTAGGAGGCCCAAAACATTGTAAAGAGTTGTTTTTGAATAGCGTTCTTTGTAGAGAGATCCTTTTTGAACTCTGAGTGATAAGTCTATGCTGTGGGAAGGAATGGGGCTAGTAATCGTTGCCCATCTGAAGACAGTTTCTAATTGTCAAGTCTGAGCATTTACCTCTACTGTTTTATGATGCTCTTATTTTTATATTTAATATGAATTTCTGGATCTTGCCAATTTCTCCACAGTGCAGGTGCATGGAATTGAAAACCTGGAAAAGTTGATCACAGAACAAAGCATAATTGAGAATGATTATCCTGCCGACTCCTCCGGCTGTCTGAAGATTATTATAATTATTCTATAAATAGTACCATTAATGTCAGTGCAGGACCAATATTAAGCCAGTACTGGAGGCCCAGATGTTTAGTTGGGATAAAGAAACTGTTAAACTTGAAGAATGTGAGAATGCAAAAAATAAAATTTTCACCCTCAAAGTGAACAGACGGTCGATGCGTTGGCTGACAGACATAGATACATTTTCTCTTAGGGCCGGTTCACACTGCGGGCGATGCGAGGCGACACGACTTGCCTCGCCGCGATCTGACAAGTCGCCCTCCGTTCTGTACAATGGAACCGTTCTGAGAGGAGCGACTCGAGTCGCTCCGACTCAGAAAAAAGGTTCCTGTACTACTTTTGGGCGACCTCGGGGCGACTTGCATTGACTTCTATACAGAAGTCATTTGCAAGCCGCCGCTGAGGTCGCGACGAGGCAAGTCGGTGTCGCCTCGCATCGCCCGCAGTGTGAACCGGCCCTTACAGTGTCCACGCAACAATGATCCAACAAGAACTGGCATATCAAGCTTTTATCCAAGGTCACAAAACTAAATATACACGAAAGTGCAGACTGCATGGCTTTGAAAAATGCCGTTCCCAATATCCAGTGCCTGGATTGGCACTCTACTGACCAGAAAACAATTTTTACCTGGCCCCTCACAAGCTGCTGTCCACAATTAAGTGGCTATATAGTGGCTATTATAACAAGGCCTGGGCAAAATAGTTTGGCAGTGCTGCTGTTCTCTCCACCCAAGAAGCCTCATATTGTATGCAGACTACATTTCCACATATGATCATTTGAATATGGGGGGTGGGTGGTGTTGGGGAGCTCCATTGCTACAGGTGTTCTTTATTTATTTCCCATTATAGTCTTTTTTTTTTTTTTTCCCCCAGAAATTTGTGCTTTCATATTGTATGTAAAGAAGTGAGGAATAGGGTAGGGGGGATTTTTTATACGGTACACATTATAACAATATGATACGTACAATAGATTAAAAATTCTTATTTATTCAATATACATTAAAAAAATATTTAAAATAATATGCGAAAATTATACAGACAGTTGTATGCGCATAATTTAATTGACCGGAGGAATCCCAATGGTAGATGTTGATGGAATAATTGCACTTGTACCCAACATGTTTCGCATTGAGCTTCTTCAGGGGAAACGTGCAACTAACACCAAATTTATAAAAAGAGAAAGAAAAACATATTTAGACTAAACACGAAACAATGTATATTCATTGTGTTTAGTCTAAATATGTTTTTCTTTCTCTTTTTATAAATTTGGTGTTAGTTGCACGTTTCCCCTGAAGAAGCTCAATGCGAAACATGTTGGGTACAAGTGCAATTATTCCATCAACATCTACCATTGGGATTCCTCCGGTCAATTAAATTATGCGCATACAACTGTCTGTATAATTTTCGCATATTATTTTAAATATTTTTTTAATGTATATTGAATAAATAAGAATTTTTAATCTATTGTACGTATCATATTGTTATAATGTGTACCGTATAAAAAAATCCCCCCTACCCTATTCCTCACTTCTTTACATACAATATTATTGGGGGATGAGGTACCTATGCTGCTAGGGTGTCACTGGGGTATTGGACCTAACCCTTTCTAATGTGCTTTCATATTATTCACACACCTGGGAATATTGGGTATATTATGCCGCGTACACACGACCGGACTTTCTGACAGACTAGGTCCGACGGACATTGGGCAGTGTTCCGACGGACTTTCCGAACGAAGGGACTTGGCCACACATGAATGGACTAAGTCCGTTTGAAAGGCCATTTGTTTTGAACATGATGACGTAAGACGGGACTAAAAAAGGAAGTTCAATAGCCAGAAGCCAATAGCTTCCCTTGCGTCGTATTTGGTCTGTCGGACCAGCATGCAGATTTTCCCGATGGGAATTGAGTCCGTCGGGCAGATTTGAAACCTGTTCTATTTCTAGGTCTGTCAGATTTTTTTAAAAGAAAAAACTATCGGATTAGCCCACACACCATCGGATTGTCCGACGGACCTAGTCTGCCGGAAAGTCCGGTCATGTGTACGCAGCATAAATGTTCATCCATGTAGCAGCGTCATCTCTATGCCTTGGTGTGAGCATACCAGATCACCTGCATTTCTTTGAGATATAGAGCAAATTTCTTTATTTTCATTCCTTTTTCCTCCAGAAACAAAATGGGCTAGTATGAACAAATTATTTTTGACTTAATGTTAAACTTTGCAGAAAGGAGCATTTTTCTTCTTACAAGAGAAGTATTTAAAAAAAAAGAAAAAGCAATATAATATACAATATTATATAATAATTAATCAATCATACTCGCCTAGATGGCTGGAGCACTGATCCCAGGTGCAGCTGTCCCTCACTGCCTCGAAGACCGAGAATTGAGCAATTAAACACAGCTGATCGCTCAGCTCTTAGTCTTCAGAGAGCTGGTGATCGTCAGTCACCAGCTCTCTGCTCTGCCCCTCCAGTTCTCACTGGAGTGCTGGGTTGTGGAAGGGGTGGGAGGGGCTTGCTCAGGCTCCCAGTGGCTCACTGAGAGTCCAGCTCTTTCCTAAACTTGGCCTGGCTGAGTGACATCAGCTGACAGCAGGCTTTAGCCCGCTGTCGGCTAAAAACATGTCTCGGTCGTGTGGAACGAACTCTACTCCTGTGATCCATATGAGAAGAGAAGCCAAAATAGTTTTGGCTTATACTTCTCCTTTAATAAGAGCATGAACTGTAGGTAACTGCAAAATTGTTTTTCTCCTAATGCTGATCTTACCTCTTCCGTCTCATCTGTCTCTGGAATGGTAGGGGACACAGGAACCGGTCATAAATTTATAGTCAGAATTCATCTCTGTGTAATAAGGGGGGTGCTAATCAAAGAGCAGAGGCTAATTAGGAGAAGTATTGACGGGTAATTTGGTTCAGTTACTTGATGTGATTGATTTGCCTTTTTGGTTTTTCACAAATCCATCAAAGCGCAGCCCATCAGCACAGAGAAGCAGATTTAGTGCATGTGTCTAAAGGCTTTTGTTTACGTCAGAATTGCTTTTCTTATTATAACAAGTCTATTTGAACACAAAGACAGCTAAAAGAGGAAGTAAAGGCTATTTTTTTTTAAATGCAACCTGCAAGGCAAAGGCATAATGAGCTAGTATGCATAGCATACTAGCTCATTATGAATAACTTACCTGAGAACGAAGCCCCCGAATTGGTCCTCCTCCTTTATCTTCGCCACTGCCATGTATCCCGGAGTGACTTCCGGGTCTCGCTGCTCCGGCGCTGTGATTCGCTGGAGCTGCGATTACATCACTCCCGTGCATGCGCATAGGACACGAGCGGCATATCGCCGTAATCTGCGGCGTGCTCAGTGTGCCTGCGTGCCGCTGTCTACGGTGCCTGTCTTTTTGTAAATATCTCCTAAATCGTGTAGATTTAGGAGATATTTCTTGGACTTACAGGTAAGCCTTAATCTAGGCTTACTTGTAGGTCAAGTGGTTTGTAAGGGTTTACAACCACTTTAACGGCCTGTTCACACCATCTTCGCACAGGAGCGTGCTGTGTGTTCCTGTGCAATTCTGGGCGGTGTGATCTCAGCCCATTCTTCTTGAATGAACTAAAATCGCACCACACCAAAGTAGTGCATGCACTACTTTTTAAAACGCACTGTATCTGGATTGCATGGTACAAAGGTACAATATGATCTGGTGTGGGCAAAAGCACTGTATTTGTGACCTGTGCTTGCGTTTTTTTTTTCTATTGACATCTTCTGCAGATGGCGTGCGATTTTCATGCGGTCTGAATCATACATGGTGTGAACTGGCCCTAAAGCATACTAAATACAGGTCAACTGCAGTTCAAAAGCACTGAATACTGAATTCAAAATGATCTCAGAAGAATCTTAAACTGATATCAAAAGAACATTGCATGTGTCCATCGACTCAAATGCCTAATATCCTAATGCTTATATTGTTCAGTGTACTGCAGCTTTATCTCTGTCAGGGACAGCGAGAACAGATGCTCTAGATCAGTGGTTCTCAGGACCCACTAATGTCGGCCATACACGGTTCGAACTTCGAAAATCGTATCTAAGAATTTTCGTATGAATTTCGCGCCATTAGTGGACTGCAACAACAGCCGCTTTTCGCATGGAAATCAAATTTGAGGAATCAGACATGTTGGACATTTTTAGAAAAACCAAACTATTTTCTAATCAATGATGGGAGAATCGTGAGAGAAATGTAATAAGAAAAGAAAATTTACGGAGAGAAAAGAAGATTCCCGGACCTTGCTGTAGGTTTGAAGCCAGAGATATAGGGGGTTGAGATATCTTAGAAAATGGTTTTGAAAAGGCTCCTCCAAGAAGATTTGTTTCAGATTTTAAGAATACTGAAATATGCAAATCAGTTTTTACTCTAGAAAAAAACCCTAAAAATGAAAATGAGTCTTATTTGCTTCTTCAGAAGATAAAAAGGAGGCGGCATCCATAGAAGAAGGAACAGCCAACATGATGCAGGATGCACATAGTATGCTATGAACAAGTGAAGGGAATCAGGCAACTCTGCTAGAAGCATTTAAACCATGTACAAGAATTGACCAGTCCTAGGTTCTAATCAGTGCAGTCTAAGCCCTTGTACACACGGTCGGACATTCCGACGGAAAACGTCAGTTCGGAACCGCGTTGTCGGATAATCCGACTGTGTGTGGGCTCCATCGGACTGTTTCCGTCGGAATATCCAACGGACAAAGTTTTAGAGCTGGGCTATAAAATTTTCTGACAACATCGATCTTGTCCGATTGTGTGTAGAGAATTCCGATCGGACAAAGTGCCACGCATACTCAGATCAAATTCCTAGACCAAAGCTATTGGCTACTAGCCTGAACGTAGCCCCGTCGTAACGAAATAACGTCATCACATTACGTACGATCGGATTTTCTGACAACTTTGTCCGACCGTGTGTATGCAACACAAGTTTTGGACAAAATCCGACAGATTTTGTTGTCGGAATGTCCAACTGTGTAAACAAGGGCTAACTGCTGGGGCTTTGGCTGCATACAGCGGTCTTGCGATGGGGCTTTGGCTGCATACAGCGGTCTTGCGATGGGGCTTTGGCTGCATACAGCGGTCTTGCGATGGGGCTTTGGCTGCATACATACAGTATGCTACATACCTCACTATGGAGGGTCCCTGGTACACTGTATTTTTTTTTTCCATGTAGTAACTGCCAGCATGTTCTGTGTTGGATATTTGCCATTACTAGCCCACAATGCAGCAAAAACATAGGGGCAATATAAAAGTGCTATATAGAAAAATAATTTTATTTAACGGTAGTTGAGCAGCAAATACATGAAGGGATTTCAGTGGAATTTAGGTGGAAAAACTGATAAACAAGCGTTACAGAATCTGGTACACCATGCAGAATGACATTTGCTATAATCCTTCCTGGCCCAATGGATTATACAGATGAATAATCCCAAAGTGGCCGACCATATTTATCAAGAGCCCACAGCTGCCTCTGCAATGATTTGCTACTTATATCCCCTTTCAGCCATCACCCCAACATTGACACACAGAGTCTAAAACGGGTATTTCCATTCAGCGGGGCATTGTGATCGTGACACAAATCCGACAGATTATAGGAAACGTCTTTCATTATAGTTAATAAATAAGAAGCTATGAGAAGAAGTACAATAGCAGAAATAAGTGTAAATCTTTTCCAGAAAAAAAAAAAAAACTGTTCAGAGATGGCATATTGTGTTCTGCCCCCTACTGGAAACTCTGCATGCATCCAGATATTTGAACAATTATAAAAAGAAATAATTCCACCAGTGATCTCGGAGAAACCACTCAGGGGAATTTATGAAAACTGGAGCAGAAAGAATCTGAATCTGGAGCAGGTTTGCATGATAACCAATCAGCTTCTATTGTCAACTTGTTTCAGTCAGGCTTTGAAAATGAAAGATTGAAGCAGATTGGTTGTTATGCACTGCAGCTTCAGATTCTGTCTGCTCAATTTTTTATTTTTTTTATAAATGCCTTCCATTGTATGTTACGTATTTTCATAAACTAAGTATAAAATAGATTAAGGCCCCTTTCACACGGGGCGGATCAGTAATGATCGGCCCCGTGATGATCCGCTTGCTCAGCGGGGAACGCTCCGTTGTCCCCGCTGAGCCGGCGGCGGACAGGGCGGTCTCCGCACACTGTGCAGGGACCGCCCTGTCAGCTCTCCGCTCTCCTCTATGGGGATTGGATGCGCACGGACCGTCTGTCCGTGTTCATCCGATACGCTCTGCAGACAGATAGAAAAATAGGATTTTCCTCCGTCTGCAGAATTGGACAGTAGCGGAGGCGGACGAAATCGTGTGTCTGCGGATGTTCATCCGCAGACACCCGCTATCCCATAGGGATGAATGTATGTCCGTATTTCATCCGCAAACGGATGGATGAAATACGGACATATCGTCCGCATGTGTGAAAGGGGCCTTAGAGGATTATCAGGAGAGCATATAAGAAACAAAGGCAGGGCAACACTTGGCACCCTTAAGCTTTCATTTGCTTAAAATGGTAACCAGCAAAGCAGAATGAACCCATTTATTTATATAACCTGTAAAATGTATTACTGGTAGCACTTTGCAGACTCCTAGCAAATTATTTCTAGCACAGACCTCTTTTTTTTCTCCTGTATTTCCAGTTAGACTAATTTCTCATTTTAATTTAGCAATCAATAAAGTATAGTTTCAGAAACTTCCTGAAAAAAATCTTGAACATTTTCCTTACATTGTGTCACCACCACAGGAATACAAAACATCTGGAATCCAGCTTCCCTTCATAGTCCATTTTGTGTAAGTCAGGCCAAGCCTTATGAAAGAGAAACTCCCTGTAACAAACACAACACTAAAGGGTTGATCTCTAATGCCGCGTACACACGATTGGAATTCTCGTCGGAAAAAGCTCTGATGGTTTTCCCGACGGAATTCGGCTCAAGCTGTCTTGCCTACACGCGGTCACATCACATTCCGATAGTTTATAACGCGGTGACGTACAACGCGTACGACGGGACTAGAAAAAGGAAGGCGTGTCGGAATTGCATACACACGATCGGAATTACCGATAGAACGTTTTCCCGTCGGGAAAATTGAGAACATGCTATAAATTTTTGCCTGCCGGAAAATCGGACAGCTAAATTCCGATGGAGCGTACACACGGTTGCATTTTCCGATGAAAAGTTCTCATCTGTCTTTTTCTGGCCGTAATTCCGATCGTGTGTATGCGGCATAAATAATTTGCATAGCCATTTGCCCTTTAAAAGTGAATGTACATTCATTCTGTGTGAATGAAGATAAACAAGCTCTACCCTGTGATGTCCAAATGTAAATAATTAATTTTAGATTTAATCGGTTTTTATTCTTTTTTTTAAAGAAAGAAAGTACAATTCACAGTGTATCAAATAAACATCATGAGAATAAAAGATAACATTTTCAAAATATATATCAAAACAGGAAGAAATACACACACAGTAGAGCTGCGCGATTCTGGATAAAATTAAAATCTAAATTTTTTTGCTTAGAATAAAGATCACAATTCTCAGGCATAATATCTTTCACATTATACAAAAGAATTGGGCTAACTTTACTGTTTCGTTTTTTTTAAATTCACTGAAGTGTATTTTTTCCTAAAAAAAAAATGCTTTTGAAAGACAGCTGCGCTAATACAGTGTGACATAAAATACTGCAATGAACTACACTGCAGAGTACATGAGCATCATGGGAAATGTAGTTCCAAAACATCGGGGGTGCCAAGGTTCGCCATCACTGCTCTGGGGTCTCTGCTAAAGAAATATATATAATGTTTCAGGGTTCTAAGTAATTTTCTAGCAAAAAATACAGATTTTAACTTGTAAACAACAAGTGTCAAAAAAGTTTTAGTCTTTAAAGTGCCTGTAAAGACAAAGGCATAACGAGCTAGTATGCATTGCATACTAGCTCATTATGAAATACTTATAACTCATGAAATACTTACCTTAGATCAAAGCTCTTGCAGCGGACCCCGACATGTCTCCTGGAGTTATTTCTGGGTTTGCGGGCTCCAACGCTGTGATTGGCCATAGCTGCGATGATGTCACTGGCTACTGAAGAAATGTCGTTTCTTCAGTGCGAATATGCCGATGCCGATGATGGCACATGGGGATACAGTGACTATCTCCTAAACTGTGCAAGTTTGTGAAAAGTGGTGTAACAGGCTTTCACACAATTTTACAACTTTATCTTAAAGTTATCCACCACTTGTTTTTGGATAACTATTTCTTTTGTTTCTTACCTTTTCTGAAGTACTGAGTGCACTTCCGTCCTACCTCGGCCACGGCCCATGGCATCATTTCCTCCTGCTCCCCCGCTGCATTCTGGGACCTGTGTGTGTCCCAGAAGACGATGGGGCCATTCAGAAAGCTTGCACATGCGCAGTAGGAAACTGGCCGTGAGGACTGAAGGCTCCACGGCCAGTTTCCCCTAGTTACAATGGCGGCGCCTACATCCGAGCTGACATCATGGGCTCCCTGGACAGGTAAGTGTCCTTATTAAAAGTCTGCAGCTACAGTGTTTGTAGCTGCTGACTTTAAAAAAAAATTTAAAATTGCGGCTGGAACACCGCTTTAAGGCCTCATGCACACTAGACGCAGGTGAAAACTTTGCTCAAAAAAAGCTGAAACGCGCGTTTAGAAACGCGCGTTTTGCCACGTTTGCGTTTATAAAAACATCATGTAGACCCTCCCCAAGCTCTCAAAGCATGTGTTTTTTAACTACCGTATTTATCGGCGTATAACACGCACTTTTTTCCCCTTAAAAGCAGGGGAAAATCGTGGGTGCGTGTTATACGCAGATTCCCCGAAATTCTGAGCCTCTGGGTAGCTTTCAGCTGCCTTCGGCTCTTCAAGGCGACCTTCGGCCGCCTTCGGCTCTTCTTGGCAGCTTTCGGCCGTTCTCGGCAGCTTTCGGCCGTCTTCGGCCGTTCTCGGAAGCCCGCCGAGAACTACCGCACGCCGCCGAGATACACATCCGGCTCTGTATCTCGGCGGCGGCATTTAAAAAAAATAAAATAGACATGGCTGCAATGGGGGACAAGACTGCACTGGTGGACAAGGCTGCATAAGGCTGCAATGGTGGACAAGGCTGCAATGGTGGACAAGGCTGCAGATGACATTGATGGGCATATAAATGTAAGTTTTTTTTTCCCTTAAACTTACCTCCTAAAAGTTTTTTTCCTTAAAATTCCCTCCTAAACTTGGGGTGCGTGTTATACGCCGATAAATACGGTATTTTTGCCATTTTGATCAGAGTGAGCAGCAGCAGTATAGAGAGCAGTTGTACACTTGCATTTGCCTCTCTTTCTGTGGTATATATTTTGAAATGGATCCCATATTGAATATATGTCAGGAAATGCTCCTGATGTTGCTCTTGATGAGACAGTAATGTCGTCGCAGATTTCGTGAGAGGTCCAGAGTCAGAGCTCGTCGATATTGGACCCATCCGTTGATGGGACAGCGAAAGTTGTTGGATATTTCACAAACATGTATGTGCAGCTGCGTACCTACCCCGACAAGTTTTTTAATTTTAGCCAGATGTCCATTGTCACATTTGATCTGCTCTTAGAATTTTTTAGAATTTCAAACATTCACCACACTAGTAAATTATTGCAGAATAGTAGTCATAAGAAGAAGAGAAGATGGAAAAGAAAGAGCAGAAAAATTAAGGGGGAGGGGGGGAGAGAGAATAACCAGGGGATAAATTAGAACCCAACATCACATCTAAGCCCTTGTACACACGGTCGGACATTCTGACAACTAAATCCGTTGCATTTTGTCCGAAGGATTTTGTCCGAAACTGTTGCATACACACGGTCGGACAAATTTGTCGTAAAATCCGATTGTACATAACGTGATGATGTTATTTCGTTACGACGGTACTACGTTCAGGCTAGTAGCCAATAGCTTTGGTCTAGGAATTTGATCTGAGCATGTGTGGCACTTTGTCCGATCGGAGTAGGCTACACATGATTGGAGCATTTTGTCTGAAAATTTAAGGACAAGTTGGAAAACTTGGTCCGTCGGATACTCCGATGGAAACAGTCCGATGGAGACCACACACAGTCGGATTATCCGAAAAAACGGTCCGATAGGACACATTCCGTCGGAATCTCCGACCGTGTGTACAAGGGCTTAGGTTTACCATACCGCTAGAGGAGAATTGGCCATGTGTTGCCATCAAAAATATCCAGTTCACAAATGTGATACAAAGTCCAAAGAGTGAATCCATACAGTGAATCCATACAGTGAATCCATACAGTGAATCCATACAGTGAATTGAAGTGAATCCATACAGAATGTGATCTTATAGGCATCTACTTTGTCATTTTCCCAGGGGACCATACGCTCCATATGACATAAGGAGTCCATTTCACCTGTCCATTGCATTAATGATGGAGTGTCCAATTTACACAAATTTCTGGACATAATGCTATGTGCAGATGTTAGATAATGTTGGAGCAAACCTTTTGTTTTGTTTGTAAGAGCCAGGCAGCATGGACAATAGGGTGATGGTTGGGGTGTTTGGGATTCTTTCCCCCACAAGTTTATAGTAAAACTGTGGGGGCCATAGTTCACGGAGCAACTACACACCTTCATAAATAACGGATTTTAAATGGCAAATACTTAAAGTGGATGTAAACCCTAAATCAAGCAGCCTCAGGTGACACACAGGGATGAAACAAATCTCCCTACATAAGTTTTACATGTATAGCTGCTGTCTTCATCTTTATATACTGTTTAGAAAGTGCACATCCTGTTAGAATTGTATCTTCCTAATTCACCTGTGGGTGTGGATTCTTGCTATACACTGTGAGACAGCTGATTGGAGGAAAGGCACACACCCCCTCTCCCTACACATGCAGAGCTTGCCTGTGACTAGTTCAGCTTTGTGCTAAATCTGTTTAGAGCTCCACCCCTGACACACACTTCAGGCTGCCGTCTCGGAGACCTTGTCAGAATTTATCAGGCTGATAACAGACAAACGGAGCAGGAGAAAGCTACTGGACACAGGGCTTTGAAGAGAGATGAGAAAACTCTGCAGATATATGTGCCCAGCTCAAATTTCGTGAATCGGGTTTACAGCCACTTTAATTTGGCTACTCGGTGGAGCCAAGAGTTATAGGAAATACCTATAATACTTAACACCATTTAATGGCCAAATGTGGTATTTTCTGTTTAAAAGCAAAGATTTACATTCAAACACCACAGGATATAGCCTAATTGCATTTCTTTTTTTTCTTCCACATTCGCACAGAACGAATGTACACACACTTTCACTTTATCTTTTATTAGTAGCTGTAGATTTTAGCTTGACAATTTTAATTTTCCAAAATATTTGGTGGGTATAGGTTGGCAATAATTTATTCCAAAATTTAGCAAAATAGAAACTAAATAGTGCTACCTTTTTATAAGAATGAGCTCAAGTTGTGTTAGCCCTTGTACACGCGGTCGGAGATTCCGACGGAATGTGTCCTATCGGAGCGTTTTGTCGGATATTCCGACTGTGTGTGGTCTGCATCGGACTGTTTCCGTCGGAATATCCGTCGGACCCAATTTTCCAACTTGTTGGAAATATTTTCCGACAAACTGGTCCGATCGGACATACTCCGATCATGTGTAGAGAATTCTGATCGGACAAAGTGCCACGCATGCTCAGATCAAATTCCAACACCAAAGCTATTGGCTACTAGCGTGAACGTAGTCCCGTCGTAACAAAATAACGTCATCACGTTCTGAACGATCGGATTTTCCGACAACTTGGTCCGACCGGGTGTATGCAACAGTTTCAGACACAATCCGTCGGACAAAATCCAACGGATTTGGTTGGCAGAATGTCCGACCGTGTGTACAAGGGCTTACACTCTGAATAGCCTCATACACGTAAAGCAAATGACTAAATATAAATGTAACTGAATCGAACTGTTGAGGGTGGCAAGGCCAGAAACATCCACCTCCTCCTGGGATGGAATAATTATTCTAAATATCTTTACGGTGTTCATCAGAACAGGGGATGACCAGCTGCCAACCTCTAGCAGAAAAAAAGCATATTTGCCAGAAATTAGTAAATGACTTACTTTGTTACCTGAACCTTAGATGTAGATATTACAGTTTATTATCTATGAGAGATTCATTAAAATTCAGCAGCTTAATAAATTAACATTTGTAGACGTGTTCCGGATTGCCCTAGTGCAGTGATGGCGAACCTTGGCAGCCCAGATGTTTTGGAACTACATTTCCCATGATGCCCATCCACTCTGCAGTGTAGTTGAGCATCATGGGAAATGTAGTTCCAAAACATCTGGGGTGCCAAGGTTCACCATCACTGCCCTAGTGCATCCTTCATCCCTTTGCCAAAGAAACATTTTTTGTTTATAGGTCTGACTGTCTTGACTCTCCTCACAGTTCTGGATACAGAGGAAAAAATAAATAAATCGCTGCATCTTTCACAGGTACCCGTCCAGGAACGAAAACTGAAAAATACCTGTAGAGATTGGAGCTACGGGGAAAGGGAGGGACAAGAAATTTAGATCACATGGTATAGACACACACACAAACTTAAGCAAAGAAATAAATATGGACGCAGGCAGGAATAAAATATTTCATTTTATTGAATATCTGTGCAGTATATTGATTATTTCCAATTCCCTAATATCATTCAGCAGAAGCCTACATGTAATATCAGGGCCCAGTGATTATTCACAACATTTGAGACGAAGGATGAAAGCTAGAAGGCCTTTATATTATACTACCAAAAATGAGCCTGTTCCAGAAAGGGAATGGGATGAGGGCAAGGGGTGACCGGAAAGTGGCAGCTGAAGTGGAGGCAGCTGTTTTGGGAACATGAAGAGGCTCCTGCAGACATGGGGGGAGGGGTACCAAATTGTTGAGAGCAAGGATGGTTAAGTATTATTGGGGTGGTGATGTGTACAGACATAATGGTGGGGGCAGGATTAATTGCTGGCAAAGTATCATGAACAGAGGTGGGGTTGTAGTACTTGTAGAGTGTGTGTGGAGTTGCTTGCAGAGTATTGGGGGCAGGTGGAGGGGTTTGATTATTGGCAGCGAGTCATGAGATCAGAGGGGGTATAGTGTTGGCAAAGTGGTGACAGTAAGGGAGCAAAGTGATAGGGATTGGGGGGGGGGGGGGGGCTGCAGAGTGGTGTTGTGTGTACAATTTTTTTTTTTTTTATTTCACTGAAACAAACATTATCTCTAACCAATTAAGCTAATGCCTAATTTATATATTTATTATGATATATATTATGAAAATATATAATACTAATCATGTGACTATTCCAATACTTGTATTCCTAGTAAGTTCATTTTCCAAGATAAGTCATATGTAAAAATACATTATATATATATATATATATATATATATATATTTTAATCTTCATGTAGAGCAGGTGGAGGCAACCACGGCCCGGTTTTGAAACTACAAGTCCCATGAGACATTGCAAGACCCCGACAATCACAGGCATGACTCCCAGAGGCAAAGGCATGATGGGATTTGAAGTTTCAGCACAGCTGGAGGGCCAAGGTAGCCTACACCCTGATGTAGAGTTCATGCTGTTTATGGGGAGGAGCAGCAATGTAAGCACAGCAGGGTCACTCTGTTCTTGATTACCCTGGTCGGATTATGTGGTTTGGGTTAAGAAAATCTTTATTTTTTATTTAATGCTTGAGCTTCTCCTTTATCTCAGAATGAAAGATTTCACTTAACGAACATGGAGGGTAATTTTATACTTGTGAATTTAGTGTAGTCCTAAAGTAAGCTTTTGCTTCAGTGTAAGGGGTGCGTGACTGAAGACGGGTAATATACATTATACAAATTTGAAGTTCTGGAGGATAATAGTGTCCCTTATATATATATATATATATATATATATATACACACACCGTTCAGCATGTTAAATTGTACATTTTTGCTAGTTTTTATTATTTTCTTTAGGACCTTGTGCAGAGAACTTTTTGTAATTGTCTTTTGACTTCTTCCACCTCCCGCTATGCTAAGAGCAACCAATCCCCAGACCTGTCCTAAGCTGCCCATAGATAGATCGAAATTTAGTCAGTTCCACAAGGATTGGACAAATGTTATTTATTTATGCATGCTAAAGCGGCTGGTTTACAGAGGATTAAATCATTTTCTGATTTCTGACCATCACTTTCTACACTGTTCTTTACAGATTATCAACACACATACCTATTCTCCTTCATATCTACGATCCAATCTGCCTTCGACATACCTCTTCTCCTGCGGCCTTCAATTTCACATTCCAATTCCATCAGCTAATGTAGCAATGCCCAGACCCAAATACAGCTTTGGAAAGAATCACTCCTGCCAACTCTATGCCCTGGGCCCCCCCCTTTCTCCTCTGTGCTATTCTATCTCAACTCTGCAAAACCAACCGCTGTTTATGGGAGGAGATCAGGTCATCTCCCCATATTACTGAATACTATTATGCCGCGTACACACGAGCGGACTTTGAGGGATTAAGTCCGACGGAGTTCTGACGGAGTTCCGACAGAGTTCTGACGGACTTTTCGAATGAACGGACTTGGCCACACACAATCACACCAAACTCCGATGGATTCGAACGTGATGACGCACGACTGGACTCGAATAAGGAAGTTCATAGCCAGTAGCCAATAGCTGCCCTAGCGTCGGTTTTAGTCCGTCGGAATAGCACACACACGAGCAAATTTTTCGGTAGGAACTGGGTCCGGCAGAGTTCTGGCGGAAAAATTTGAAGCATGTTCCATTTCTAAAGTCCGTCAGACTTTTGCGAATCAAAAGTCCGTTGCAGCCCACACACGATCGAATAGTCTGCCGGAATCATTCCGTCAGACTTTGGATGTTGAAAAGTCCGCTCGTGTGTACGGGGCTCTATAGTCCCTCGCCACCCTCCCATAATCCTCTCACCCCTGAGAAGGTACAGCCTGTATATAAACCTTTATAGAAATTTGTGTCATTCAGAACTTTCCAATAATCAAAATAAATCTTTAACATGAATGCTACTTTTTTTTCAGGTTTACTCCTCTCGTAAGAAAATACTCTAATAAAGATAGAATTAGTGTAGAACAATTATAATACTTTCCCACTTCTATAGAGGGCGCTATTACAAGTCGCACTATTCCTCCTGCTCGCTCATCACAATAAACTATGACATAAAATCATCCTGGCTGAAAAATACATGTAAAAATCCTCCTTACAAAATAAGCTACAATTTAATGAGGCGCTTCTATTTCATAGATTACATTCTGTGTAAAAATAAATCATATTCTATTTGGTAAACTTTATCTAAATACTAATTTTTATTTTATTGCACTTTAAACTCTCTACAGCCACCCTCTAATATTCTAGTTCTACACTAGATTCTTTGCTGACGCAACCTTAGTGGTGTGCGGAGTACAGTAATCCATAGCAACCATTGCCCATTTGGGCAGATTAAAGAAAGGTAGTCGGTCACTATGGGTTACTCACTATACAGTGTTTTTTTACCTTAGTAAATAAAGTGTGTCTCAACCCAAATACTTCCTATATTCTCTGTACCAACATTTCACAATACAAGTCAGTAAGGAATGTTTTATATTTGGCTCCTTAACACCTACCAGATCCTGCCTGGCAGGGACAGTAAAAGGATATATGCATTCCATAGGGTTCTTCATGGCATACAGAAGCCATATTTCAACCTCATGGCAAGGCGATCCCTATTTCCAGCTCTAGTTTTTCCTCTGAGCACTAGACGGAGTTTCTTCACTCTGAGGAATGCAGGGTGATACCTGGACGGAGTTGGGATTGGCACTGGATTCAGCGTTTGAGCTAGTCACTGTAATCATTCAAACATTTTTCTTCTGTTATAGTTTCATTAAGGAAGAAACAGGTTTTTTTTTTTTTTCTTTGGGTGAATCGGTAGGAAAAATAAAATAAAACAGATTTCTGGGGAAAATGTCACATCCTTCTATATGCATGCCTGATGCCCCATAAACTGGTCTGGCAAAGACCGATGCCAGGTTTAATGGGCTGTACTGCCCGCAGGACTCAATAAAACCTTAAAGGGCCCAAACTGAAAGATTCAGGGTACCATTTCTGAGTCCCAGCTTAATTGCCAACTGTGGAAAGCTGACAGCCTTATCAATTGTTAGATCTAACGGTAATAGGAGCAGGCAAAAGGAAAATCCCCAAGTATGCCTAGTTTATATCCCTTGCCATTTACAAAGTCTTACCAGTCTGGTAAGACCGCTGTGAGTTATTTAGAGAAAGGATCTCTGTATTACTCTTATCAAAACGTATTTTCTTACTACTGGAAAATATTTATTTTAATATTCTGGAGCTTTTCCTTGCCTTGAGCTTTACGTTTTTTTTTACTCCATAAATAGAATTTCCCCAATGTGGACATGCTATACACATACACAGAGCTAATAATCATCACACATATAATGAGCACCTTACAACACACATAAAACAGAAAGTTATACACAGTATTTGTTCCAGTTAAGGACATCTCTGTTCTGTTTTTTCTGTAGGATTTCAGGAGTTTAATTGCATGAGCTTGAGCTGAGGCATCCTCTACACCCAATCAGCAAAAACCTGTCCCTAATATAGACGGCCAGATCACTGCATATGCAACATGTCATACCAGATAATGAGGTGATGAACTGTGATATGCTGCAGTGCTGTTTCTAGTAAGTCATTTTCTACTAAATACAAGTTCCTTTCCACGTATCAACATTTCAGCATCTGCTAATTGCCATTTGTAATAAGCCGCCATTGCTTCTGAACTTCTAGATGATCATCCACACCCATGTCAGGAAACTCATCCTCCGAGAAGCTGATATGAAGACAGGTGTCATTGGCAGAGGAGAATGGGAGGGTGGCCTCCACATTCAGTGGCTTTACCAATCCATTACATGGCGGCGTCTCAGGCACAATGGTTGGCGTGTCTTCCAGGTTGTCGTAACTGCTGGTGATGGAGTGGAAGGTCCTATTCCCCTCGATGGATTCCTGGTGGACAAGCCTCCCCTTTATTGGGGACAGTTCACTGTTTTCAAAGCCAGGGAAATAGGAGTTCTTAAATGATGGGCTAATCTCTTCCATCTCAATGGGTGTTATAGAACAAGAGGTGATGGTGGTGAAACTGGTCAGATTGAGGCTGGTTGGTATGGTCACATTCTCTGTAGATTCATTGACTGAGCCTGATAAGATCTTGGAGGATCTCTTTCTGGAGATGGGAGGAGGAGGAATTAGCTTCGGGATGGCGTGAAGAAGCCTTTAAGACAAAAAAAAAAAACATTTTTGTCAGTTTCAGCTGCATTGTTAATATTTTCACTCTACTCTTTATGGGACATGCCATGAGAGAAATATGTGGGTTGAAAACACCACTTGCTTGGCTGTGATTCTGATTTGGCTTTAATAATTTGAGACACCCAGTAAAAGAAAAGTGAGACATTCTGAGTTCTCTCGCAGAATGATTTTTCCAAGTCACAAGTGACAAAATATTAAAACGAAATACAGCCAGGAGCGATTCTCAAAAACTCAGCTCATATCATAGCCCAGAAGAGGAGATTGCTGCTGAGGTTTCCAGTAAAGAACAGCACAGCGCCTAAAACAGTTTTGTGGTCCTCCTGGTAATGTTCTAAAGTGGTATATGACCTACTGTAAGGCATCTGATTACTAACCTACTTACTGGTAACATGTGCCTTACTGACAAGCAATGTTACTTACTGACCAGTGACATATGACCTACATGCAATTTGCTGCCTGGGTATGTGTGACTAAGGCCAGCCATACACTGTGCAAATTTTTTTCTTGCAACCACAGGTTGCAGGAAAGAAAATTTGCACCGTTCCCCTATCAACAAAGACAATGACAGGGAAATCCCTCCTGCCGAACAATTGTCTTCTTCCAGCCAGGAGAAAACAGTGATTATTGCTAGCGGCTGCTATATTAATCGTAAGAAAATCCGGCAGGCTGGTTATATCTAAGTTGATCGATCAATAAATTTGGTACATTCAGCCTGCCCATTAACGATTCAAATTTTAGCTGGTCCTTGCTAAACCAGCCAAGATTCAAACCATGTGATTTACTGACCAGTGACATTTAACCTAATGAGTGTGAGCAGTGCCAGCAAACGGGGGATACCACTGTTTCAAAGAAGAAGCCTAAAAAATTACTTGGTCAATATATCTAGATATTAATGCACCAAAAGCTAGGAAGGCTGTAAAACCTATAGTAAGTAATAGTCTTAAATAAGCATGCTAAAAAATATGTAAGTAACCAGCCCTAATGGCACACTGCTCAGAGCTTCTGGATAAATAAAATAAAAATGATAAATTGCTATGTAAATAAATCAATAAATAAAAAATGAGCAATCATTTTATTATATAACAAAAGCAGCTGCTTTTTTACCAGACAATGTTTTAAAAAATATATATATAAAAAATGAAATCTAAAGTAGAGACACAAACAGCTTCCACCACACAATACACCGCTTGTGATTCAATCGATCCCCTTTTGGGGATGGCAAAAGAGTAGTGATGCGCAGTACTAGCTTAGTAAATATTAGCCTAAAGGTCTATAGATTCCAAAAATACCAGGTATTTAAATGCTAGGTGTGCTACCACCCAGACTGAAAGGATAATGTATAGGGAGCTAAATATATATGTTCTATGAGGGAACGTGGGAAACCCTCGCCACTATAACATAATCGTGTTTGGGATGAGTATTAGATAGATGGAGCCATACGCGAAAAGGAATATAGTGGTTAAAACCTAATAATTTCCAATGCGATTTTTGGAATTGACATAAAACTATAAAGTGGTAATGCTGGACAGTGAGTAGGTCCGTATTTGCGTGTCTTACAACATCCCGTGAATAAAATATATATAAAAAAATCAACAAAATATGTGATAATAATTGATGCGATTTGTTACAACTAATACAATCGCATGAAAAGTGCTAGTGCTAAGTGATAAATAAATGTGTTACAATGTCTACTACACCATAAGCAGCAATATACATAAAAACAATCGTAGGCTTAATAAAAACAGTTTTGTGCAAAAAAGTGGCTAATTGTGGCTAGCAAAAATCGCATAAAGTGCCAGTGCTAAATAAAGATTATAAATTAGATGCGTGTGGGTGTCTTTCTACCATATAGTAAATAATAAATGCAGTGAAATGAAATCTAGTCATGCAAAATTGACAGAGAAAATAGATGAAGAACACGACATTAAAAACGCATAAACAATATATGTGTTAAAATAAAGGTGGAAATAATAAAGTCTCTCTAGAAATGATACGGGTAAATAGTGCTCAGTAGTTGAAAGCTATATAACATATAACTTGCACAATAACATGTGTTAAAATTGTGTCCATTCAGAGCTTGTGCAACAACCAGTGGCGATTATATCCAAAATCGCATATGGCAAAAAAAAAATCGCATACGGTGCTGGTATTTGGTTCTATGTGAACTATAAAATAGCGATCTGATCGGTGGTGGTGGTAGTGAAAATATCCCACGTGGTCCTGTGTACTCGAGATATGGGTGTCCCCTTACCTTACAGCTGTAAGGTAACAGCATGTAACATATGTATCCTCAGGATTCCTGGTGGTCTCTATCCCACGAGGTCTTGTTACTGTGTCTCCGTCTCCTGCCTATTCCGCTGTGTAGTCTCTTTAAATGGTCGCTCAGCGATGCCCAGTATGGGGGGGCGGGGGTTGTTACCTCAGCAGTTTATGTAAGGGATTTAAGCAGATAAGGAGGAAGGGAGCCCCATAGCGTAGTAATTTATGAACAAAATTAAGATTTATTCAGAAAGCAATTGAAATACTCACAAAACATACAGATTTCAAGCATAGGGTATAAACGAGCTGCGAGCTCGATTGCGTCACTTCCGGTAGCGTCCCTTTTGGGGATGCACTCACCAAATGCCTGAAAATATGAGCCTTCAATGTACCAGAAAGAGTTTCACACTTCGCTCCTCTCTGTGCTACACACAGTTGTAACAGGCTGAAGGTGGAGAAAGAAGCCGCCTCTCCAAGCCCCATATTTACAATCAATGTGGGTGATTGAGACCCGGGACATCTATCGGTAAACATCCAGCATCATGTGCCCTGGATGCAGTGCTGACACTACTACACAGACGCTGGTGGAGGAAGACCCCCACACTGACGGCAGAGACATCTAGAGGCCAAAGAAGAGTTGGTTAATTGGTACATTGAAGGCTCATATTTTCAGGCATTTGGTGAGTGCATCCCCAAAAGGGGATCGATTGAATCACAAGCGGTGTATTGTGTGGTGGAAGCTGTTTGTGTCTCTACTTTAGATCACAAGTAGAACTGTTTAATCGAGCACCATCATTTTCTGAACACTGGAAGATTTCAATAATTGTTCACTTTGGATGGAAGTGTCTATGCGCTGCTATGGACTCTTCATGTTAAGATTACATTTTTTATATATTTTTTTTTTTTTTAATTAAGTAATAGTCATTTGTAAGATTGTAGACTTGCAGCTTTTTAAAGCAGGAATAACCCAACGGTACAATATATAAAAACAAACAAAAGATGCAATAAAATAGAATATATTTTAAAAAAATCTTTAAAATACACTCACAAATTTTGCAGAAGAGCAAGAAATTCAGCAGCCTATACCTGATGATGGTAAGTGGAAACAGCCCCACCTTGGCAAACAATGTGTAGCTCGTACCCAGGCTAGTGCCTTTAAAACATTTTTCCCAATAAAAAAAATTGAATAGTATGAAAATATTTGTGCCATATATCCTTATATAAACAGAACCTATAACCATAAAAGGGTTTTTCTACTGGTCCGATTTTTGATGTCAGGCATTTTGCCAATTAGAAAAACTACAAAAAATTGGTTATCTCGATAGGGGCAATACCAGGGATCAGCGCCAAATACAAGTGCTACATCTAGTCCCTAAAAGTGGGGTACGGGGGGTATACACACAGGTGGAAGACAACCTTTGACACTTGGGAAGGTGCAAGGTTATCAGTGTGTTACAACTTATTGAGGCTAAGAGATGATGACTTCTGCACTGAGGAATGCATTTGTACTGTATCCTTAACAGGGGTGGAACTGGGTATGCATGGTGGATCCTGTGCAGCAAAAAATTCACATGTAGAGGCCTAGCACAGATGTGCAATGTAAAAGAACAAGCCCCATATATTTTCTGTGATGCAATGCCAGCACTGAGGAAGACCTAGTAAGAAACCAGGGAAGGGGACTGAGGGGAGGGCAGATGCCCTTACACTAACGACAGTAAGAAAATGCAGGAAAAAATCCAAGTTAGACTTACCGGTAACTTGTTTTCCATGAGTCTTTCAGGACAGCACCGAAGAGATCGGGACTCCTCCCTCTGGACCACAGGCAACACCCTTTTCTCCAAATTTTTAAAGAGAGGCACCTCCCTACCACTTGCCAGTTGTAGAAGAGAACCTCCAGCTCCGGCACATAAACATATGTTAGTCACAGCAAAGAACAAAAGGGCGGGTCGTTGCTGTCCTGAAAGACTCATGGAAAATGTTACCTGAGAGGATAAGCGAGACTTACCCCATTAGGGCAAAACAGTCTGCAAGACCTTTCTGCCAAAAGCCTGATCGTTGGTAGACAAGAGGTCCAACCCATAATGTCACACAAAGGTGCGAAAACGTGACCACATCCCTGCCTTGCAAATTTGCTCAGGGGTGGACCAGCTCTTTCTGCCCACGTGGCCCCAAGCGCTCTGATTGAATGTGCATGAATTCCAGCTGGTGGGGACAATCCTGCATGCGAATATGCTTCCAAGACTAAAGCCATCTAGCTATTGGTCCCCTAGAAGCTTGGCAGCCTTTCTTGTTTCCCCGAAAAAAAGAATAAAGTGTCTGAATGTCTAACGTCTTTTATAATCTCCAGATAATGTAACAAAATTATTTTAACATCTAATATATGAAAAAAGTTTTTCTCCCCCGCCAGGTTAGTGCCGAAAATTGAGAGAACAATATCTTGAGAACGATTATGCATTGAGGCTACATTAGGTAAGAACTTTGGATCCGTCCCGAGGATAACCCTGTCAAGAAACACCGATAGGAAAGGCTCCTTAAATCAACAGAGCGTGTAGCTGGCTGATCCTGTTTTAATAGTGATGTTGAGATCAAATGCTCTGAAAAACCTTTACTCCTTTAGGAGCTGCTCTTCAGATACCACGCTGCCAGGGATAGCCTGGCTATTTCCGAGTGATTTACTGGGCCTTGAATTAGCAAATCTTGTATGAGAGGCAGATGCCAACAAGGCTTGGTCGCCATTCCCAGAATGGTTGAGAATCATGCTCTCCTTGGCCAAAAGGGGGTAATCAGAATGTTCGTTACCCCTTCCTTTTGTATCTTCTTTAACACCAGTGGAATCAACTGGAATGGGCGGAAAGCGTAACAAAGGTGTTATCTCCATTAATATGCCAGGGCATCGGTCCCCTGGGACCCATTGAAATTGTTTAGGGTAAAAGAATTGAGGAACCTGTGTATTTTCCCTGGAGGCGAACAGGTCCACCTCTGGTTGTCCCCACATAATGGAAACCATCTGACCATTCTGCTTCCTGAATGAGGTACCTGCTTAGGAAATCCGTCACTCTGTTCAGAGTTGCCTTTAGGTGGATCACTGACAAAGGATAGCAAATGCTTCTCTGTTGCCAGTAGTTGTAGAAACCTGCTCCTTGTACCCCTGTCTGTTTAAATAAGCCACAGCCGTGGCATTGTCTGTCAACACCTGAACATGGTGAGTTTGAAGATCTTGTGCAAATATCGATAGAGCTAAAGCAATCGCTTTCAACTCTCTCCAATTCAAGGATTTTGCCGCCATTGTCTTGGACCAAGTTCCCTGCGCTGAACTTTCTCCTAGGTGGGCCCCTCACCCCCAAGAGCTGGCATCTGTTAGTCTCCTTTCGATCAGAAAGGTCCAAAGCAGACCCCTGGATAGAGATGACTGATCCCTCCACCACCATAGAGATCTCTTCAACTTGGTGGGAATCCTCACCGTTGTGTCCAGGGATTTCAGGCTGTGATCCCATGACCTTAAGAGGAAAGCTTGCAGACTTCTGAAATGTAGTCTTGCCCACTGAATAGCAGGCATGGTCGAGGTCAGAACCCCTAGGGCTGACATCATTCTTCTAACCATTATTGGCTGGTTGGCCTGCAACATATAGAAACTGTGCTCAGTACCTTGTCCCTTTTTTCCTACAGGAGAAAAATCTTCTGTTCTATCGAAAAAGTTCAGAAACTGAACTTTTTGGGACGGATTCAGAGAAGATTTCTGAAGAAAGACAATCCATCCTAGAGACCCCAGATGGCTGCAGGCTTTGACTAAATCGTTCTGCAACCTCTCTTTCGAGGGTGCAAAGAAAAGTAGGTCATCTAAGTAGGGAATTACTACCTCCGCCATCACTTTGGTAAATATTCACGGTGCGGACAATAGACCGAATGGTAGGGCCTTGAACTGTAAATGACGAACCCAACCCTCCATCTTTACCTCCAATCTGAGAAAATGTTGAGACTGGGGTGAAATGGGGGCATGCAGGTAGGCATCTCGTAGAAATCTATTGACCGCAGAATGTTTTATGGCATCAATAGACCTGACTAAAAAAACAACAAAAAAAAAAAAATAGTGAACCTTCTGTATTTGACAGACCTGTTCAGAGGCATTAGGATGAGGATCAGGTGTAATTTTCCCGATGGTTTCTTCACCAAGAATATGTGAGACTAGAAACCCTGTTGTCTTTGTTCTGGTGGTACCTGGACCACCACTCCCTGTAGTATCAGTTACTCTAGAAGGGACTTCATAGCCAAAACTTTTATTGGACTTTTTCTATCTCGTAGCCTTGGGAGAGAATGGTGAAAATGAACTGATTTGATGTTACACCTGACCACTGTGTAAGAAAATTTTGAAGTCTTCTCCCCACCAGAAGGCCCAAGTCATTGTGTTTTTTTGCAGAAGATGGAAAAGGAGTCTGCCTTTGCCCTTGGGATTTTGCGCAGACCAATTCTTTCTTCTTCCCTGGGACTTATTGTCTTTGGGTTGCTATTTCTTTTTAACCAGAAAAGACTTCTATCTACTGTCCTGTCTAGGATGGTATCTAGATCAGGGCCAAAGAGAAGGTCATCCGAAAAGGGATTCTCACAGAGCTTACTCTTAGATGCGGCATCACCTGTCCAGGTCTTCAGCCACAATGCTCTTCTTGCTGAGTTTGCCAAGGCTGCTGATCTAGCCGACATTCTAATTGCTTCGGCCAATGCATGCGCAATATAGGCTACAGAGGAAGACAAGGTATCGAAAGAATCCAATATCTCCTGTTTGGGTGGATCTGCCACAATATCAGATTTAAGCTGGTTAACTAAGTATTCCAGGTTTCTAGCCACACACGTAGTAGCCATGGCTGGTTTCAAGTTACCCATGATCGACTGCCAAGATCTTTTGAGCAAAATATACATTTTTTTTATCCATCAGATCCCTTAGGATTCCCATGTCTTCAAAGGCTAGGTCGATGGCCCTAGAGACATGGGAAAAGGCAGCATCAAGTTTTGTAACTTTGTTCCCTACAACAGCAGGATCTTTCTGGTTTTTGCAATTCTTTTTCGATGGAATCAGAAATCACTGAATGTACCGGATCACTTGGACCAGCATACATACGGACATGAAGTGTCGGGTCCTTTTTCTCTTCACCTAGCCCAAGAGTAACATATACTGCCCTTTAAACTATCCCTGGAAGAGGTTGATGAACTTTTAACTTGGAAGGGGCCACTTTCACTCCCTCCCCCTCCTCTTCTTCCGAACCCTCGTTGGATGGAGTGGGGGACTGTTTGTCACTGACAGAATGACCTTCTGACAGAATCTCTAACCCTGGGACTGAAAGTAAACCCTGGGCAGAATCAGACGTCGAAGCCTGACTAGCAGCATTATTAGCCAACGAATCGAGGAACGACTGAATTGTGGCATAGAGCTCTTTCTTCACTGAGCCAACCAAGTCATCAGACAAAAGCGGATTTCTCTTTGACCAAGGAAGCGATGCATGTGCTGCATAGAGCTTTCTTCAAATTTTTCCCTAGCTTAGCTTTGCATGAAGGGCATATCTTCTTGCCTGATTAAGAGCTTTTGGCCTAAGAGGAAACGAGAAGAAAAGGGAAAAAAAAAAAAAAGAGGATCTTTGCTGAGACCTAGTCTCTGTCTATGGCTCACCCAAAAGGTGCACTAGGAGGAATGTGTTAAATCCCATGTGCCCAGACAGCTCCCCACCACCAGGGGGGAAACAAAAGGAAGACCGGAACCCCAAATAAAAGATAGGGCAAGTATACAACCTGTCCCTTACCTGGGCCTTGCTGGTGCCTGTCCCCACTGCTGCAGATCCCGCCGAGTCCTCCATAACAGGTATGCAGCACTCCACTCGTGGCTTAACACGCCGTTTCCAGACTCCCATAGCGCTGCTGCACTGGGCCAGGGGTGGAAATAGGTGCCAAATCCTGCCCTGCCTTCTCCCCCTGCGCCAGGCCGGAAATGACACCTGGCACCGACCCGATGACCGCTATTTCGGAATGTCACTTCCAGTGAGGCTGAGACTCTACTTGGCCCCCACACAATGGCGGCGGTGCACGCGCTGCTGCCGCTCAGGAGAAAGCCAGGTCAGCCTGATCCTAGCAGGTTCTCCCTGAGCACATAGGGGGAAGAGGCATTTCCTGTGGTCCAGAGGGAGGAGTCACGATCTCCCATTTGCTGTCCTGAAAGACGCTTTGGTAAACAGGCCTTTACTTCATCTGACAAGACTTAAACTGAAAAACAAAAATGTAATATACTGCAGCGTACCAGTACTTAGTGGTTACTGCATTAGGCTTTTTTCCCCTTAATTTTCACCTGGTGCTCCAGCCAGTAACACTTTCTGTCTTAAGGCCCATACACACGATCAGACTTTTTGACAACAAACATGCAAATGAGCTGTTTTGGAGCAACATCCGACCGTGTGTACGCTCCATCGGACAAACTTTTTTGGTTTTCATCGGACTTTTGTTGGCTGTGCGAACGGACAAACTTTCTGGCAACAAAAGTCCGATGGAGCACAGTCTGATTGTGTGTACAGAAAACCATAGGACTTTTGTACAAAGTACAAACAGGCATGCTCAGAACCAATGCAAAAGATTAGACAATACAGAAGTTGACCAAAGGTGGCGGTAAAGAGCAGAAAAACCACGTGATTTGGTGAAAGTTAGCTGAAAAAGTCCTGCTTGTGTGTATGCAATACAAGTTCAGGGCCGACGCCCTTTGTACAAAAATCCAAGGGAAAGTTTGTACAAAGTCCTATTGTGTGTATGAGGCTTTAGATGCACTAGTAGATTTAGATGGACTTGCCTAACAAATTAAAGCTGAACTCCTGTTAACCCATTTTAAACTGTTACAGCAACAGTTTTTTTTTCCTTTTTAGGATAAAGCTTTTAAATAAATGAATAAAAGCTAACCCCTGTCAGTGGTAAATGGTTTGTCTCAATCCTCTAACTGACACTTTTGCTTTCACTAATCACATTCACACTAATGCGATGTGGGAAATGCACAATATTCACTGCATTCCCCTGCATTGCACCGCACTCTAAGCTATTGCACAGCATCCATGCAATCTGCTGCATATGTCAGAATCAAAATGGCATGGGTGTGAACACACCCATGCCATGCGATTCAGGTGTGGGAGAAAAAAAAAGGGTCCTGCATTTTGGTGCCGGTGCAATTTCAGCCATACAAAATGTATGGCTGAAATTGCACAGCACATACATCGCATGATGTGCACCCGAACGTGGTGTGATTCCTGTGCAAATTACATGCAGTGCTTTCCCATGCACCAGTGTGAACCTAGCATAAATCAGCAATAGTAAATAAACTGTACTGATGGTCGTGGGCAAACGGGTCAATGAAATTAGTTCAGCACCACAGATCTGTTGAAGATCATCTGAGGTGATCAAAGGAGCATATCCGCTGTTAAGTAGGCAAGCAGGCTAATAAAAGGCAAGCACCGTGCTGCAGACCCACCTGCACAGCAACACTAGAATAAACATGGAGGTGGCTAAGCTCTGTACACAGCACTACAAGTGAATAAATACTGGACGTTGTTTTTTTCATCACCATTTTATTAAAGAGCCAGTCCACTCAAAACTGACATTTCAAATCTAGCTGGACCCGAGTATAATGAGTAATCCACCTACTTTCTCTGTCTCAGGGCTCATTCACACTAGGAATGGCATGTGAATCGCACAGGATCACGCTGCACGTTCCTCTGTGATTCACATGCAGTTCTGTGCAGTGCGATTTCAGCATATTCCTTTTGAATAGAATGAAATTGCACCACACCGGTGCAGTCACTACTTTGGGTAATGATCTGCAACCAGATAGCATGGTACTGATACAAATGTAGCATGCGATCTGGTGCGGGCACGCGCACTGTGTATGTGACCTGCAACAGTTCCTATGTTTTCTTTTCTTTTTTAAATTCTTTATTTATCGAAAGACATAGGCTTAAAAATCCAAATCATTTTGTCAGTATCAAAAATAATGCAACTCAGACACAGCTGAGGGATCAAAGATAGGTCAGCCTGTATAATCAAACAGATGGAGATTAGGGGATTAGCAACTTAACGTAACAACAGTGAGGCCCGCAACGATAGAGATTGATCAGGTACAATGAAAGTGGGCCTTCACATTAATATCCAAGACACCTAATCTGGCTGTCTGCCATAAAACTAAACCCATAGCATTAAAAAAAAAAAAAAAATACTTTTTGTTGATATATATAAAAAGGAATATGAGCCAAAGTAACAATCAAAAGAGAAAAAAAAAAAAAAAAAAAGGGTATGTGTTGAGATATGTGTCAGAGGAGGGAACCAAGTTCATCGGAGGATAAGTACATAACAGGAATGAACCAACCTGTAACGCTTCAGGTTAACCCCCATTAGCTGTGGACCTGTGGGGAGGGGGGCTCAGCTTCCGAGGGGCAGATTATTGCCCGATAGGCGTTGAAGTATGACGAAATTGACCAAGGATACCATATGTCATGAAACTTCTCCTCCCTATGGTGAAATATCTTGAATTTTAGACAGGCACAAAGAGATGGGGGGAGCAGTGGGTTGCTTCCAAAAACATGGATGCAAGCCCAGGCAGACTTCAACAGGTGTACCATATGGGAAGATTTGTATCTTGAAAGCGGGACACTATTGAGATGAAGCAGGTAGCATATAGGGCTGCTTCCCAGTTCTACCGATGTAAGTTTGAATACTAGCTAACATACTTGGTCCCAAAAACGGTGAGTGATTGGGAGGCTCCAGAAAATGTGCAAGTTCTTCTTCCCTACCACATCTCCAACAAAGACTAGACCTGTGCAGAAAGATCTTATGTAAAGTCAGAGGGACCCTGTACCAGTGGCACAAAGTCTTGTAGCCTTGCTCTTGAAACTTATTGGTAATGAAAGACTTGTGTATGTGAAGAAGAGGACCTCTCTACTTGGGCAGGAGAAAAGGCTAATTGCAAATCTTTCTCCCACGTACGAATAAAAGGGGGGACAAATCCTGCTGGGGGCGCTTCTTATAGTTCTAGTGCTAGAATCTCTAGGAGGTCTAGTGCTAGAATTGTTGCTTGTGCTCCAACGCATGCGGCGATGCCTCACATGTGTGGTTTGGATTCTTTTCCGGGTCCCTGATGGCCCGAGAGAGCCCCGAGAAGCACCAGATGGCGGCGCGGGGGGGGGGTTGTAAGAACGCTCAAGGGGCGGAACTGCCACTATGATTAGTCCTATGGTGCACAGAATCGCCGGCTGCAAACAAGGATATCTGAATGATGTCTATAGCTGCAGGCATCATTTAGATATTCCCACTGAAATTCCAGGACGTCATATGTTGTCCTTGGGCGGGAAGTGGCTAGGGAACTCAGTCAAGTAATTGCCAGACCATTGTTCCTAATTTTTACGAACAGTCTACTGACTGGAATGGTACCAGATGATTGGAGAAAAGCCAATGTAGCACCAATATTTAAAAAAGGGCCAGGATACATTCCTGGGAATTACAGACCAGTTAGCCTAATGCCGCGTACACACGATCGAATTGGCCGGTGTACTTAGTCCGCCGAAACGCATTTCACCGGACAATTTGATCGTGTGTGGGCTTCAGCGGACTCTCTCAGCGTAAAGTCCGGCGGACTTGTAAAGTATTTTTGCACTCCAATCTTTCCGCCGGACTTGGCTTTCAGCAGACAATACATTCGTCAGTATGCAAGTCCGGCGGACTAAGAATGACGCATGCTCAGAAGCAAATTACGAAAAGGAAGCTATTGGCTACTGGCTATTGAACTTCCTTTTTCTAGTCCCGTCGTACGTGCTGTACGTCATCACGCTAGCAAACGCCAGACTTTCTGTGTGTCCGTGTGTGGCCAAGTCCGTTCGGTAGAAAGTCCGCCGGACTGTTTGCCGGATTAAGTACGCCGGACAATTCCATCGTGTGTATGCGGCATTACATCAATTGTATGCATGTTCTTTGAGGGGATGATAAGGGAATATATAAAAGAATATATAAAAGATTTTAGTAATGACAACGGTATCATTAGCAGTAATCAGCATGGATTCATGAAGAATCGTTCTTGCCAAACCAATCCATTAACCTTCTATGAGGAGGTGAGCTGCCATCTAGATAAAGGAAGGCCTGAAGATGTGGTGTATCTGGATTTTGCAAAAGCATTACAGTTCCGCATAAACGTTTACTGTACAAGGTAAGGTCTGTTGGCATGGACCATAGAGAGTACATGGATTGAAAAGTGGCTACAGGGGCGAGTTCAGAGGGTGATGATATATGGGGAGTACTCAGAATGGTCCGGGGTGGAAAGTGGGGTCTCCCAGGGTCCTGTCCTGGGACCAATCCTATTTACTTCATTCATAAACAACCTGGAGGTTGGGATAAACAGCTTAATTTCTGTATTTGCGGACGATACCAAGCTAAGCAGGGCAATAACTTCTCCGCAGGATGTGGAAACCTTGCAAGAAGATTTGAACAAATTAATGGGGTGTGCAACTACATGGAAAATGATGTTTAATGTAGAAAAATTTAAAATCATGCATTTGGGTGGCAAAAATATGAATGCAATCTACTCACTAGGGGAGAATCTTTGGGGGAATCTAGGATGGAAAAGGACCTGAGGGTCCTAGTAGATGATAGGCTCAGCAATCCAAGAAAAATAAACAGAATATTAGCATTCATTAACTCCAGAGATAAAACGATAATTCCCCCATGCTATAAGATTCTGGTCCAGGCGCACCTGGAGTATGCTGTCCAGTTCTGGGCACCAGTCCTCGGGAAGGATGTGCTAGAACTGGAGAGAGTCCTGAGAAGGGCAACAAAACTAATAAAGGGACTGGAGGATCTTCGTTACGAGGAAAGGTTACAAGCACCGAACTTGTTTTCTCTGGAGAGGAGACGCTTGAGAGGGGAGATATGATTTCAATGTACAAATAGCGTACAGTTGACCTCACAATAGGGATAAATATTTTCCACGAAAGGGAATTCAATAAGACTCACGGCCATTCACTAAATTGAGAAGAAAAGCAATTTAACCTAAAACGGCATAGAGGGTTCTTTACTGTAAGAGTGGTTAGGATGTGGAATGCTCTTCCACAGGCAGTGGTTTCAGCGGGGAGCATTGATTAAATAAAAAAAAAAACTATTAGATAAACACCTGAATGACCACAACATACAGGGCTATACAATGTAATACTGACATAAAATCACACACAGTTGGACTTGGACTTTTTTAACCTTGCCTAATATGTAACTGTGTTTGGAACAACCTACCTGCCGGGTTCCTTCAAAAACTGTGTGAAAGTGTACCTAGAAGCATTGAAGCTGTTTTGAAGGCAAAGGGTTCTCTTGTCCATTAACTTTTTTGAAAATTGCTAAAAAATAAACTATTAACACTTCTATTTCGGAAAGCATTCTTAATTTACAGCATTTTTTTTACACCTGCCTAAAACTTTTGCACAGTACTGTGTGTATATATATATATATATATATATATATATATATATATATATATATATATATATATAATGTATACACACACACACATGCATGCATACATCCAATCTCACAAAAGTAAGTAGACACCTTACATTTTAAACCACTGTACAATTCTAAACCACTGACAACAAAAGTGAAAAAAAATGTCCAAATTGGGCCCAATTAGCCATTTTCCCTCCTTGATGTCATGTGACTCATTAGTGTTACAAGGTCTCAGGTGTGAATAGGCAGCATGGTGTTATCACTCTCACTCTTTCATACTGGTCACTGGAAGTTCAACATGGCACCTCATGGCAAAGAACTCTCTGAGGATCTGAAAAAAAGAACTGTTGCTCCATATAAAGCTGGCCTAGGCTATAAGAAGATTGCCAAGACCCTGAAACTGAGCTGCAGAGCGATGGCCAAGACCATATAGCGGTTTAACAGGACAGGTTCCACTCAGAACAGGCCTCACCATGGTCAACCAAAGAAGTTGAGTGCACATGCGCAGTGTCATATCCAGAGGTTGTCTATGGGAAATAGACGTATGTGTGCTGCCAGCATTGATGCAGAAATTGAAGGGGTGGGGGGGTCAGCCTGTCAGTGCTCAGACCATACGCTGCACACTGAATTAAATTGGTCTGCATGACTGTTGTCCCAGAAGGAAGTCTCTTCTAAAGATGATGCACAAGAGAGCCCCGCAAACCCTTTGCTGAAGACAAGCAGATTAAGGACATGGATTATTGTAACTATGTTCTGTGGTCTGATGAGACCAAGATAAACTTATTTGGTTCTCATGGTGACAAGCGTGTGTGGTGGCAACCAGGTGAGCAGTACAAAGAAAAGTGTATCTTGCCTACAGTCAAGCATGGTGGTGGGAGTGTCATGGTCTGGGGCTGCATGAGTGCTGCCGGCACTGGGGAGCTACAGTTCATTGAGGGAACCATGAATACCAACATGTACTGTGACATACTGAAGCAGAGCATGATCCCCTCCCTTCAGAGACTGGACCGCAAGGCAGTATTCCATCATGATAACGAACTTAAAACACACCTCCAAGATGACCACTGCCTTGCTAAAGAAGCTGAGGGTAAAGGTGATGGACTGGTCACACAAAATATTGACATTTTGTGCCCAATTTGGACATTTTTGCTTAGGGGTGTACTCACTTTTGTTGCCAGCCGCTTAGACATTAATGGCTGTGTGTTGAGTTATTTTGAGGGGACAGCAAATTTACACTGTTATGCAAGCTGTACACTCACTACTTTACATTTTGTGAGATACACACACATATCCCGTAAAATAAGCATTGAACACATCACGATATTTCTAGGTAAATATATAAGGGTGCCATTGACATGAAATTGTCACCACATGTTCGTAACAACCACATACAAAGCAACCAAAACAAATAAGTTCAGAAATTAAGTTACGTGTGATAAAATGGAATGACACAGGGAAAAGATATTGAACGCTTGAAAAAGAGGTGCAAAAAGGCACGGAAAGCCAAGAAACCAGCTGAAATCTGTCAGTAATTAGAAAGCAATCCTGCCCCTTGTCAGTGCAAATTAATATCAGCTGGTTCAGTCTCGACTGATGGCCTATAAAAAGGTGTCTCATTACCAAGGTGTCACACAATAAATATCTCATGATGGGTAAAAGCAAAAAGCTCTCTCAACACCTTTGCTAAAACTTAAAGAAGAGCAACAAAAATTGACTTTGTAGACACCAATTATAAAAAAAAAATATATAAATGTATTTATGACACATATAATACAACTATTACTACTAGCTCATTATGCCTTTGCCTTGCAGGTTGCATTTTTTTTTTTTTTTTAAAGTGCCTTTACTTCCTCTTTAAGGCTGGATTCACACCTAGACATTTTTAGTGCTTTTTGCATTTTGCAGATTTGCTCTACAGAATGTGTTCCATAGGAAACCATGTTAAATAGACTGTAGTGCAAATCTGTAAAAAGCACTAAAACTGCATAGGTGTGAATCCAGCCTAATAAGCTCCCGAAGAAGCACTCAGACTGCGAAACATGTAGAGCTTCTTGTGTAGTAACTATTATGAGTACAGGACTCTCTCCCTGTAGTGTACTCACTAAATAGAGAGATTTAGTTAATAATTATTTGTGTTGTATTTGCATAACGTTTTAACATGTATTGTTGTATTATGTGTGTAATAAATAAATGTATATATTTTTTTATAATTGGTAACTACAAAGTCAATTTTTGTTGCTCTTCTTCTTTAACTATTATCTAGGACGTGGCACTGCTTTACTATAAATTCCCACAGCTCATCATATGTTGTAATTTGGCAGACTTTTTGATATACATCTGCAACTTTGTTGTTGCAAAATATACTGATGGCATTGGTTACAGAAGAATTTCTAAACTTCTGAATGTTCCAGTGAGCACTGTTGGGGCCATAATCCGGAAGTGGAAAGAACATAATTTCATCATAAAACGGCCACAACCAGGTACTCCTGAAGGGAGACTGAATGGAAAAATATACCAAAATATTCTTGATAAAAATCTGCTGCCATCTACCAGCATGATAAATATGAAAGGAGGGTGAACATTACAGCAAGACGATGATCCCAAACACAAAGCCAAGGAAACACTCCATGCGTTTGAAAGAAAGAAAATAAAGCTGCTAGAAAGGCTCAGCCAATCACCTGACTTGAATCCAATAGAAAATCTATGGAAAGAACTACAGATCAGAGTTCATAGAAGAGGCCCATGGAACCTTCAAGATTTAAAGACCATTTGTTGGAAAGAATGGGCCAAAATCAGACCTGAGCAATGCCTGTGACTAGTTTCTCCATACAGGAGGAGTCTTGAAGCTGCCATTACCAACAAAGCATTTTGTATTAATTAAATCCATTTCAGATAGCGTGTTTTTTTACACATAACTTACTTTCTGAACTTATTTGTTTTGGTTTCTATATATGGATTGCATAGGTTGTTACCGACATTTGGTGAAAATTTCATGTCAATAGCGCCTTTAGAATTATATTTAGCTAGAAAAATGGTGACGTGCTCAATACTTATTTTACCCGCTGTATTCATATTATGATTTATTTAATTTTTTTAAGTTTGAGGTCATGTGCTTGTGTTCTTGATCTTGCTTCCTTTTAAAAAAAAACTGCCCTCTTGAACCTTATTACCACCTTTAATGTATTTAAAGTGGGGTACCCCCTAAAAAAAAAAAAAAAAAAAAAAAAAAATAAATTAAAAGTCAGCAGCTACAAATACTGCAGCTGCTGACTTTTAATAATCGGACACTTACCTGTCCCAGGGTCCAGCGATGCGGGGGAACGAAGCCCCCCCTCGTTCCCCGCTCCGCTCGCGGCGCCGTCATGCGTACTGTGGGCACCCGACTGTGGCTTCACAGCCAGGCACCCACTGCGCATGCGCGAGCGGTGCAGAGCGCCGTGATACGCCATACAGTCACTTGGGACACCTGACAGGTCCCAGGTGACTGTGCGGCACGAGGGGAAGTGATGTCACCAGCCAGGGCAAGGAAGAAGGCAGACTACGAGGGACCCCCTAGCAACAGGTATTTAGAGGTGAGTAAAAATGTTTTTTTTTGCCAATTACTAATTTTTTTATTTTTTGGTGGCAACATCACTTTAAAGGCTTCAATGATGTCTCCCCTTTCTCTTTCTGCTACCAGACTGTATATATTAGGCTCCTGAAGTCTCATCTGATAAGCTTGCAATCAAAGCTTATGTCCATGTGAACATAAACAGGTCTAAGGGATAAAACCTATGCCCATGTGAACATAAACAGTATCCTTCTATTGTCTCCAATGAGAAATGTTCTGGGTTTGTTGTTGGCTGGTTTTGAACCGAGCTTCCTTCCCCACAGTAGGATATAGAGTAAATGATACAAAAATAGTTATATACACAGTGCAGTAACCCTCGGCAACCAAATAAGTTAAAGATGATTTATGATTGGTTATCTGCTAATGCAATTTAGCACATCGTTGCTTTTTGTTATTGAACAAAAGCCCACAGTTTCTCCAAGCTAATTGGAAGCTGCTGTGATGACATCACACAGGGAACATGAAACTGTAGTGCGCAATTGGTGCTCATTTTCACTTACTTGTCTTCTTCAGTTTGGTCTGCAGTAACCTCAGTGACCTCTGACCCCTCCACTTTCCGACTGGTCACCTCCTTCTCATCGGTGCCCCTTGTGGGGTCATTTTCCTTCTTCAGATTGAGAAGATTGAGGTAAGACTCGCCCATGTTGTTTACATTCATGGCATAGGTGGTAGCAGAGTTGTTTTGCAACGGGGCTGGTGTGGAGGTGGCGGGAAGGTTTATTTCTAGGCTGTATAGGTTCTTGAGGTTCAGTGAAAGCGACTGGGCAATGGCCAAATTATGCAAGGAGTGATTATTGCCTGTGAGAGACAGAAAATGAAAAAATATAAACCAGATTTATTCATATATTTTAAGTAACTCATAAACTCAGGGGTAAGAAGCTGGGATTGCTGACTTTGGACAGCATCCGAACGCCTATCCTCTGTTGTCTGTATGTCTAAGCCCTTGTACACACGGTCGGACATTCCGATGGAAAATGTCCGATCGGACCGTGTTGTCGGATAATCTGACCGTGTGTGGGCTCCATCGGACTGTTTCCGTCGGAATATCCGACCGACAAAGTTTTAGAGCTGGGTTATAAAATTTTCCGACAACAGTGAAAGCGACTTTGTCCGATTGTGTGTAGAGCATTCCGATCGGACAAAGTGCCACGCATGCTCAGATCAAATTCCTAGACCAAAGCTATTGGCTACTAGCCAGAAAGTAAAAAACTGACGCGTTTCGCGCTGAATTTTGCACTTACTCATAGCTATGAGTAAGCGCTAAATTCAGCGCGTCAGCATTTTTCTTGTTTCATGTCCTCGTTTTCTGCTGTGGCTCGTGTGATGTAGTGATTTTTATTTGAAAAATAAAGGCATCAACTATTCCAGATTCGAACCAGAGTGCGGCTGTCCAGAGCTCTTCTTTCTCTATCCATTGGTTTGTGCAATTAGCCTGCACCTGGGACTCCCCTTGTCTGGAAACTTCACAGCTTTTCAGGTAGACTGGCCTGGAGTGGTGGTTTTCCCCTCTCCCTAAATAACTGAAGAACTCTGGACGGCCGCACTCCAAGCTATAGGTATTTTTGCACTTTTGCCACTATAATTTTTTGTACATTATTCTGATGAAGAATGTTCATTTATTTTTCTTTTATTATGCATTTTCATGATGGTTGCATATAAATGATTATAGATTTAACCAGGATTTTATCTCGCAAGACTTGTTATACATGCACATATTTTTATGTGCATGTGTATTGGGTTCCCTCTGATGTGTGTCACTGAATTTTTAATGTCGACAATGATCTATAAGGTTTATTATTACACACACACACACACACACACACACACACACACACACACACACACACACACACACACACACACACACACACACACATTTGGATACCCACTGATTAGATCTTGCGACTTCCACTCCCTGTTGCTTAGACGACCGCAATAATTGGCTTCAGCCATACCTCATAGTAAGACAGGGATAGGACCTGGGACTATTGCAATTTAGTTGGGGCACTTTACATGCCTGTGTTCATAGTGTTAGAGAATCAGGCGGGTGTTCATAGTGTTAGAGAATCAGGCGGGTGTTCATAGTGTTAGAGAATCAGGCGGGTGTTCATAGTGTTAGAGAATCAGGCGGGTGTTCGTTATTCTGTCCCCCATGAGTAGGCGGTAATATTCAAGTTCGCTTGCTTGTCTCTATTTGCTCAATTTATACACAATTTTTTACATATTTCTTCATAGTTCTATTTCACTGACTTGTGTCATCATATATTGGCATACATGTGGTTCACTTAATGATATTGTAATGATGTCATTTTTATGGATTGACAGTTTATTCTATCATACACCTATATATATTTATATAATTAATTAGTCACTATATTATTTATTTACATATGTATACATTTAAGGTCCACACACATATATATATTATTTTAATCTTGCTTTTATTATTAGGTACATTTTTTGACTGTTTTGCACATTATATATGATTTGTAATTATCTTTTTTATGCACTTTTTTACTTTGATCATATACGCCAGTGATGGCGAACCTTGGCACCCCAGATGTTTTGGAACTACATTTTCCATGATGCTCATCCACTCTGCAGTGTAGTGGAGCATCATGGGAAATGTAGTTCCAAAACATCTGGAGTGCCAAGGTTCGCCATCACTGATATACGCAGTCACCTAATGATTACACTTAGCCCTTGTACACACGATCGGACATTCCCGACAACAAAATCTGTCGGATTTTGTCTGAAACTGGTGTTGCATACACACAGTCGGACAAAGTTATTGGAAAATCGGATCGTTCAGAACGTGGTGACGTTATTTCGTTACGACGGGACTACGTTCAGGCTAGTAGCCAATAACTTTGGTCTAGGAATTTGATCTGAGCATGCGTGGAACTTTGTCCGATTGGAATTCTCTACAAACGATCGGACAAAGTCTGATCGGATCACGTTGTCGGAAAGTTTTATAGCCAAGCTCTCAAACTTGGTCCATCGGAAACAGTCCGATGGAGCCCACACACTGTCTGCTTATCCGACAACATGGTCCGATTGGACATTTTCCATCGGAATGTCCGACCGTGTGTAGAAGGGCTTAGTGTTTTCCGTACACATATTATAATGTAATTTGTGTTTTTCACATATTCCATTTACTTATTTATCCACTCCAATCTCTTTTTTTCATTTTAGATGTACATTTTGTATTTATATATATATATATATATATATATATATATACTTACCGTATTTTCCGGCGTATAAGACGACCTTTTGCATGTAAAAAAATTGGCCAAAAAGCAGGGGTCGTCTTATACGCCGGGTCAGCCCCTCAGATGCCGGCTGGGTGTTTGGTAATACTGTATGTAGCTTCGGCTACATACAGTATATACCGCTGAGCCAATCCTGGAGAGCGATGTATTCAAATGAATACAAAGCCTGCTCGGATTGGAGTAACGACCTCTGCCAATCCGAGCAGGCTACTCTGTAGCCTGCTCTGATTGGCTTGGAGAGTCAGAGCGGCGCGGGCTGATGATGTTACAGCCTCTGCCAATCCAAGCAGGCTTTGTATTCATTAATAGAATACATCGCTCGCCGTGATTGGCTCCAGCAAATGCAGGAAGAAGGAAGAAATATGAAGCCTCGGAAGCCGGGTCGTCTTATACGGTAAGTACAGTTTTATAAGCGTTTTTGTCCTGTAAGATTAGGGGGTCGTCTTATATGCCGGGTCGCCTTATACACCGGCAAATACGGTATATACTTTTTTGCTTCCACACATCATACAGACATGGAACAAATGTTGGGTTTTCAGTGACACACGTTGAGGGTTAGAGCTATGTGTTTGACGGAGTCACGGTGGCTCCTTAGTTGAATCAGCTGTTCAGCTAACTTATCAATTAACCAATTCAATGTGTGTTTAACTACGAATTATATTTATTTGTCATATGTTTCCATGTTTGTTAGCTATGAGTAAGCACTCTTAGTAGGGTGAAACGCGTTAGCCATTATTGCTTTGCTGTGACCCACTATTGTGCGATTCTGCTTCACGAATAAAAGGCATTTGAATTCATCTTGGAGTGCGGCCGTCCAGAGTTCTTCAATTATTTGCAACAAGCATAGGCCGTGCCTGCACCTGGCTTTCTCCATTCCTGGAGGGGCTGTTTTCTTGGATTTGTGGACTTACCTGGACGGTGGTTCTCTCACACTTTCACTCCCGCATGTCAGTCCCGATTTTGGCGGTGATTTCACAGACATCTGTGCGTGTTTCTGCACACATGTCAATGGAAATCGCATAAAGTAATACAGAAACTACTTTTTGAAATAGGTGCGGTGCCGCAAATGCAGGTCTGCACAGATTAGGATGGTACCAATGCCGCCGATTTGACATGTGATTTGACACATCAGATTGCATGTCAAAACGCACCAATGTGAACCAGGGTTTAGTCTTCCAAGACAGATGTGATTGTTAGCTGTGCGGAACATTTTAGAATGGACAATTCAATTCATAAAATAACTTGCAGTGGCTGTGTTTAGGAATTCTCCTGCATCACAAGCCAGGGTTCCCAGATCTGCAGATCACAGACATAAGGCAGGGTGGTGAGTGGTGCAGTAACGCTGTGACTGGATGTAACTGGTTGGGCCAAACCCCTTGTTTGCCGCTCAAGGTGTCAAGCTTTGGTGGAGTGCACCTTTAAATACATGTTTAAAAGTGCACCTGTTTGTTTTAATTCCAGTACAATTTTAACCACTTCCCGTCCAGCGCACGACGATGTACGTCGACAGAATGGCACGGGCAGGCATATTGGCGTACAGGTACGTCCAATATTCGATGCCGCCCTGCCATTGGGAGCGCGCTGGTCGGGACCCCCGTGAGTCCGGTCGCGGGACCCGCGGACTCGATCGCCGCGGGCATCCCCGCGATCGTCTCACGGAGCGGTCGAATGGAGGAAATGCTGTATAAACAACATTTCTCCATTCTGCCTAGCAACTAGTGACGCTGATCTCTGCTCCATGTGATTGGAGCAGAGATCAGTGTACACTAAATGAAAGCCCAACCCCCCCACAGTTAGTAACACACCCCTAGGAACACTTAACCCCTACACTGCCACCCACTGGTTAACCCCTTCATTGCCAGTGTCATTTACACAGGAATCACTGTATTTATATAGCAGTGATTACTGTATAAATGACAATGGTCCCAAAAATGTGTCAAAAATGTCCGATGGGTCCCCCACAATGTCGCAGTCACAATAAAAATCGCAGATCGCCGCCATTACTAGTAAAAAAAAAAATAATAAAAAATTATTAATAAAAATGCTATAAAACTATCCCTATTTTGTAAACGCTATAACTTTTGCGCAAACCAATCAATAATCGCTTATTGCGATTTTTTTTACCAAAAATATGTAGAAGAATACGTATCGGCCTAAACTGAGGGAAAAAAATGTTTTTTTATATATTTTTGGGGGATATTTATTATAACAAAAAGTAAAAAATAATGCGTTTTTTTCAAAATTGTCGCTCTATTTTTGTTTATAGCACAAAAAATAAAAACCGCAGGGGTGATCAAATACCACCAAAAGAAAGCTCTATTTGTGGTAAAAAAAGGACGTCAATTTTGTTTGGGAGCCACGTCGCACGACCGCGCAATTGTCAGTTAAAGCGACGCAGTGCCGAATCGCAAAAAGTGGTCTGGTCTTTGACCAGCAAAATGGTCCGGTCTGCAAGTGGTTAAGCATGATGTGTCAGTCTTCATACACCTGAGTCAATTATATGTACAGCTTCCAAGATGTGCAGTAAATTACACACAGTTACAGAATGTATTTAAAAAGAGATTTTATAACTTCAAATTTCTGCTCTCTCTCTCTCTCTCTCTCTCTCTGGAAGTGTCAGGTATGGGGCATCAGATAAGTGCAACCCTGCCTAGGTGACCCTGACCATATCCATCATTCGCAGGGCCAGGACAGGGGGTGAGCAGACAGGGCATGTGCCCTGGGCATAGTGGCGCTATACAGAGAGGGGGCACTGAGCCAATAAGCGCTCTGCTCTCCAGGCACATAAATGACAAGAGCTATGTTGGCGTCACTCCTGTCATTCAGAACCAAGCACAGTGCAGGGCTGCGATAGCTGCTGGAGGAAGCCTTCTGCTCTCTCCTCCCCCCTGCAGCAGTGTAATGTGGGCAGCAAAAAAGGTAGGACAGCATCGTACTGAGACACAGACACCTCCTTCTCAGCACATTGTTTTTTTCTTTTTTTTGTATTTTTTGTATTTTTTTTTTTTTTTTTTAACAGCCGCTGCTGCAGCGCCACCTCCCACCAGCCGCTGTGATAGTAGCTTGCCGCTTGCTAGGACCACCCCAAGGGGTCTCTGTGGGGACCCTGATGTCAGGGGGGAGGGGTGCCTCTGGAGATCCTAAAATGGTTCTGGGGACCCTGATGTTAGGGGAGGGTCTCTGGGAACCCTGATGAAAGGGCAGGGGGGGAAATGGGGACCCTGATGTAAGGGAAGGATGACTCTGGGGACCCTGTCAGATGGGGGGGGGGGGGGGGGGTGACGACGACTCTGGGGACCCAGATGTCAGATGGGGACTCTGATGTGAGGGTAAGGGGGGAAATGGGGGGTGAGTCTGGGGACCCTGATGTTAGGGGAGGGTCTCTGGGGACCCTGATGTTAGGGGAGGGTCTCTGGGGACCCTGATGTCAGATGACGGGGGGCATGATGACTCTGGGGACCTTGATGTCAGATGGGGGGGGGGGGCGGCTCTGGGGACCCTGGCGTAAGGGGGTTCCATCTAATGATCGGATGCTGGCAGAACTGGATACCGATCATGTCGTGACAGTCAATCATAGTGGTCCTGTGATCGGCCGATCATTCCAGCCCCTGGTGTTCAAGAGCCTTTTAAAGAATGGCAAGAATGAATCCCGCTGCTGCAATCGGCAGGCAGTACCACCCACTGAACGCAACCTATTCAACTCAAGGAGGCTGCTTTGCAACAGTGTGCAAGGCACACAGTTCAAGTGGCGGTGCGGGCTTTTAGGGGTTAATACAGACAGTGTGCAGGTGACATCAACGCCTTTCCACTGCCTGTCAAATGTCCTATGAAATGCAATCCACTATGGATCATTCTTCAGATGGATAACGATAGTGTAAACTAGCCCTCAGAGTCACCCGGCACCCCTTGGGGGTCACAGTGGTGTAGTGGGTAGCACTTTCGCCTAGCAGTAAGAAGGGTCGCTGGTTCAAATCCCAACCACGACACTACCTGCCTGGAGCTTGCATGTTCTCCCTGTGCCTGTGTGGGTTTCCTCTGGGTGCTCCGGTTTCCTCCCACACTCCAAAGACATGCTGGTAGGTTAATTGGATCCTGTCTAAATTGTCCCTAGTATGTATGAATGCGAGTTAGGGACCTTAGATTGTAAGCTCCTTGAGGGTAGGGACTGATGGGAATGTACAATGTATATGTAAAGCGCTGCGTAAATTGACGGCGCTATATAAGTAACTGAAATAAAATAAATAAATTCAATGTATTAAACTCCTCCTCTTCTCCACCATTACACTCTGCTGACCCTTACCAGAAAACTTCAGGTCGGAGCTAATTTCCAGCTCCTTCAGTTGTTTCACCAACAGCGCGATGTGCTGTAACAAGTCCCGATTGGTCAGTAGCAGCTGGCGAACTCGGGACTGAGATTCAATACGTGCAACTGTCTCTGCTGCAAGCTGGTCCTTCAGGAGCTGCACCTGAAATTCACAAAGAAAAGTAGGAATAGTTTAAATCTAGAAGGTCTGACAACAAAAGAGGGGAGAAGAATGGTAGAAGATCCCACAAACTTTATAGGTGTTTACAGTTCACGTCACTCTTGCACCCCTTAGCCCTTGTGCACACGATCTGAGATTCCGACGGAATGTGTCCGATCGGAGCGTTTTGTCGGATATTCCGACTGTGTGTGGTCTGCATCGGACCCTTTCCGTCGGACCAAATTTTTCAACTTGCCGGAAATATTTTCCGACAAACTGGTCCGATAGGACATACTCCGATCATGTGTAGAGAATTCCGATCGGACAAAGTGGCACGCATGCTCTGATCAAATTCCTACATCAAAGCTATTGGCTACTAGCCTGAATGTAGTCCCATCGTAACAAAATTACGTCATCACGTTCTGAAAGATCGGATTTTCCGACAACTTTGTCCGACCGTGTGTATGCAACAGTTTCGGACAAGATCGGATTTGGTTGTCGGAATCTCCGACCGTGTGTACAAGGGCTTAGTCTTCTCTTTCCACAAATTTTATTCACTTTAATTCTATTTCTCACCACACAACTCTCTTTAAATGTACAGCCCAGTCACTTCAAGTAGAGACAGCAAAAACCTAAGAAACTTGTTGAAAATATTAATTTAGGCTTCAAGAATGTTAGTGCTTTATTTATTTATATTCTCTGGGAGACATCACTGAATGACAAGGCAGCGATCTCCTTCAGACCAGAGAGCGACTACAGTGAGAGGACTCACGCTGCGATAGGTAAGTGTCTCTGGGTGGTCACTAAGGCTGGCCATACATTATACATACAATATTCTTATTCAATATGCCTTTAGATTTACCAAAACCTTTTAATATGAGGTCAAACCTAAACGCTTTCTATTTGTATGCAATCACGAAGGCCCTTGCACTACATAGTTGAAGGTAAAAGAAAATTGGCCAGCCTAAGGCCCTGAACAAATGTACACCGATTATCCTGATTGTTTCAAGGAAAAATGTTAAAAGAATACCCCTGCTGCAAATGCAGTACTCTGCCTGGCTGTCACTGATTCAAAGGATATGGTACTTGTTGGAATGCTTTCAAAGAAAGGGCAGATAATTAATTAACTTCTTCAGATCCGCGCTATAGCCGAATGACGGCTACATCGCGGACCTGCTTTGCCGGGAGGGCGTCTACCGACGTCTTCCCGTGCCCGAGTGGCCTGCACGCGGCGTGCTCCGTGATCAGCGAGTCTCATAGATTGGAGTAAGGGGTCGGTCCCGACCCCTTACCACGCGATCAGCCGTCATTGATGTAAACGGAGCCGGTAATCGCCTTTTTTTTTCCTCATGCTAATAGCGTGAGGAGAAAAAAAAAAAAGCCGCTTACTGGTGGCCGAGAGAGGGACACGAGTCCTGATCAGGGAGAGCTGCCACCAGCTCCTCAGTGCCTACCTGTGCCACCTGCAAGTACCACCTAGCAGCCACCTATCAGTGCCCACAATCGGTACCTCATCAACAGTACTGCACATCAGTGTCACTTACCAGTGCCCATCAGTGCCATCCATCACTCAGTGGTACCCATCAGTGGCCATCAGTGCTGCCTTATCTGTCCCCATCAATGCCGCCTTATCTGTGCCCATCAGTGCCACCTTATCTGTGCTGCCTTATCTGTGCCCATCAGTGCTGCCTTATCTGTGCCCATCAGTGCCGCCTTATCTGTGCCCATCAGTGCCGCCTTATCTGTGCCCATCAGTGCCCACACCAGTGCAGCCTCATCAGTGCATATCAATGAAGGATAAAAATTACCTGTTTGCAAAATTTTATAACATACTATGAAACATGATTTTTTTTTTTTCAAAATGTTCAATTTTTTTTTGTTTGTTTAGCAAAAAATAAAAATCCCAGCTGCGATTACCACCAAAAGAAAGCTCTATTTGTATGAAAAAAATGATAATTTGTGTGCAGTGTTGTTTGACCTCGCAACTGTCATTCAAAGTGTGTCAGCACTGAAAGCTGAAACTGGTCTGGGCAGGAGGGGGGTTTAAGTGCCCAGTAAGCAAGTGGTTAAACGAACTGCCTTGCCTGGCTGACTAGACAATTGGCATTGTAAACGGATCAGAAATGTCTGACCCTGTATTTGTCTCAGTACAAGGTTTTTAAAGGTCCCAATCACATCAGACAGCAAAAAAAATTAAAAAAAGGAGGTTGAGGAATGTTTCCTTTTTTTTTTATGTCACTCCAGCTGTATGTCTAAAACCAGGCAATGCCCCCCCCCCCCCACACAGCCCTATACACACTTTTTTTTTTTTTAACTTAATAATTTTTTTATTAATTTATATAATAATTTAACACCAAGAACATTGCAATAACAGAAATTACAGTATAAAAAAATAGCAATTATGAAAAATACTTTCTTCACAACATAAATGTTACAATATTCTAAATTATATCAGATAACAATACTATTTCCTCAGCTACCCAAACCCTCCCACCCTCTTCCTAGCTTCCCCCCATCCCTGCACCATATCAGTGTACTTATATCCACTAATTACACGAAAAAAGAAAAAAAATTTACAAAAGAAGGGAGAAAAAGAGAGAAAAAGAAAAAAGAAAGACAGGGAAAAATATAAATATGTCCCAATCCCCCCTTAAGGGGGATACCCCCTCTCATCTAGCCAGGACTTCCACATTCTAATAAATTTCCCATAATTACCCTGTCGAGTATACATCACTCTCTCATTTCCCACTACTAAATTGACTGCATCAACCTATACACATTCTTGCGGCAAGGAAAAAAAATTGGGCATGTCGCATCTGGCGGGCGATACCACCTGCCCCCATGCCCTACACAAGTAAATGGGAACTGCCCTGTAACCGCAAACAATATCTGCAGTTGCAGCCCCGGGGAGGAGAGATTTCAATGTGAAGTTCTCCTTAAGGGCTTGCGGAAGGTGGCCAATTACATGTTAGCCATGGGCCAGTCACTGCTGACAACATAATCCACCATGGATCGAGAGCTGCAAGCTAGGCCCATGTGAAACAGGCCTAACTGGTGCCTGGGTGGTAATTTGGTCAACGTGGCAAACTGTGGGGATCCCCCCACACCTCCCAGTATGAATCCATAGCCCCCATATTAGTTGTCACGAAGGGGGAAACAAGTAGGTTTTACATAGTGGTTTAGGGGAATGACAATAAAAACAAAGTCCCTGTCCACAGACTACAAAACAGCAGAGCATGCAATATGTGATCACTGGCTTGGCAAAGTTTGCACAGGATAAGGGAAGACAATTTCACTCACCATTATCTCCACTGGAGCTTTCAGAGGAGACATGTATAGCAGACAGAGACTGGAGAGATGTACAGCACCAGGTCAAACCTGCCTGCCATGAGGGATTCTAAATGTTTGTGCTGTTTAATTATTCATTCCTGGCTCTGACCCTTATCCTTGTCTCACCCAATACAACCAATCTCCTTCTATGCAGCTATTCTGAACACTGCAGTAAAAGCAGAGCGCCAGCAGGGGGAGACAGTGCTCACAAACCGATCAATGTCACAGAACAGCTATGAGACATATACAACTTCATATATTCAGTATGTAATAGACTAGATCAGGGGTGGCCAACCAGACGAAGACCAAGAGCCACATTTTTTTACCGAGTTACCGCAAAGAGCCACATCATACGCATGGGCACACATGAACATCACCCCATCCCTTACTCATACACACATACTTTTGCTCAGCTGGATTTATTGTAAATGTCACACACTGTTTTAACACTACAAAGACCACAGGTCAGTAATCTTCCTTTGAAAGTACATCCATGTGACAGAAGACAGCAGCTCATCTAATTTCCAAAATACAAATTGTCTTACAAACAGTGAACTGGTCAGGATAACAAACAGTTAATGGGTCTTCTAGCCTGAACTAGCAGTAAATTCTTCCAAAAAACATCACAGAAAGCATGCAGCACACACAGAGCTCTGGATAAATAAGTGAAAAGAAGCTGAAATGGTTAACAGCCAGCTGTGTGTCACACTATCAACAGACTGAGAATGTGCTGAGCAGATCTTATCAGTGTTCAGGTGAAACGTTATTAAAAAAAAAATAAAGTACAGAGCAAGACAGAGGGAGAAGGGAGGACAGATCAGTAACCTGCACACTTGTGGCCATACCTTTTTGTATCTCATCGGCTTCAGATACAGCGTGTTTCTCCTTCCTCTGCCCCCCTTCAGCCTCACTCCAGCACCTATGTATTCAAATGTGGCGGACTGGGGACACTACACGCTGATTGGCTGTTGATGTGTGGGAGGAGCGGAGGAGTGCAGAGACTCGGGCTGCCTGTCACCGCAATGAAACAGCCCGAACTAGCCCGAAGAGCCGCAGGAAACCGATCGAAACAGCCCGAACCAGCCCGAAGAGCCGCAGGAAACCGATCGAAACAGCCCGAACCAGCCCGAAGAGCCGCAGGAAACCGATCAAAGAGCCGCATGTGGCTCGAGAGCCGCGGGTTGGCCACCCCTGGACTATATGCTGGAGGTACATGTGACCTGCTAATAGCAGAGCTGCCAATCCTCTATGATTAGGAAAGCGACTGCAACGTTAGGGGAAATATAACTTCAATGCAGTTAAAGAAGCACATTTATTGAACTGACGTCTCATATAATCTAGCAAAAACTGGAATTTTGTACTTACTGAAAAAATCTATTTTTTGTAGGTCATTGAGGAGTCTTATACTGCCACTTACACAATGATTTGGACACTAGCAAACAAAAAAACAGCCAGTATGGAATAACTCACCCTACTCCCAGCATGCCTTAGCATGCCTAACCCCTCCGACAGAGGGGTGGAGACTGAACCACAAGAAACAAATTTTACAGCGTATACAAATCTAATTTTCTTAAGTGTTCATTGAGGGACACAGGAATTCATAGGCAGTTGGGATGTCGAAAAGCAGTCCAAATAAAGGATGGAAAACAGAAAAACGGGCCCAAAAAAAACCATATAACTGGTGACTGCCTGCAGCTCAAATCACTGCCTGAAGGACTGTATGCCTGAAAATTGCAACAGAAGAGACCTTAACATCCACCGTGTACAATGTTGAGATCATGCAAACCGAAGACTAGGTGGCAAATCAAGTTTCAAATCTGGGAAACAGGTGCCTGATGTCAAAAAGTCCAAGAAGAACTCACAGATCTAATAGGGTTCCCTAACAGGAAAGGGCGAAACCATATCCTTTGAACCATAAGCCTTTATAATGGTTTGTCTAAGCCACTGACAGATGGTGAAACAAAAGAAGAAGCAGGTTCCCACTTATGAGGCCCCTTATGAATAGCAAAGAGTTAGTCTTTCAAATGTAAACAGTGTCTGCAAAGTAGACATGCACAGCAAGCCCTACATCCATGCAATGGAGGGAGACCTCCTTTTGGTAACCTGGAGTCAGGCAGGAGGATGGAAGGACAATATTCTGGTTGATAAGAAAGGTAGTAACTACCTTAGGAAGGAAGAGAGATCTGGAGCCCCAACACCACCTTGTCCTTGTGCAAGACCAAAAAGGGTTAAAAGGACAATACACCAGGCTTCGCAGTGGTGATAGCAACAAAAAAATGCAACATTGTGGGTGAAAGTGGAGAGGGAATATCCCTGATAGGTTCAAAGAGTGTTTTTTGAAGCACTGACAGATTCAGATTTAGATCCTACAGTCACATAGGAGGGAGCTACCCCATACAAATATTAATAGAGGGTTAGCATCTCCGATACAAGATTGCAAGTGCCAAAATAAGTCCCTTAATTGTACGCAAGGTCAAATGTTAATTTAGGTCCATTTGAAACAAAGCCAGGATTCATCCCGTGAAGAATTTCTTTGGGTGAATGTCTGTCCTCACACCAAGTGAAGTGTGATGGTAGACCTTACGGGAAGAATACATCCTAGCCTTTAGCTTTGTGGGAATCGTCAAGTCAGAGATGCCTCTGGTTCTTGGGTCCTGAGCTTCAACAGTTAGGCTGTTAAAGCCAACGACAATACAGCAGGTTGGTAAATCAGGATGCAGTAAACGCTTGTTGTTAAGGAGTGGGGCCGGAAAGCTGGACACGGTGTCCTTAACAAACGATGAGTCAACGGCTGTCAACTAAACAAAAAACCAACACATTAATCTGCCAGTTTTTATTTGCCACACTAATTTACCAGTAGTTTAAAAATAAAACAAAAAAAAGCATAGTGCTCCCCCAGAATACATACCAGACCCTTATATGAGCATGCAGGAAGGGGGGGCAGGCGGACGAGTGAGCTCCTGAACCATACCAAGCCAAATGCCCTCAACATGGGGGGGGGGGGGGGGTGGCACAGAGACAGTTTATGACAATTCCGTTATTAAAAATATAAAAAAAAAATAAATAAATAAAAAAAAAAAGTGTTCCCCGATGTAAATCTATTGCCGATCAGGATGCCCGCCGCACTGCCGACCTAAAAAAGGTTAAAAGAAAAAAGAAGAAAATCCCTCCACTCGCCATGAAGGCAAACAGCTGAATGGCTAGTTTGCCATTTGGCAGTTCTTAAATAGGTAATGGCGGGGTCACCTGGCAACATCAACTGGTGGCACTGCCCCTCTTGTGATGACACCAACCAGTGCATGCTGGGAGACCCCCTGCCCTAAAGCACCTCCCCATGTTGGGGGCATGTGGCCTGGTATGGTTTAGGAAGGGGGAGGGGGGAGCTTGCTCATTCTCCCCCCTTTCCTGACCTGTCAGTTTACAAAGGTGAGGGTAGAAACTTGCAAGATCAGCCAGGTTTTTTAGGTGTTACAGGGGGCCAAATTAAACAGCACAAGCACTGTGCTGTACAAAATGCTTTAGAGAGGAAGTAAACCCTGATGGATTTACTTCCTCTTTGATTCCCTGCAAAGGTAAAGCATAATGGACTACTATGCATCGCATAGTAGCCCATTATGTGTCACTTACCTGACACAGGAGCCAGCGATGTCACCGCTGTCCCCTGTAGTTCCGAGCGTCCTTCTTTTTGGTGGGTCTCGCTGCTCCGGCGCTGTGATTCGCCAAAGCAGCGATGACGTCACTCCCGCGCATGCGCACGGGAGCCGACACTCGCAGCAAATCGCCGCAATCGGAGGCTTGCCCAGTGCGCCTGCGCGTCGCTGTCTATGGCGCATGCGCCGTAGACAGAGGTGGCTGTCTTCAGGTAAATATCTCCTAAACCGTATAGGTTTAGGAGATATTTCTTGGACCTACAGGTAAGCCTTAATCTAGGCTTACCTGTAGGTCAAAGTGGTTTGTAAGGGTTTACAACCACTTTAAAGAGGTTGTAAACCTCTGGAAAAAAAATCCCAAAAAACCCCCCCTGCAAGACAAAGGCATAATGAGCTAGTATGCATTGCATACTAGCTCATTATGAAATACTTACCTTGGAATGATGCCCTGTAGTGCTGCCCGCTCCCAAGGCCAACATCTTTCCCGGAGCTACTTCCGGGTTTGTGGACTCCGGCGCTGTGATTGGTTGGGGCCGCAATGCATGTGTTGCCGGACACGGTCCTGAAGAAACAGCACGAACGGGCCTTTCCTTCAGTGTACATGTGTCCATGATGTCCGGTGGCAGTGTATATAGTAAAGATCTCCTAAATGGTGCAAGTTTAGGAGATATTTACAGTACCTACAGGTAAGCCTTACTATAGGCTTTCTTGTATGTACAATTAAAGAGGAAGACTTTACTTCATCTTTATGGGAATAGCATCCATTTTTTTCCCCCTAGGTTAACAAACTCTTTAAGCATCATTAAAATCACTGCTCCTGAAAAAACAATAATTTAAAAAAATATATATAATAATTTGCATTAATACATTTCCCCTATGGCAGTACCCGGACCCCCATACCCGTTTTATGGCCAATTAATGGCATATAATCCTTCAAAATGAGCACTTGATTTCTCATGTTTGGCTCCCAAAGACTTCAATGGAGTTCACTGTTCAGGGCAGGGGGGTGTTCGGCCCATCTCTAATCCCTACATAGAGAGTGAAGTGTGTTTTGGTGGTCGAGATGTTTGTTTTTTGTAGGATTTACACAAAAATGCCACTTTGAGTTATCTTAGGTGTTCTTCCAAGGATGACCCACCAGTAATAACCTACAATATGCAGCTCCATATATAGGAGACTATATTTATGGACATAAGGGGCTATATACAAATGTGTTGCTTTTATATGGCTATTTAGCCTATTATGGAAATAATTTTGTATAGTAATTTTAATAAAGATATTTGTATTTTTTTCCTGTAAATGTGGTTCTGATACCTTCATTTTTTCTATCTAATGCCGCGTACACACGATCGAATTGTCTGGCGTACCTAGTCCGACATACAATCCGGCGGATAGTCCGGCGGACTTTCTACCGAACGGACTTGGACACACACGGACACACAGAAAGTCCGGAGTTTGCTAGCACGATGACGTACAGCACGTACGACGGGACTAGAAAAAGGAAGTTCAATAGCCAGTAGCTTCCTTTTTCGTACTTGCTTCTGAGCATGCGTCATTCTTAGTCCGCCGTACTAGCATACTGACGAACGTATTGTCCGCTGAAACCCAAGTCCGACGGGAAGATTGGAGTGCAAAAATACTTTTAGTCCACCGGACTTCAGGCTGGAAAAGTCCGCTGAAGCCCGCACACGATCGAATTGTCCACTGAAATGCGTTTCAGCGGACTAAGTACGGCGGACAATCTGATGGTGTGTACGTGGCATAAGGCAGCCTTTCTCAACCTTTTCAACACAGAGGAGCCCTTGAAATAGTTCTCCGGTCTCGGGGAACCCCTGCTAAATTTTAGAAATCTACAACTCATGATACATTAGTGTGATGGTCAGTGGGAAGAATGGTCCTTACACTTGTGGTCATTGGGAAGAATTACCTCCTTACAGAGAGCTAAAAAGATCAATGGTGTGAGTGGGAACTTATCTGAGAGGCTGAAATTGCCCAATGCTGAAGGAACCCCTACAACCTCTGGAGGAACCCTGGTTGAGAATCACTGATCTAAGGTCTCTTACCAATATTGGAAATTAAAGCAAGGTATCCTCCTAATAATACTTTTCTATTAGATTTTTATTTAGTTGCTTGGAGGATAGAAACCTTACCTCTCATATATAAAACTGTATTTGCTCTGCAAAACTCAATGCCCAAGAGCTTTACATCAACTATCTTTATTTTAAGATAAATGGGCTCATAATTTATCACAAATTGTTTCCAGCTAACCTGGTTCTTTCTGCACCTAAAACATCTGAGAGCAGAACTGGCTCCATCTCCCTGGCTAATACAGTCTGGGAGGTCTGGTTTCACATAAAATACATTGCACTTACCTGGGCTACGGCCACCTGCGTCTGCTGCTGCTGTTGGAGAAGCTGGTGCTGTAGGAGCTGTAGGCGGTGCTGTGATGCCAGGGGGGTGAGGACGGAGACAGAAGAGGCACAGCTTGGGGTGTGAAATTTCTGGGACAGCGAGGAGTAGATGGAACAATTTTCAATATCCTGTAATCAAAGCACAGACAGCGAAGGGTTGGGTACATGCGTCAGAACCATGAAATAAAAATGAATCCTGAAACGGAGCTGCAAAAAGTGGATTTGTAATCATGCCCAATAAAACAGAGGTTATATGAGAAAGTTACTCAAATGACAGGCAGCTGCATCATCCAGGGTAATGGATAGCAATATCAGAGGCAAGTAGGTGTACATGCATGTTGAGGTGTGGTAAGTCACATATCACTGCACACAGCACTCAGCACTCCTGCCCACATCTTAAATGTGAAATGACAATTAAGGCTTCTGTCTTAAGCCTGCTGGATCTTTCCTCCAGTTTTTGTTCAACAGTTCTACAATCTCTTTGCTATCATGGTAGGCAGTCTTCCACTAGGGGGCTCCACAAGCCAAAATATAAATCTTTAAAAAGCCAGCAAGGACGATCAGCAACAGGACAATATCAGACTGTTAATTAGAGCCGCCTACCAATTTACAAGCCATTTAAAACTTAATTCAGAGACCGTTCACTCCTGAGTGGTTTATTGGTTGGAAATGCCATCAGAAATAAACGCTTCTCATAAATCACTGCTTTAAATGCTGAGAAAAATGACAAAATAAATAAATCCAGCAACTTTCGAGTGGTACATTACGTGGCCCATTTCTCCACTGTAATAATTGGATATTTACAACGCTGATAACTCTTACAAAAGCTAGTAACAATTCATAAAACACTTGCCAATATGAAATAATTTGCTTTTCAATTAACTAATTGTTTTGTGGCTCAGACCTGCTGGAATAATTGCATTCATGTATACAGGGGGTCCTGGGGTTACAAACAAGATAGGGTCTGTAGGTTTGTTCTTAAACAGGAAGTAAACTCTCCCACTCTGATGCTTCTCTTCATTTAGTCCATTATAATAAGTAATTATCAAACTATAGCCACTGTAATCCAGCCCAAATCACACATTACTTACTGTTTAAAGAAACTTTAAAAAACTTGTTTCCAGGGGTTAGGCAGCTCCATCTTAAGTATTCTTTTCTGAGTCCACAGTGGAGTGTATTTCCACCCTTACAATGAGCACTTCCTGTACTGTTAACCAAGCCTCCTTCTCAATCCAACGTTTCTATGGCAACCCTGCTTCCCTGTTCATGGCTGACTTGTTTTATTTCATAGTATTTACTTGTGCTGATGTCTAATGTTTCCCTTTGTCAGTCTTATCAGCTTCAGCTGATAAGACTGCAGTAATGGCCAAGTTTACACTGCATGTCATGTCACATGGTCACATGGTGTGTAGGAGGAAGCTCTGAATGATTCTGAAGTCTCCTGGGAGTTCAGTGTTGTGGCGTGGGAAGTCCTGATAACAGATAGATAAGACATAGAGAGTGTGCTGTAAATCAGGAGAGATCTGGGCATGCTCAGTGACGTCATTCTAAAGAACAAAAAGGATTACAATACTAAGTAAGTAAGGAGATATCTACAAGCAGTGTTCATTAGGGTTTTTAATGCTGATTTACATGGGACAAAGTTGTGGGGGAGGGTTTACAACCACTTTCAGTTGAATCTGTTTGTAAGTCGAAACAGGTACATTTTCTAAGTGTAGCTCCAGCCCAAAATTGCATAGGGAAGGGTTAACGCCCCTGTAATGTTTGGTTTGCTGTCTGTGTTCCTGTTCAGAAGATTTCACGTCACTTTCTGTCCCAATGACAATTGGATTCAAAAAATTTAGGGTTGTTGTGAAAACAAGCTTTGGTGATAAAGCATCAGTGGAGGTACCTTTTTCCCATAATAAGTCTTACAGGAGTGAATTTCCCTTCCTAGGGGTAGATTTCCTCTCACTTCCTGTTGTCTTCCTCCATTTGTAAGTAGGAGTCGTTTGTAAGTCAGATGTTTGTAACTAGGGGACAGCCTGTATTGTCAATTTTTGACAATACAGGCTATATTTTGATATATTCTGCATGAGAAGTCAGTTCACAAATATTATCTCCCAGGTATTGCTCCATCTGGCTGGTGAGAACAGTGACTTGTGTGAAGTACAGGAAAAGGAGCCATTTCAGTGAACATACATAAAAATTTGAGAGAAATAAAAGATTTAGTGGGCATCTGATGGGGAAAAATATTAATTTCACAACCGTGATTTTTTTTGTAAACTAAATGTTACACTGTGCAATAAAATAACAAGGATATAAAATAACCGACACAGATTTACTTTCCTACATTTGAGCTTGGGCAGTTAGTATCTCCTGTAACATTGAAGTCATAAGTACTTGGTAATGCTGCTCCAGCTGAGGTGTAGAGTCCTATTGTCACTCAGGATAGTAGGTATGCCAGCGTAAGGAAAAACTCATCCAGTGAGCAATGAACATTTTAGCTTGAAACCGCCACGCGCTATAGCCCATCTTAATATGGATGCATACATGTGAAAGCCTTAGTCAATGCCGCTCTTCGGGCCATGTTTCACCCTGCCCACCGGGGCTTATGAATGGCATCAGGGCCGGTGCTACCACTCGGCAAACTAGGCAGCCACCTAGGGCGCCCTCCTGCCTAGGGCGCCCTACAGCCTAGGGTGCCCTGCTGCCTAGGGCACCCAGCCACTTGTGTTCATACTCTCTTCAGCAAGCAACTAATTCTCAGTATCAGCAGACTACCGCCGCTCCGTTCTCACATATCAGAGACACAGCAGCAGCGGAGGACTGTATCTGTGTCCCAACTCCTGAATGAATGAAAGCAAGCAAACATTCATTGATGGGCACTGATAGGCTGCATTAATGGGTGCTGGTGAGACTGCATTGAGGGGCACTGCTAGGCTGCATTGATGGGCGCTGGTAGGCTGCATTGATGGGCGCTGGTAGGCTGCATTGATGGGCGCTGGTGAGGCTGCATTTGATAGGTGCTGGTGAGGCCGCATTTGATGGGCGCTGGAGAGGCCGCATTTGATGGGCGCTGGAGAGGCTGCATTTGATGGGCGCTGGAGAGGCCGCATTTGATGGGCGCTGGTGAGGCCGCATTTGATGGGCGCTGGAGAGGCCGCATTTGATGGGCGCTGGTGAGGCCGCATTTGATGGGCGCTTCATTCAAAAAAGTGGGGTTTACATGGGCAGGGAAAAGGTGGTGGAGTCAGGGGTGGAGCTAAGGGGGAGGTGGCAAAATGAGGTTTCGCCTAGGTTGTCAAAAATCCTTGTACCAGCCCTGAATGGCATTGACGGAAGCTTTCACCTGTATACATCCATATTAGGATCGGCTATGGTGAGTGGCGGTTTCAAGCTATCTTGGAACATTAAAGTTATTACTGCCATTCTGCGGATGGTGTGAGATTTTTATATGTCTGCCACTTTCTGACCCCTATCATACATGCTAATAGCTCCATGCCACTATTAATAATAATTTCTTAAATATTACTAATAATTGTTGAAAGTGATCACACAGCAGCAGGCCAGAGCTGCTACAATAACTATAACTCAGTTTTGTGGACCACTGTCAAAAAAGTTCACTGTGCTTGGTCAGTGTCTGCTGTGAGTACCCCCCAGAAGCCTCTTGTTCAGGTCTTACCCGACCATTTTGTTCTTTTAGCACCGGCAGACATTTGACAAGGCCCAGGTCTGGTGCAGACACGGCACGTTCACAGGTTCTTTTCTCTGCGGCGCCTCTGTTTAGACTTCCGTCAGCTTCTTCTGTATCTTTATTTTCTGCTCCTGTCAGCTGTCGCCCTATTATAAGTTGAAAAGATTATAAAAATTAAAAGAAAAACAGGCTTTAATAAATTGTCACCACACGCGGAATACTAATCCGCCCGCAGCTTCATTTGCATCAAGTATAAAACATTTCTAACTGTATCAGGTGTCAAAATATCTGCTTCTTCAGCAAGATCCTCCCAACCTACCTTTAACTCCCCCTTTTCCGGCTGTGATTAGCAAGCTGTACACTGAATGAGCAATTACACAAGGACAAAGGGAGCTCTGCTCATTTACATATAAATTTATGGATTACATGCATGGCTGAGGAATATTAACAGGCCTAAAATAAGGCCATGTATTGCCATTCGTCATTGTGTTTGGCTGCAGTCAGTGCGGATGTGATTGTCATTTAGATAGTTTGAGGTGCACGATACAATTGTCAGCTGTTCTGCCAGAATGAGCGCAATGCGTTTATTGCACTTTTGTCTCCAGCTACCTTCTAGTTTGGCCTCTTCCAGGGACTTGTCACTGGCCCCGTCCGCCTGTCCGTCTGCATTCTGCTGGGCGTGCTGGAGGCTCATTTTGTGGCACACTTCAAAGGCCTGTCCGACTGTCCGCACAATCTGCATGGCCTGGCTCTGCCGAGAAAGGGTGAGAAAGAGATGCCATTTGTAGCGAATATAATAATTATACAGCAATCACTATGCAGGCCACAGCACTCTAAGCCTTTGTACACACGGTCGGACATTCCGACAACAAAACCCGTCGGATTTTGTCCGACGGATTCTGTCCGAAACTTGTGTTGCATACACACGGTCGGACAAAGTTGTCGGAAAATCCGATCCTTTTAACCAGATGAGGTTTGACAAGCAACTGGTAAGGAGGACATACAAGTAGGCATTTATATTAATGCGTATAAGCGCAGCGCTAATTAATGATGAGAGAGATTAAAGTGAAAAATCCCTAATAAATAACATGTAGCTAAAATAATTCCCACTTTTACACTCAAAGCAGTGTTATATACTCTATTATACATATATAAATTGAAAATAGAAAGACATTTTTTTTTTTAGAAGACTAGGAGTCATGGTGAGAAAACTCTTAGCCCTTGTACACACGGTCGGAGAATCCGTCGGAATGAGTCTTATCAGACCGTGTCGTCAGATAATCCGACTGTGTGTGGTATGCATCGGACTGATTCCGTCCGACCCAATTTTCCAACATGTTGGAAATATTTCCCGACCAACTGGGCCGGATGGACCTAATCCGATCATGTGTAGAACATTTTCATCGGATCAAGTGCCACGCATGCTCAGATCAAATTCCTAGACCAAAGCTATTGGCTACTTGTCTGAATGTAGTCCCATCGTAACGAAATTACGTCATCACGTTCTGAAAGATGCAACAGTTTCGGACACAATCCGTCGGACTAAATCCGACGGATTTGGTTGGCAAAATCTCCGACCGTGTGTACGTGGGCTTAGTCCTTGTACACACGGTCGGACATTCCGACAACAAAATCTGGTCGGATTTTGTCCGAAACTGGTGTTGCATACACACGGTTGGACAAAGTTGTTGGAAAATCCGATCGTTCAGAACGTGATGACGTTATTTCGTTTCGACGGGACCACGTTCAGGCTAGTAGCCAATAGCTTTGGTCTAGGAATTTGATCTGAGCATGCGTGGCACTTTGTCCGATCGGAATTCTCTACACATGATCGGACAAAGTCCGATTGGATCATGTTGTCGGAAAGTTTTACAGCCCAGCTCTAAAACTTTGTCCATCGGATATTCCGATGGAATAAGTTCGATGGAGCCCACACACAGTCGGATTATCCGACAACACGGTCCGATCGGACATTTTCCGTCGGAATGTCCGACCGTGTGTACAAGGGCTTAGACAAAGGAAACCACAAAGAGCAAATTACTGTTTTCTAAAAACGATTAATGGTCCTTTAAATAAACTATAATAATATCTAAAGTTTCATTTTTGTGTTAAAGTCAATTACTGGTAATACGATTTCCCCACAGTGCCAACTGATACAACACGGACAGCCTATTCAATACAAACGCTCCATGACATTGGCTCCAACTGATCACATGCAATCAGCAGCATCATGTTATTATCAATGTCTGAAAGATGAACAATCTGCTTTGCCTCCTATCAAACAATGAATCTGATTGGTGGTTTCCTCTGCACACAAGGAGAAATCTTGGGTCCACCTTCGTAGCACTCACTTTCTTCTTAGATTTGAAGACGTTACATTTGAAAGTGTTGCTGGCACCGTCCCGGGCAATATAGCTGAATATCTTTAGATCTTGTGAGTCGTGTGAAACATAGAATATTCTGCAGAAAGAGAAAGGGAAAGGGAAAAAAAAAACATTTCAGCTCGCCTGTCATCCAGTAAATGGCATTTCCGTCATGAATATTCAGCACAGCCTGGAAGAGGGATGAGGAGATTAAACATTCAGCAGAGATCTGGGCCAGGCTGGAAATAGATTATTATCATATTCTGGAATTGGGTGAAATTATGCTGGCACTCAGCAACTGCCATACTGCCAACTAGCTCCTCAGCAGAATGTAGCTTAAATCCAAATTTCCCCTCTATGCGATCAACAGGACCGTCAATGTAAAGAGGTATCATTCTGCAGGGAAAGTATTCTCCTGCACACAGCCAACTTTCTAATGCCGCGTACACACGAGCGAATTGTCCGGCGTACTTAGTCCGGCAAACAATCCGGCGGATAGTCCGGCGGACTTTCTACCGAACGGACTTGGCCACACACGGACACACAGAAAGTCCGGCGTTTGCTAGCGCGATGACGTACAGCACGTACGACGGGACTAGAAAAAGGAAGTTCAATAGCCAGTAGCCAATAGCTTCCTTTTTTCGTACTTGCTTCTGAGCATGCGTCATTCTAAAGCCCCGTACACACGAGAGGACTTATGTCCGACAGACTTCCGAAGGAGTTCCGTCGGAGTTCTGCCAGAATTCCGACGGAGTTCTGACGGACTTTTCGGCGGAGCGGACTTGCCCACACACAATCACACTAAACTCCGACGGATTCGAACGTGATGACGTACGACTGGATTCGAATACGGAAGTTCATAGCCAGTAGCCAATAGCTGCCCTAGCGTCGGTTTTAGTCCGTCGGAATAGCATACACACGAGCGGAGTTTTCGAAGGGACCGGGTCCGGCGGAGTTCCGTCGGGAAAATTTGAAGCATGTTCCATATTCTAAAGTCCTTCGGACTTTGGCGAGTCAAAAGTCCGTTGCAGCCCACACACGATCGAATAGTCTTACGGACTCAGTCCGTCGGACTTTGGATGTTGAAAAGTCCGCTCGTGTGTACGCGGCATTAGTCCGCCGGACTAGCATACTGACAAACGTATTGTCCGCTGAAACCCAAGTCCGGCAGAAAGATTGGAGTGCAAAACTACTTTCTAAGTCCGCCGGACTTTATGCTGGAGCCCACACACGATCGAATTGTCCGCTGAAATGCGTTTCGGCGGACTAAGTACGCTGGACAATTCGCTCGTGTGTACGCAGCATTAGACACACTTCTGGGAGCACTAAAAATTCTGGATGGACTCTGCACACTATTATACATGCTTTTTAGCAAACTTTGCAAAAAAAAAAAAAAAAATGTTTTTTTTTTGTTCACATACACTGCAATAGACGTGTAAGCTGGCCAACGGCACCAAAGTTATCCCTCTCTGGCCAGTCCCTACTCTGCTCTGCAAAATACAAATGCTCCAGTGGATATAATGCCAATATGGGTCAAAAAATGGGATTTTTATATACAGCTTACCTGTAAAATCCTTTTCTTGAGAGTACATCACGGGACACAGGAGCTTCATTACATAGTGGGTTATATAGGCACCTCTGGTGATTGGACACTGGTTGACCCTAATTAAGGAGAATTCCTCCCCTATATAACCCCTCCCATCCGGGAGGCACCTCAGTTTTGTAGCAAAGCAATAAGAACCACGTAAAACCCAAGAGGGGCGGGAGCCCTGTGTCCCGTGATGTACTCTCAAGAAAAGGATTTTACAGGTAAGCTGTATATAAAAATCCCATTTTCTTGATCATACATCACGGGACACAGGAGCTTCATTACATAGTGGGATGTCCCAAAGCAATGCTCAGGTTGAGGGGAGGGAGACACAGATCATAAGCATAGACCGCCAGGGACCTGAGGACCTAAACTGCAGCCTGCAGTACACTGCGCCCGAAGGCGATATCCTCTTGCCCTCTGACATCCACCTGATAGAATCTGGTGAATGTGTGGATTGATGACCAAGTCGCAGCCTTACAGATCTGAGCCAGGGAGGCCTGGTGATGCACTGCCCAAGAAGCACTGACAGCCCTAGTAGAGTGCGCTTTCACCTGAAAAGGAGGAATCTTCCCCTTTAAGCTATAGGCCTGAGAAATAACCTGTCTGATCCATCTCGAGAGAGTGGACTTTGACGCTGCCTGACCCCTTCTAGGGCCTTCTGGCAGAATAAATAAGCAGTCAGTTTTTCTTATCTGAGCAGTTGCTTGAAGATAAAGACTGATTGCTCTAACCACATCTAAAGTGTGTAAGGATTCTTCCTCTATGGACTGAGGATTTGGAAAAAAGGATGGTAGGATTATATCTTGATTCAGATGAAAACCTGAAACCACCTTAGGTAGAAAGGACCTGTTGGGACGCATAACCACCCGGTCCTTATGGATAATTAAATAGGGCTCTTTACAAGAAAGAGCTGCCAATTCTGATACCCTTCTAGCCGTGGATATGGCTACTAGGAAGACTAGCTTCTTTGTCAAGAGGACTAACGAAGCAAGATGCAAAGGTTCAAATGGTTGGGCTACTAAGGCCGAGAGAACCAAATTCAGATCCCATGGGCATACCGGAGGTCTGACTGGCGGTCTCATCCGCATAGCCCCCTGGATAAAGGCCCGTATCAGGGAATGTGATGCAAGCGGTCTTTGAAAAAAGACCGACAGGGCCGAAATCTGCACCTTGATGGTGCTTATGGCCAGATTCAATTCAAGGCCTGATTGGAGAAAGGCCAAGATTCTGTTAATGACATACCTTCTGGGATGCCATCTCCTGGGTTCACACCAGGAAACATATGCCCTCCAGATCTTGTAATAGATACGCCTGGAGGCCGGCTTTCTGGCATTGACCAGAGTGGAAAGGACTGGCCCCGAAAGACCACGGTCTTTTAAAATGTGGGTCTCAGCAGCCAGACCGTCAAATTCAGACTGAGTAAAGCAGGATGGTAAATTGGGCCCTGCGAGAGCAGATCCGGCCGGAGGGGGAGGGTCCATGGCCTGCCCACTGCTAGCTTCATGATTTCTGCGAACCATGGTCGCCTGGGCCAAGCCGGGGCCACTAGAAGGACCGACTTCGCCTCCCTCTTGACCCTTCCCAGGAACCGTGACAGTAGCGGGTTCGGGGGGAAGGCATAGATCAGATTGTACTGATTCCAGGGAACCGTCAGAGCATCTGACCCCTGAGCAAGTGCATCTCTTGTCCTTGACACAAAGTTGTCCAGTTTCCTGTTGAATCTGGACGCAAAAAGATCCACGTCTGGAGTGCCCCATTTGTAACATATGTCTCGAAACACATCGGGGTGCAGAGCCCATTCTCCTGGGCACAACTGCTGGCGGCTGAGATAATCCGCCTGCCAATTCTCCACACCTGGGATGAAGACTGCAGAGAGGCACGGAACATGCTCTTCTGCCCAGACAAGTATGCGATTCACCTCGTTTTGGGCCACCAGACTTCTGGTACCGCCCTGGTGATTGATATAAGCCACCGCGGTGGCATTGTCGGACTGAATCCGAACCGGGAAGCCTCGCAGTCTGTGAGACCACTCTCTGAGTGCCATGTAAACTGCCCGAATCTCTAGGATATTTATGGGCAACAGACTTTCGGTCGCAGACCATTTTCCCTGCGAGCATGTTCCCTCTAATACGGCTCCCCAGCCTGTCAGGCTGGCATCCGTTGTGACAATCTTCCATGAGAGGGGAAGAAATGTTTTGCCCTTTAGCAAATTTCTGGTTTGTAACCACCAAACAAGACTCTTGCGTGCCCGGGGGGATAAACGCATAGGAAGATCCAGGGATTGGGGCTTCCTGTTCCAAATCTCAAGGATGCATCTTTGCAGGGGCCTTGAGTGGAACTGGGCAAATGGGACGGCCTCGAATGAGGCGACCATCTTTCCCAATAGTCTCATACATAAACGAATAGAGGGAGATCTTCTGCCCAGAACTAGGCGCACCAGATCTCCAATGGCCAAGGCCTTTGGCCCTGGGAGGAACACCCTGCCCTGAGCGGTGTCGATAATGAGACCCAGGTAATCCAACCTGGTGGTCGGTTGCAGAGACGACTTTTCTAGGTTTATAATCCAACCTAGGCGGCCCAGATGTTTCAGCGTTTTGGTGACGCTGCGACTTAGGCTCGTTATAGTTCTCTCTACGAGAAGCAAGTCGTCTAGGTAAGCCATGACGGCTATGCCCTGAACTCTTAAGGTTGCTAAGAGAGGGTCTAGAATCTTCGTGAAGACTCGGGGGGCCGTGGCTAGGCCGAATGGCAGGGCCACAAATTGAAAGTGGCGTTGCTCTACCGCGAACCTTAGGAACTTCTGGTGCGCGGGAAATATTGGCACATGGAGATATGCATCTCTGATATCTATTGATGCCATGAATTCTCCCTCTTGCAGGGAGGAAACCACAGTGCGTATAGACTGCATCCGGAAGGTCTGGATGTGTAGAAACCAATTCAAGTCTCTCAGATCCAAGATAGGTCTGACACTTCCGTTTGGTTTTGGGACGGTGAAGAGATTCGAATAAAAACCTGAACCCTGATCTTTCGGGCTCACTTCTACTATCACACCTTGGGATAGTAACTGATCTAAGGCCAGGAGTAGCGATTTCCGCTCTATTGGATCCTTGGGGATCCTTGACCTTAGAAAACGAAAGGGTGGAATCTTCTGAAATTCTAGCCTGTAGCCCAGAGATACCGAAGAGATCACCCATTTGTCCTGAATCTCCTCCCGCCAGGCGCCTGCAAACTGCAGGAGCCTTCCCCCCACTCGGCCGAGCGGGGGCGCCCCTTCACAAGGAGGTCTTGGAGGTTTGCTTGGCAGGCTTCCGCCCCCAAGTCTTTTTCTGTCCCTGGGCTCGGCCCTGAGGCTTTCTAGCAGCGGAGGGCTGGGAAGGCCGTCGCCACTGTTTAGAGCTTGACGCTTCGGGAGAAAGAGTACGCCTGAATGAAGGACGCTTACTCTTCTTGACTGGAAGGAGTGTAGATTTACCTCCTGAGATATTTTGGATGAATTTATCTAGTTCTTCTCCAAACAAACGTTCCCCTTTAAATGGGAACCCAGCCAAATGCTTTTTGCATGACATCTCAGCGGCCCAATTTTTTAGCCATAGAGCCCTACGCATGTGTACCAACATAAGGGACAAACGGGATGCTTGTTGGACAGAATCCAAAATCGCATCAATTATGAAACATAAGATGTGAGGCATCTCTGCATATTTCACTACTTCCTCGCTGGGGAGGAGTTCAAACATTTGTTTGACCTGTTCCTTAAGGAACTGACACAATCCTACGGCTGCGACTGTAGGTTGCACCACAGCGCCGGCCATGGAAAAGGAGGCTTTTAACAAGGTTTCCAGCCTTTTGTCAGCTGGATCCTTAAATACCTGCGCATTATCCAAAGGACAAGTTAGGTTTTTATTCACACAAGAGATAGCCGCATCAACAGATGGGGCCCCCCATTTCTTGGTGAAACTTTCCTCCACGGGATAATTCATAGAAAACCTCTTGGGAGGAGTAAACAGTTTATCGGGATGTCCCCAGTCCTCATACATCAAGTCAGCCATTAAAGGATGAATTGGGAAGGAGCAAGCAGTCTGTGGGGCTTTCCTGACTCCCAGGGAAGAGACAGAGGATGTAGCGACTTCAGCAGGCGGCATTCTGAACGTGGTACGCACCAATTCAGTGTAATACTGCACCTGCTTTCTGAGTGCCTGGGAGGAGGGGACTAGCTCCTCATCCTCTGACTGATCCGACTGCTCATGATCCCTTTCTAAAGATAGGGATCTCTCCTCATTTTCAGAGCAACTGTCTGAGAGAGGGATTTCAGCAGAGGGAGGGGATCTACCCCTTTTTCTGCTATCTTTTAGGGAAGCAGAAATAAAATTCATTATCCTCCCTTCAAAACTCTCCAATGAAGCCCTAAGGGAGTCCTCAGTGACATAGACCGGGGCTGCGACATTAGGAGAGGCTGCAAAGCCTGAAAGGGGCACTGACTCGTCTTGAGATGCAGGCTCCACTCTTGCAGAGGGGGATGGTAACCTGCATGCACCCTTGGAACCCCTGGACCTAGGCGGTGATTTGCCAGTGCTTTTGTTACCTGCCCCTGAAACCCTCTTACGAGGAGACATAGTACTGAGCTACAAAGCAGAGTTACTAATGTAAAATGCAATCACTTATTTGTGCTTAAAGTCTCACAATAAATCAATATTAGCTTAACTGCACAATATGATGCCGAGTAGGTGTCTTAGGGTTTGCCTGGATCCAATCCCACGGATGCTTACAGCCCACAGCTCCTGTGCCTCACCTTACAGTCCCCTGACGCTCTGGGCTTTTAAATCGGCCGTTTTGGCGCCTGCATTGCAGCATAGAGCACCTGATTGTGCACAGCTGGCAACCACACCCCCCCCCTTTCCCCATTAGGCCGGGAGCGCGCCCGGCGCGCGTGCACGCGCCCGCGTGCGTGCACGAGGACCGCGGGATCCGGGGGGGAGGAGGAGAACCCAAAAGGAGTGACCTGGGACCCCCTGATCTGCGTGGGACCCCTTTTTTACCTTTATTGTGGCAGGGACTGCAAGGAGACGTGAGAGCTGGAGAACCAGGCACTTCACTGAGCGTGTTAGTATTGAAAGGCATGTAAGTATGCATCAGGCTGCTCTTACTCCATCTAGTGGTGGAAACCAGGTAAGACATACAACTACTCACAGTGAAGAAATCCATTCATATATTAAATATATAGGATGACTTCCCATACCTGTTCCCCGCCGCAGGAATTGCTGTGTTCAGACCAATTCCAGCCTTCACCCATCACGGCGGGTATTGTTAGCCAACCTTCAGGCGTATCTGGGGTTCTTACGAAAAGATCCTCCTACCTGGGCCTTGTAAAAAACTCTGCCAGAAACTTACAGGCGCCCTGAGTCAACAGTACCCCAAGTCTGGTTGTCCCAGAGTCCAGTCTTCCAATGGAGAGGACTTACAGGCAAAACCTCGTGTCTTCGGCAAACGAGGCCCGGGTACCATACCATCTTGGGAGTCAAATATCGGCCCGAGGTATGGATCCGGTTTGTTGTAGCCCTTCGGCCCTCGCCGGGACCCGCATAGAGCTAAGTTTTACGTGACCATCGACCAGACACTGGCGAAAAAACTGAGGTGCCTCCCGGATGGGAGGGGTTATATAGGGGAGGAATTCTCCTTAATTAGGGTCAACCAGTGTCCAATCACCAGAGGTGCCTATATAACCCACTATGTAATGAAGCTCCTGTGTCCCGTGATGTATGATCAAGAAAGACATGTTTGTTTGTGGACTGGTGGGAAGGCAATACTAGATAGGGAAAACAGAAACCCCACCAGTCTGCAAGAATTGAAAATTTTTTAAAATAAATCACCATCAAAGTAGTGTTAACCCTTTCACTGCCAGAGCAGTTTTTGCAAACTTTTTTGCACACATTTAAAGAGGAAGTAAACTCTCCCACTCTGATGCTTCTTTTCATTTAGTCCATTATAATAATAATTATCAAGCTGTAGCCATTATAATCCAGCCCAAATCACATATTACTTACTGTTTAAAGAAACTTTAAAAAACTTGTTTCCAGGGGTTAGGCAGCTCCATCTTAAGTATTGTTTTCTGAGTCCACAGTGGAGTGTATTTCCGCCCTTACATTGAGCACTTCCTGTACTGTTAACCAAGCCTCCTTCTCAATCCATTGTTTCTATGGCAATCCTGCTTTCCTGTTCATAGCTGACTTGTTTATTTCATAGTATTTACTTGTGCTGATTACCTAGTATTTGCCTGTAGAAGTCCTATCAGTTTCAGCTGATAAGACTGCATTAATGCCAGGTTTACATTGTATGTCATGTCACATGGTGTGTAGGAGGAAGCTCTGAATGAGTCTTAAGTCTCCTGGGAGTTCAGTGCTGTGCCGTAGGAAGTCCTGATAACAAACATGTCTAAACTTACCTTAGACTCAGAAAACAATATTTAAGATGGAGCTGCCTAACCCCTGGAAACAAGTTTTTGAAAGTTGCATGCCCCCCATGCAGTTTTGCTCTCCACCTGCTTTGAGGCATAAAATAAGTAGCAGCTAGACTCAAAATCCATTTGGTGATCTGAAGATGGGAAAGGGGACCACAAGGACAGGGCGATAGCTTACAGGTGTTGCAAAATGTCTCACCTGGAGACCCATGCATCACCATACCCCCACAAAAGCATATGCTGCAGGCCCCCCACATAGGCCTAGCCTCCCCTTTGACATGCTACCCCAGTAATGCCCACCAAACTAAGTTAGTAGAGCAAAAGACTCCCCAAAAGAAGTACTTACATCTCAAAAAGCAGCAGTCCTGCTTGCAGCAGCTGGTGACCACCCAGCCAGCAGAGAAGTAAAACATGTGTCACTCCCCTAAACCGGCATAATCTCCGTGCACCAGCAGACAGGAGAGGCGTTAAGGTAGGGTTGCTCTTTTAAGCATGCAATGTTCACAGTGAAACCTGATAACAAGGTCGTTTGCAGAGGGCCTGGCATGCTCACCGCATACAGAGGAAAGCCAGCCAAATAGATTTCAAAATTGAAGCAAGTACTCCAGGGTTGCCACTTCCTCCACTCGGAAGCTTTATGTTCATGGCAGATGTCCTTAACAAAAATGGCATCTGCAGCTCCTGTAGGAGCCAAATAAACATGCATCAAATGCTGACATTCAGCTGCAGCTCCCTCAGTGGCTAGACAGGCACTTCTTAAAATGGGAATATGCCCCAAAAGCACACAGAATGCAACACTAGCATCCAGCAGTTCCCCACTACAGGGAAGCATTCGACTGCACTACCCGTCAAACACCTGTGTATTAAAGGGGTATATGCCTCAAAAGCACAGTGACCTCAGCTGGTAACACTAAGGCCGCGTACACACGGGCGGACTGTCCGCCCAACTAGGTTCGTCAAACAGTTTGACAAACAGTCCGTTCAAAATTTGCATGAGCGGACTTGACCACACACGACGAACGAACAGTCCGCTGAAAACTTGCGCGATGACGTGAACGGCACGTACGACGGGACGAGAGATTCGAAGTCCTATACACTGCAATGCAACCTTCGGCGTGTAAATCCTTTCTGAGCATGCGCGGAACTTAGTTTGAAGAACAAGCCTACACATGAGCGGACTGTCCGCTCAAACCAAGTTTCAGCGGACAGTCTTACGGAAATTCCGAAAAACTTTGTTCGTCAGACTGTCCGCTGAAACTGTCCGCTGAAGCCCACACACGAGCGGACTGTCCGCTGAAACACTGTTCAGCGGACAAAGTTGGACGAACAGTCCCCGCGTGTGTACGCGGCCTAAGGGGAACCCTGGAGCTTCCAAACACCTGGTCATTTATCCCCTAGCCAACACAGAGAAACAAAAGGATATTGGAATTTCTAAGGAGGAACATTCTATGTCCCAACTCCTTGACACTTGATTAACAACCAAGTGTCCACAGCTATGGATGGGGTTTTGTCCACTATTAGGAGCCACTCTCTGGGCTGTCCTTTGGTATTTTTTAGTGCACTTAGTGTTAAATCCCTGCAGATGGCAATATAACCAACTGATGATTGTCTAAAACAGAGGCGTGTCCTCCAATGAATGAAAAAGAAACAAATATCTCAGGAGTAATGCAACCACTGTTCTGGATTCATTTTGGTGTATTGTGATGGTGAACACAGCAATAAAATGGTTCTAAGCAGTGGGTATGGCCATAGTCAAGATTGGGGGTGGGGAAGGTTTCTTACCTGTAGACGGGGTCATGCATCAGCAGCATCTTGCTCTCATCCCATGTCCATTCCTTCCTCTGTGACACAGAAAACGCCATTAGAAACATCATACATATACTTCTCTATATATTTCACGTCTCACACTGGAATGTACGGGTTTAGAAGCTGACATTACTGACCAACAAGATAGACAGCGTCTGATATTTCCAAATACACCATACTTCCAGAGAGCCCACAGTAGCTGCCCATGGGCTGACTAATGCCGCGTACACACGACCGAATTGCCCGGCGGGCTTAGTCCGGAAAACAATCCGCCGGACTTTCTAATGAATGGACTTGGCCACACACGGACACTCCGAAAGTCAGGCGATTTCTAACGCGATGACGTACAGCACGTACGACGGGACTAGAAAAAGGAAGTTCAATAGCCAGTAGCCAATAGCTTCCTTCTCGTACTTGCTTCTGACCATGCGTTATTCTTAGTCCGCCGGACTAGCACACTGACGAACGGATTGTCCGCTGAAAGCCAAGTCTGGCGGACAAATTTTGATGCAAAGCTACTTTCTAAGTCCGCCGGGCCTTTACGATGAAAAAGTCCGCTGGAGCCCACACACGATCGAATTGTCCAGCGTAATACGGTCCGCGGAATAAGTCCATCGGACAAGTCAGTCGTGTGTACGCGGCATAATGATGACTGAGCTTCCGAGTGGATGAAATGATGTCTGCAGTGCTCCACGTTCACAATCAACCCTTCCAAGTCTCACAAGAGCAGGCTAGATGTGATCAAAGACTGTCATAGCTGAAGCAGCCTCACCACCTACTGAGCCCAGCACTAAGGCCTCATTCACACGTGTGCAACATATCACTTTTTTTTGCACGTCCATCGTGCAACAGCAGAAGACAGCCCATTCTCTTGCGTGATGCGCAATGCCATACAAGTCAGGACTCATTCCCAGAATGCTAAGGTGTAAATGCAGTCAATATATAGGACTGCCAGTATTATCATCACCACTTAATTATAAGCACCGTCCCCCACATTGTTGGCGAGTGGTAGATAATTGCATAGAACAGGCATTTATGAACTCCAGAGAAATAGAATACACAGCACGGTAGAGAACTTGGTATAGATGGTCGCTCTTATTGCAATGCCCATTCAAATCTTAAACATCTAATGTAAATGAGCATGTGGCCCACACACAGCCTCCATTAAATGAGATTTCTTTGCCTTTCATCTTCTATTTTATAAAAATAAACGTGTCATACAAGATTTCCCTTCACACCTTCAAAGCTCTGAAATCAATTACCCAACAAAACCACCTCCATGATGCCAGCTTTGATCAGGGACCGCAAGCTGACACACATTGGAGGGAGCTGGTTCTCTAGAGGAAGCTTTCCCGCTGGCACATTCCCAGTTATAATAAATATACACAATTAACTGTTCAGTAAAACTCACTATTTAAATGCCACGCCACTCAAAACTGATATTTCAACTATAAGTGGATGTACATTGCCTTGAAAGTTCATACCCTTTGACATTTTCCACATTTTGTCATGTTACAACCAAAAACATAAAAACAATTTTATTGGAATTTTACATGATAGACCAACAAAAAGTGGCGCGTAATTGTGAAGCGGAAGGAAAATAATAAATGTTTTTAAAATATTTTTACAAATAAATATGTGAAAAGTGTGGTGTGCGTTTGTTTTGTGGTGTGCCGATCCGAACAGGTTGACCCGTTCGGATCACGGATGGGTGACGATCCCTTGCACCCCTAATGAGAACACAAACACTTTTCACTCATGGTTAGTGTTTTGCTGAAGCCAATTATTATCAATCAACTGTTTACTCTTTTTAAATCATAAAGGCAACAGAAACTACCCAAATGACCCTGATCAAAAGTTTACATACCCTGGTGATTTTGGCCTGATAAGATGCACACAAATTGACACAAAGGGGTTTGAATGGCTATTAAAATGTAACCATCCTCGTCTGTGATCGGTTTGCTTGTAATTAGCGTGTGTGTGTGTGTGTGTGTGTGTGTGTGTGAGAATATATAAAAGGTCAATGAGTTTCTGGACTCCTGACAGACCCTTGCATCTTTCATCCAGTGTCGCACTGGCGTTTCTGGATTCTGACTTATGGGGAAAGTAAAAGAATTGTCAAAGAATCTGCTGGAAAAGGTAGTTGAACTGTACAAAACAGGAAAAGGATATAAAAAGATATCCAAGGAATTGAGAATGCCAATCAGCAGTGTTCAAACTCTAATCAAGAAGTGGAAAATGAGGGGTTCTGTTGAAACCAAACCATGGTCAGGTAGACAAACTAAAATTTCAGGCACAACTGCCAGGAAAATTGTTCGGGGAAAAAAAAAAAAATAAATAACTTCAGGTGAAATACAGGACTCTCTAAAAACATCTGGTGTGGCTGTTTCAAGATGCACAATAAGGAGGCACTTGAAGAAAGATGGACTGCATGGTCGAGTCTCCAGAAGAAAGCCATTATTATGCAAATGCCACAAAGTATTCCGTGTACAATACGCCAAACAGCACAGAGACAAGCCTCAAACCTTCTGGAGTGACAAGACCAAAATTGAGCTTTTTGGACACAAACATAAACGGTATATTTGGAGTGGAGTCAACAAGGTCTATGATGAAAGGTACGGAGGTGAATCGCTGATATTTTGGGGTGTGGGAGCTACAAAGGCACAGGAAATGTGGTCAAAATTGATGGCATGGATGATTGCAGTATGTTATCAAAAAATACTGGAGGAACATTTGCATTCATCAGCCAGAAAGCTGCGCATGGGACTTACAAGGACCTTCCAACATGACAATGATCCAAAACACAAGGCCAAGTCGACCTGTCATTGGCTACAGCCGAATAAAGTGAAGGTTCTGGAGTGGCCACTTCAGTCTCCTGACCTCAATATCATTGAGCCACTCTTGGGAGATCTCAAAACGTGCAGTTCATGCAAGACAGCCCAAGAATTTGCAGGAACTGGAGGCTTTTTGCCAAGAGAAATGGGCAGCTTTACCATCTGAGAAGATAAAGAGCCTCATCCACCACAAAAGACTTCAAGCTGTCATTGATGTTAAAGGGGGCAATACATGGTATTAAGAACTGGGGTGTGTAAACTTTTGATCAGGGTAATTTGGGTAGTTTCTATTGTGATTATGATTTAAAGAGAGTAAACACAGTTGATTGATAATAAATGGCTTCAGCCAAACACTAACCATGAGTGAAAGAAAAGTTTGTGTTATTCATATTCTCTGAAAAATGGAAATAAATCATAAATTATGCCAGGGTATGTAAACTTATGAGCACAACTGTAAGCCCCTGTACACACGGTCGGAGATTTCGACAACCAAATCCGTCGGATTTTGTCCGTCGGATCTTGTCTGAAACTGTTGCATACACACGGTCTGACTAAGTTGTCGAAAAATCCGATCATTCAGAACGTGATGACGCAATTTCGTTACGATGGGACTAGTAGCCAATAGCTTTGATGTAGGAATTTGATCTGAGCATGCGTGGCACTTGGTCCGATCAAAATTCTCTACACATGATCGGAGTATGTCCGACCGGCCCAGTTGGTCGAGAAATATTTCCAACATGTTGGAAAATTGGGTCCGACGGAGATTCGGACGGAATCAGTCCGATGCATACCACACACAGTCGGATTATCCGACGACACGGTCTGATAGGACGCATTCCGACGGATTCTCCGACCGTGTGTATACGGCATAAGAAGTGGAAGGTATTTGGTACTACACAGACCTGCCCTCCGCAGATCAGGACATCACTTCCAACTGAATAAAAGAGCCAGGAGGAAACTGGTCAGAGAGGCTACCAAGAGGACTACAGCAACTCTGAAGCAGTTGCAGGCATTGTTGACAGTGGTCATTGTGTGCATGTGACAATATCACAAATTCTCCACACATGTGGCTTGTCTGGAAGAGTTGCAAGAAAAAAGCCAAAAACGCACCTTGAAGATTCTGAGGCCACATGGAAAAAGATGTTCTGGTCAGATGAGAGGAATCTTTGATTATTTGACCTCAACACCAAATTATATGTTTGGTGGAAATCCAATACAGTTTATAATCCAAATAACACCATTCCTACAGTAAAGCATGGAGGTGGTTATGGGGAGGTTATTCTGCAGCAGGGACTGGAGCAGATGTCCGGATGGAAGGAAAAATGGATGAGGCAAAATACCATCAAATTCTTGGGGAAAAATCTGCTGCCCTCTGCCAGAAAGTTTAGGTTTACCTTCCAACATGACAATAACAAAAGCACATAGCAAAAATTACCACACAGTGGTTGTAAAAAAAGGTGATTATCCTTGAAGAGCCCAGACTTAAAGTGGAAGTAAACCCATCGATTTAAACAGTTAAAAAAAAAAAAAGACATGCCGGGAATGCTAACTGCACATTGGTTGTGCTCTCATCCAAATTATCAAACCATCCAATGGTTGGTGTCATAACGATTCACATGTGCAGCACCATAGCAGTTGAAGATTAAACAGAGGCAAAGATGGCAGCTTCCTTGGCTGAAAACGATAGGGGAGTTTACTTCCACTTTAAATACCATTGAAAATCTGCAAAGAAGAGTGGTCAAATATTGCAGAGTCTAGATGTGCAAAGTTAGTAGACACATATCGCAACAGACTAAAGGCTATAATTAAAAGGGAATGGTAATTCAAGAAAATACTGACACAAAGGGGGGGGGGGGGGTGATCCTTTTTCCAACTCAGTGATTTCTGTTTTTGAACTTTTTTTCTCTGACATGTTGGTGTTATAGCTTTCATTGAAATGTTATAAGTTGCAGCAGGATAAAACAAAAACCGTGTCTGTCTTCAGATCAGGCTGCAAAGCAACAAAATGTGATAATTTTAAAAGGGGGATTATTCTTGCACCACCAGTGTGTGACACCCGCCACCAGTACCAGTACAAGTACAAGCTGCTTGCCAGAGGAAGTTACCCTCGAAATTTAAAAAGTTAATGTAGCACAAAAACAACTTCTCACGGTCTTCAAAGTAACAGTCTGCCTCTTCATAGGATAGCTCTCAGTGACACCTAACGGCTTCAATATGCTTGCATCACTCAAAGCAATAAACCAAAAACAAAAACATGGTCCAATATCTTTCAAACAGCTAATTTTATTAAAATAGAGGATATACACATAGAAACAAATGTAGCCACACATAGAATAGCATCACTGCTAGAACAACGGCAAGCACGATGACGTCACAAATTGGCTCTGCCCAACATATTTCGTGACAACCCACTTCTTCAGGGGAGCACAGTGGAGATTTGCTGTGGAAACTGTGTGGAGTTGTTTTTGTGCAACTTTTGAGGTTAACTTGCTTTGGTAAGCAGCTTGTACTTGTACTCGTGGAGGCTGCCACACACCGGAAGTGCAAAGATTGCATTGAAATTTGACAGCACCAGTCTGTGCTTTGGTTCAAGGACTTTAAATGGACTTTCCACCTACCGTATATACTCGAGTATAGGCCGACCCGAATATAAGCCGAGGCCCCCAATTTACCCCCAAAAAAACTGGCAAACTTATTGACTCGTGTATAAGCCGAGGGTGAGACATGCCTGTCCATCCCTGTGTGTGTGTCCGTCCATCCCTGTGTGTCCGTCCATCCCTGTGTGTCCGTCCATCCCTGTGTGTCCGTCCATCCCTGTGTGTCCGTCCATCCATCCCTGTGTGTGTGTGTGTGTCCATCCATCCATCCATCCCTGTGTGTGTGTGTGTCTCCATCCATCCATCCATCCATCCCTGTGTGTGTGTGTCTCCATCCATCCATCCATCCATCCATCCCTGTGTGTGTGTGTCTCCATCCATCCATCCATCCATCCCTGTGTGTGTCTCCATCCATGTGTGTGTGTGTGTGTGTGTGTGTGTGTGTGTGTGTGTGTGTGTGTGTGTGTGTGTGTGTGTGTGTGTGTGTGTGTGTGTCCAGCCTACCTTTGTCCCGAGCCTCCGTCCCGTGCCTTGCCTCCTTGCCTCCGTCCCGTGCCTTGCCTCCTTGCATCCGTCCCGTGTCGTGCCTTGCCTTGCCCCCGTCCCGTCCCGTCCCGTCCCGTGCCGTGCCGTCCCGTGCCCTCTTCGTCGGCGGCCATTGTAAAGTTCAAAAGCTGCGCCGCCGCCTTCGCCTGTGATAGGCGGAACACTGAATTTCCCAGCAGCCTGTGTTCCGCCTATCACAGACGTCGTATCATCCTCGTCCGTAGTACGAGGATGATACGACGTCCGTGATAGGCGGAACACAGGCTGCTGGGAAATTCAGTGTTCCGCCTATCACAGGCGAAGGCGGAGCCGGAGGAGCGGCTTTTGAATAGAATGGCCGCTGTCTGTCTGCTCGACACGCTGATCGAGCGGGCAGACAGCGATGACTCGAGTATAAGCCGAGGGGGGCACTTTCAGCCTCAAAAAAGAGGCTGAAAATCTCGGCTTATACTCGAGTATATACGGTATATTGATAACAGTTCATATATTGGCTATGTGCATGAACATTTTTTATTATTTGTATTGAATTTTACTAAGCAAGAATTTATATATTATTTATTGCACATGAGCACTTTGTTTATGTTTATGAATTTGTGAGTATTTATTGCACTTAAGCACTTTATATCAGCATTTGTATATTTAAAATGATAGTGCACTTGTTTTAGGTTGTAGTATTTATTACTATTTGTATCATGCATTTAAAGTGTTACTAAACCCACAACAGTAAAATCAGTCTGTATATGCAGTAACGGCCGGTTCACACAGGGGGCGACACGAGGCGACACGACTTGCCGTGCCGCGACCTGACAAGTCGCCCCCGTTCTGTACTACGGAACCGTTCTAAGAGGAGCGACTCGAGTCGCTCCGACTTAGAAAAAAGGTTCCTATACTACTTTTGGGCGACCTCGGGCGACTTGCATTGACTTCTATACAGAAGTCATTTGCAAGTCGCGTCGCCTCGTGTCGCCCCCTGTGTGAACCGAGCCTAAAGTGTGCTTGTTGTTATACTGTGCAACCTTAGTGGCAACATAAATAATAAAAAAACTAAAGAAAAGCATGTGTGAAGCTGCTCCTTTAAGTGGATAGACCACCTCTATAAAGGGAAAAACAATGAAAAGCAAGGCACACATCTAATGTTTACGTGTAAACAAAAAGATAAATAACAATCCAATATACTTGAAAGTCCAAATTAAAAGTGGTTGTAAACCCTTACAAACCACTTTGACCTACAGGTAAGCCTAGATTAAGGATTACCTGTAGGTCCAAGAAATATCTCCTAAACCTATACGGTTTAGGAGATATTTGCTAAAACACAGGCACCGCTGTTAGAGGCGCGCAGGCGCACTGAGTGCGCCGATGTCAACGTCGATATGCCGTGAGTGGCGGCTCCCGTGCACATGCACGGGAGTGACGTCATCGTGGCTTCGCCGAATGACAGCGCTGGAGCAGCGAGACCCACCGAGAAGATGGACGCTCCGTACACAAGGGGACAGCGGTGACTTCTCTGGCTCCTGTGTCAGGTAAGTGACACATAATGGACTACTATGCGATGCATAGTAGTCCATTATGCTTTACCTTTGCAGGGAATCAAAGAGGAAGTAAACCCATCAGGGTTTACTTCCTCTTTAATAAAAAACTGCACAGTCCAGAATATATATTCATAAATCTTTGCTGAAAAACAGCTCAGTGCAGTGTGAAATCTCCTCCTACAAGCTTCACCAGGAACTGCTGTGTACTGCGGGAGACCAGATATAGTGAATGTAGGGTCCTGGGCTTAGTAACACTAAGCCCTTGTACACACGGTCGGAGAATCCGTCGGAATGTGTCCTATCGGACCGTTTTGTCGGATATTCCGATTGTGTGTGGTCTGCATGGGACTGATTCCGTCGGACCAAATTTTCCAACTTGCTGGAAATGTTTTCCGACAAACTGCTCCGATCGGACATACTCCGATCATGTGTAGCCTACTCTGACGGACAAGGTGCCACGCATGCTCAGATCAAATTCCTAGACCAAAGCTATTGGCTACTAGTCCCATCGTAACGAAATTACGTCATCACGTTATGTACAATCGGATTTTCCAACAACTTGGTCCGACCGTGTGTATGCAACAGTTTCGGACAACATCCGTCGGACAAAATCCAACGGATTTGGTTGTCAGAATGTCCGACCGTGTGTACAAGGGCTTATGACTCTTCACACAAGGCGGATCCGCTCAGCAGAGTCCGCCAGCTCAGCAGGAGATCTCTCTCCGTTGATCTCCTCTGAGTCGGCGGATGACAGGTCCGTCTCTGCTCACTGAGCGGGGAGGGGCCTGTCAGAGCACCGCTGATTCCTATAGAGGGATCGGACGAAAACAGACAGCCTGTCCGTTTTCATCAGATCTCATCCGATCCTCCAGGAGGGATGCGAACGTATCACCATACGTCTGATTTTAATGGATCAGATGTCAGAGGACATGGTCACCACTGACAACCGTCAATCCATAGACCTGCATGGAGCGTCCGTTCAGGTCCGCCTAAATACTGACAGGATGTCCATCCGTGTGAAAGGGGCCCTAAGCACTTCATACCAGTATTTACATATTCAAAAGTGCACCTTTTATGGTTGTAATACTGAAACCTATCTAGTAGTCCGATATATTGGGTTGCAGCAGTCTCCTTAGCCACTGGGACACGGAGCACAGGTGGCCTTTTTTTTATTTAATGTGCATCCAACTCCGAAGAATTCAAACAGGTTCAGCATGAATAAACATTTTCACCAACATGTAGCGGAATTCTCTAAATGCAGCAGATGAAAACAAGGACACAAAACGGTGGCTGTTAAGTAGCATTTATAATGTTGTCTTCCAAATCTTAGCAATATGAAGATACTCCATAAGGCCCCTTTCACACTGGGGCGGGACCGGCGTCGGCGGTAAAGCAGCACTATTTTTAGTGCCGCTTTACCGTAGTTTTAGCGGTGGTATTCGGCCACTAGCGGGCCGGTTTTAACCCCCGCTAGGGGCCGAAAAAGGGTTAAAACGGCCCGCAAAGCGCCGCTGCTGCAGTGCATTGCCGGCGGTATAGCTGCGCTGCCCCATTGATTTCAATGGGTAGGAGCGGTTTAGGAGCGGTGAATACACCACCCCTTCACCGCTCCAAAGATGCTGCTAGCAGGACTTTTTTCACCGTCCTGCTAGAGCACCGCTCCAGTGTGAAAGCCGTCCCGCTTTCACACTGGAGTGAAAGGGGCCGGATTTTTTCAGGCGCTATTTTTAGCGCTGTAGTGCCTGAAAACAGCCTCAGTGTGAATGGGGCCTATGTGCTAAATATTGACATGGGGTGAACACAATGGTTTTATCATTTCCATTTCTTGTTACCAGTTGAAAGTGAGCATATACCCCTCTACCTAGGGGGACAGTAATCTCCCAAGTGTGAACATTGAGGGATGACAAACTCCGTACATTTTCTGCAGAACTGAGGATAAGAAGCCTTTAGGAAGTTGTACAGAAGAACGTAAAAGGGACTATAAAGGAGCGTATAAAAAATACGACTCCTATCAGAAGTCCCAGGGCTTGTTTTAAACACATTCATCATCTTTGCTTATTACACACCCATATCTGAAGCTAAACTCGCAGTATTCCCATCATGCAATCACTTTATCAGACGCAGCGCCCAGTGGTCTCATAATATGCGTTCATCCATTATACATCATGGCCAGAAATTAGATTTCCACACATTCATCCTGAGAGTTCTGTGAGTTCTGCCACTTTATATTACCGAAATAGAGGAGAACGTTCGTTCAGATAAAATGTTAATTAGACAGGGTGCTTTTCCCACAATGCTGTGCTGCTGGGATAGCACAGTATTTACAGATCAATATGGGATGCATAATCTCACCTTCTGTTTCTTTCTCACCACTACTTTGACTCCGTCCAGGGACACCGTGATTCCGACTTTCTTCTTTTTGATGTTTTTGGCTTTGAACTCATACTGGTGGAAAAAAAAAAAAGTGGAAAACAAAAAATTACCATCTGCAAAGTGCTATGCGCTATATCTGGCCTTCATCTATACTAATTCTGAGCTCAGCCGACCCAACGATGGCACACGGATTAAAAAAAAAAAAACGACTCTAATCAAAATCAGATCCCAATCCAATAACTACCTATAGCAATGTTGCTGTAAAGCATTCATGGATAGAGAAAGAACTGAGAATTAAACACGACATACAGGATAAGGGAGGCGCGAATGTGCAGAGTCCATACATAAAGAATAAAGAACAGATACTGAGAATGCCATCCCTGCACACAGACCGTGAACAAGAGAAGTGCCACTCTGCACCACCCGTATACTGCATACGGCATATAAACATATAATCTAAATTACACCCAGCATACAGAGCTACTATACAGTGCCTTGCAAAAGTATTCGGCCCCCTTGAACTTTTCAACCTTTTGCCACATTTCAGGCTTCAAACATAAAGATATAAAATTTTTATTTTTTGTGAAGAATCACCAACAAGTGGGACACAATTGTGAAGTTGGACGAAATCTATTGGATATTTTAAACTTTTTTAGCAAATAAAAAACTGAAAAGTGGTGCGTGCAAAATTGTTCGGCCCCTTTACTTTCAGTGCAGCAAACTCACTACAGAAGTTCAGCGAGGATCTCTGAATGATCCAATGTTGTCCTAAATGACTGATGGTGATAAATAGAATCCACCTGTGTGTAATCAAGTCTCTGTATAAATGCACCTGCTCTGTGATAGTCTCAGGGTTCTGTTGAAAGCGCAGAGAGCATCATGAAGACCAAGGAACACACCAGGCAGGTCCGTAATACTGTTGTGGAGAAGTTTAAAGCCGGATTTGGATACAAAAAGATTTCCCAAGCCTTAAACATCCCAAGGAGCACTGTGCAAGCGATCATTTTGAAATGGAAGGAGTATCAGACCACTGCAAATCTACCAAGACCTGGCCGTCCCTCTAAACTTTCAGCTCAGACAAGGAGAAGACTGATCAGAGATGCAGCCAAGAGGCCCATGATCACTCTGGATGAACTGCAGAGAACTACAGCTGAGGTGGGAGGGTCTGTCCATAGGACAACAATCAGTCGTACACTGCACAAATCTGGCCTTTATGGAAGAGTGGCAAGAAGAAAGCCATTTCTCAAAGATATCCATAAAAAGTCTCATCTAAAGTTTGCCACGAGCCACCTGGGAGACACACCAAACATGTGGAAGAAGGTGCTCTGGTCAGATGAAACCAAAATCGAACTTTTTGCCCACAATGCAAAACGATATGTTTGGCGTAAAAGCAACACAGCTCATCACCCTCAACACACCATCCCCACTGTCAAACATGGTGGTGGCAGCATCATGGTTTGGGCCTGCTTTTCTTCAGCAGGGACAGGGAAGATGGTTAAAATTGAGGGGAAGATGGATGCAGCCAAATACAGGACCATTCTGGATGAAAACCTGTTGGAGTCTGCAAAAGACCTGAAACTGGGACGGAGATTTATCTTCCAACAAGACAATGATCCCAAACATACAGCAAAATCTACAAAGGAATGGTTCACAAATAAACGTATCCAGGTGTTAGAATGGCCAAGTCCAGACCTGAATCCATTTGAGAATCTGTGGAAAGAGCTGAAAACTGCTGTTCACAAACGCTCTCCATCCAACCTCACTGAGCTCCAGCTGTTTTGCAAGGAAGAATGGGCAAGAATTTCAGTCTCTCGATGTGCAAAACTGATAGAGACATACCCCAAGCGACTTGCAGCTGTAATCGCAGCAAAAGGTGGCTCTACAAAGTATTAACGCAAGGGGGCCGAATAATTTTGCACGCCCCACTTTTCATTTTTTTATTAGTTAAAAAAGTTTCAAAAATCCAATAGATTTCGTTCCACTTCACAATTGTGTCCCACTTGTTGGTGATTCTTCACAAAAAATAAAAGTTTTATATCTTTATGTTTGAAGCCTGAAATGTGGCAAAAGGTTGAAAAGTTCAAGGGGGCCGAATACTTTCACAAGGCACTGTACATACAGAACAAGAACTGATACTGAGAAGTACACTACAAAAGAGGTATTGTGTAGAGTCCATACATACAATAAAACAGATATTGAGAATTACACACATACACAGAACAAGAGACGATCATATGAAGCATCCATATACAGTACAGCTGCACGATTAATCGTTAAAACAAAAAAAAATATATATATCACAATCTCGATTCAACCCCCCCTCACAATCCTAATCCAGCATTTCCATGATTCATGAAAGTGCTGAGCCATTCTCTGCTCAGAGCTGTACAAGAGAAAAAAAAAAAAAAATTGCTCAGCGCTGAGAGATAAAGAGAAACATTGTAGCATTTGGTTCTTTTAGATCAAAGGGAGGAACTTCGTTCTGTAAATGAGGTCAGTTTAACCATTTAAAGACTAAACCTTTTTCTGCCATTTGTTGCTTACAAGTCAAAATATTTTTTTTGGGTGGCCTGGACATGGCGGCGTAGAGACGTGCTTTGCCTGAGCTCCCGGCCGTCTCCCACCTTTTCTGTGGACGTTTGCAGACTACCGCACTATGCCATCCTCAAAAAAGCGGGCAGCGCTACGGAAAAGCATACCCGCTAAGCTGACTCTCCCCACGCCGCAGTCCGGTGACATTGAACGGCTTTTTCAGCTTTCTCAGCTCCGCTCCCCGGGCCCTGTCATGGCGGCACCACGTGACCGCGGCAGTGAAGGCCGCGCGGACTGCGCCTCGACGGACCTCGACCCCGATGCCTCCACTTCGGATCCTCTACCGGACACCCCATCGACTTTCCTCCGGGAAGTTCCTGCTACCCAGCCAGTGGCGGTGCCGATGCTGCACATGGATGAGGAGCTTCGTTCGCTCTTGCAATCCCTCCCTACTAAATCGGACATCACCTCGCTTATTGGAGCGGTGGAAGCTGCTCACCGCAAAGAGATCGCTCTCGTCCGCGAAGAGGTGAAGGCCCTCAACACCAGAGTGACTGGGGGCGAGACGTCCCTGGCGGCTCTAACGGAACGGGTGGCGGCTTTGGAGGACGTTCGGACCACCCAGGCGAGCGCTTTACTGGTGCAGAAGCTGAGGCTGGAGGAATTCGAGGATCGTAGCCGTAGGAACAACCTGCGGCTGCGGGGTCTCCCAGAGGCGACGGGGCCGGAGGATCTAACGGACACGGTGGCGGCGATATTCCGGAGCATCCCGGGTATTGACCTACCGCCTCGCCTGGAGTTTGATAGGGTTCATAGAGCCCTGGGCCCCCGACCATCAGACCCCGACAGGCCGCGCGATGTAGTCTGCCGCCTGCACCATTACCAACACAAAGAGGAGGTCCTGCGGAAGGCCTGGGAGGCCCCCACCGTGGAGCTTGATGGTGTGGAGCTCAAAATTTTACCGGACATATCCCGAGCGACGCTGCAGAGAAGAGCCCTGTTAAAGCCTCTGCTGGAGCTGGCCCGACGCAGAGGGGCGACTTACCGCTGGGGCTACCCCTTGTCGGTCACGTTCAGAAAGGACCAGCGGTTTTTCACGCTTCGCCATCCTAGCTCCTTGCCAGATCTGTTTGCCTTTTTAGCAGCGGACCCCATCACCCTTCCGGATTGGCTGGCTCCTCTGCCCCGCGGCCAGGGTACAGATGCAGGTCCTGGACACCGGGGTGGCCTGCCGCCCAGACAACAGAGAGGCCGTCGGAGGCCCAGAGCGTTCTCTCCGGAGATTTCCCGGGAACCCTGAGGTAACTTTTTTTTTTTTTTTCTCCTTTGAACTGCGCCCTCTCCCTCCTCCCCTTTACCGCGGTTGATGCCGCTGACACCCGGGACGGCCTGTCCACCTCTGTTCCCCTGGTGGCCGGCTGCGTTTGGACAGCTCTCCCTTGTTTAATGATTACCACTGTGATGGCTGCTGTGGCATCCCCCATCCGCCTCCCTGGGCCACACACTGTTGCGGTGGTCCACCGCCTCTGCCCGAACTGCTGTGCGGCTTTCCCCCTTGCTGCTGTACAAGTTTTTGCCCGTGACTTTTTCGGAGTGTTACTTGACCCTGCAGGGACCTTTCTGCCTCCTGTTTTGACTCTTGGAGTCCCTTGCGGGACCTAGACCATACTGTGCTCTGGCCTGCGGAGGTATTCCCCCGCACCGTATGTCGTTTCATTCTTTCTGGGCTGTTGGCGGGTTCCTCTGCTCCCCCCCCCCCCCTGTTGTTTTGCCCTCTGCTACCCGATCACACCTGTTCTCTGTGGCCTACAATGGAAGTACCTGCCCGCCCTCCTGGGAGTAGTGGGTGCACTATTATTTCTGTGACGGCTTGGAGATCGTAAGGAGCTGTTGCTCCGAAGTGGATTGTAGGCCTTGTTGGTGGAGACTCTGGGACTTGTGGGGGGTGGGTGGGGTGCGGGTGGATCTCCCCCTGATGTGACTGTGAAGCCACCCTCCCGGAGATGTTTGGTGACCGTTGCTCCACCCTTGTTTAATGGTTCTGGGAATTGGGTTGGATAAGGGTGGAGATCGTTTGCAGAGAAGGAAGGGGCTGAGGTTGGGTCTCCTGTGGTGGGGCAGGGTGACTGGTATGTGGCACCCATTTTCTGGGGGTGGAGGTGGGAGGGAGTGGCTGGGTAGGTGCCCGTACATGGGCGCTCTGTGAATTGTGCGCGATCTCAGTACCTGGCTGTGAATGAGTGTGGCCTGAGTCGTGCGCCATCTGGGTTTGATTAACCTTTATAGCTAATGTAAGTCCTCAACTGTTTTTCTGACCTTGCTATCTGCTCACTGGTTAAATGTGGGACATTTGCTATTTTGCCGTTTTATTTTGTTTTGTTTTTTTTTCTTTGTGTTTACTTGGGCTTTTTTCTTTCCTTGTTTTGTGTATAATTTTATCCGCAGATGTGCATTGTGCTATAGTGATATTGCAAGGTGGGTGGCGGGTTTAGGGAGCTGTTCCCTGTGCTACCTGCCCGGTTCATTCCCCCCCGTAGGCTGGCGCGTTTTGCTAGAGGGTAGGATGTGCCCTCGACGCATTGTGTGCACATAACTGATTTAGTTTTTACTGGAGACGCAGGGCGTTAGGCCCGGTTTCCGAACACAGTTACCCTTCTTCGCTTTCTTGTCTTTTCTTTCTTTCCTGTCTGTTCCTTCCTTTTCCCCCCCTTCCCCTCTGTCTTTTCCCTGCCCTCACCCTACCTCCCCTCCGTCTCCCTTGCGCCCCCTCCTGCTCCCCTTCCCTAGTTATGGCCCCGTCTCGCCTCCGCCTTTTATCGCTTAACGCGAAAGGCCTCAATACACCCGAAAAGCGACGTATCCTGCTGGCGGACCTGAAGAGGCTGCACACGGACATAGCCTTTATACAAGAAACACATTTTAAGTCCTGTGCGTTACCATACCTCCGTAATAGACACTACCCTTTTTCATACCACTCTATCAATCCGTCGGCCAAGTCCAAAGGGGTCTCCATCCTTCTGTCTCACAAAGTCCCGTGGAAATGCCAGGATTCTCTGATAGACGCTGCCGGCCGTTATGTTTTCCTGAAGGGTCTCGTTGGCACGGTTCAAGTGACCCTGGCATCCATTTATGCACCTAATGAACTTCAGGCCACATTTGTGGAGGGAATTATGGAGAAACTGCTGGGCTTTAGAGCCGGTCAGTTACTGTTGGGTGGGGACTTTAATGTACCCTTATTGCCATCTGTAGACACTTCGGCTGGTCGTACCTCCTTGCCGGTGAGTCAGCTTAAACGGGTTGCGAAGGCGCTACACAATTCCCAACTGATTGATGTCTGGAGACTACAGCACTCTAGCGAGCGGGACTACACTTTTTACTCCTCTGTACATAAGGTTTACACCCGCATTGACTACTTTATGATCCCTCACTCCCAACTACATGCGGTGGAGCACTCCTCCATCGGAACCAGGACTTGGTCGGATCATGCACCGATCTTTTTGACGTATCTTTTATCTGACACCCCGCCTCTGACGACCAGATTTTGGCGCCTCAATGAAAGCTTGCTGCAGACCCCAGAGGTTCTAGAAGATGTGACCGTGACCCTGCGCCACTACCTCCGGGAGAATGATCTACCGGATTGTGATCCGGGGGTGTTTTGGGAAGCCCATAAGGCTGTGGTTAGAGGGGTTCTTATCAAACATGGGGCACGGCTTAAACGGGAACGCACTGAACTTCTCGACCAACTCTTAGAAAAACTACATATCGCGGAAGCCCGACATAAACATGCCCCTACACACTCCTCTGACAACGATGTGCAATTTCTCCGGAAACAAGTAACAGACATTTTATATTACAGGGCTAAGGCAGCCATGCAATCCTGTCGTAAAATGGCCTACGAATCGGGTGATAAGTGCGGGAAACTGCTGGCGCGACTGATAAGAGACCGTAAACTTTTGACGTATGTTCCCCACGTTGTTGCGCCCGGGGGACGGAGAGCTACATTGCCTCGAGATATCGCCCGGGAGTTCCGTGGTTTTTATTCCGATCTTTATGGTATCCAGGCCGACTCGCAATCGCGGTCGGCTATGGAGGATTATATTGTGGCATCCCATATGCCCTCTATTTCCTCGGAGGCCAGAGCGGAGCTGGAGTCCCCGATAACCTTGATGGAGATTCATAAGGCTGTGGGGTCCATGAAGCCTGGGAAGGCCCCGGGACCGGACGGCTTTACCCTACAGTACTATAGAACGTTGTTAGATCTGCTGGGTCCGTCTATGCTCACGTTATTTAATGCCATAGGCTCGGGCGGGTGCTTTCCTAGAGACTTTTTGAGTGCCCATATTTCGGTGATACCCAAGGAAGGGAAGGATCCTGCATCCTGTGGTAGTTACCGGCCGATATCCCTTTTAAATATTGATTTAAAAATATATACTAAAATCCTGGCCACTAGGATAGCTGCCCATCTCCAACATTTGATCCACCTGGATCAGGTTGGCTTTATCCCCTCTAGAGAAGCCCGGGATAGCACCACGAAAGTGTTAAACCTGCTTCACGTAGCGACAACCACGAAAACCCCTTGTGTTCTATTGAACACTGACGCCGAGAAAGCCTTTGACCGTGTGAGCTGGTCATTCATGTTTGCAGTGCTCCGACATGTGGGGTTGGGGGAGAGAATGCTCAACTGCATAGCTGGTGTGTACTCCACGCCTACAGCCCAGGTTAAAGTTAATGGGACGCTTTCGACCCCCTTTGCAATAACTAATGGGACGCGGCAGGGATGCCCCTTATCCCCTCTTTTGTTTGCGTTATCCCTGGAACCCTTTCTGGCTACGGTCAGACTTAACCCTGATATCCAAGGGGTACAAGTGGGACGGTCACAGCATAAGATTTCAGCTTATGCTGACGATATGCTTTTTACACTGACCAATCCAGGGATATCGTTACCAAATTTGCTAAGGGAATTTGAGAGATATGGGAAGCTTTCCAATATGAAAATCAATTTCACCAAGTCAGAAGCTATGGGTCTCCTGTTGCCGCCCCGATTGCTGTCTGCTCTACAATCCTCCTTCCAATTTAAGTGGACATCTACCGCCCTGACTTACCTTGGGACTAAGATCCCCTCGGACCTGTCAGACCTCTTTGAAAAGAATTTCCCCCCCCTCCTTGCTGAGGTGAGGCTGCTTCTGGACTCATGGCGGAAGGGGCTCCATTCATGGTTTGGTAGGTGCAATCTATTGAAAATGTGCATTTTGCCCAAATTTTTGTACCTTTTTCAGGCGCTACCGATTAAGATTCCGCCCATGTACTTTAGACAGGTCCAGACCTTGTTTACTCGTTTCGTCTGGGCACAGAAGCGGCCTCGGGTACCTCGAGCCCAACTCTCTCTACCGAAATCCTATGGGGGGTTGGCACTTCCTGACGTTAAACAATACTACTCTGCAGTACACTTGGGTAGGATGCTGGATTGGGGTCGTAATCTTGATACTAAACTATGGGCACAAATTGAACAACAACAGTGCCCCTTTCCGCTGAAGACGGCTCTCTGGTGCCTGGAGGCACTACCACGAGCGGTGCGGTCTCACCCCCTCATAGGTACCACGGTCTCTCAAGGCGCAAAGGCGGCGTTGCAATATTCTCTGACGACCACGGTGTCCCCGCTAACTCCGATCTTAGGTAACCCATGTTTTACACCTGGACTATCACGGGCATGTTTTCGACCGCTATGGGATTCCGGTCTTTTACTGGCCTCTCACTTTGTCAGGGGGGATGGCTGGACTTCCATCCTGGATCTTGTGGACCCTTCGGGCCCGTATGATCTGCATTTTTGGAGCGCCTGCCGCCTGCATCATTTTCTCCATTCTCTCCCGAACCCTCTAGACTATACCAGACCGCTCACTACTTTTGAAGAATACTGTTCTGACACTGGACCGATCTCCCGAATCCTTTCTAAAATGTATGTGCTACTTAATACACCTACACAACCACCACACATCGCGAGTCTTGCTAAGTGGGAGGCAGACCTGGGCCGCACTTTTACGCAATCACAGGTTAATAACATACTGCGCTTTGCTTTGCGATCCTCACTCTGTACCAAAATACAAGAGACGAATTATAAAATTCTAGTACGGTGGTACCTGACGCCTAGTCGCCTCCACCTTATTTACCCAGACGCATCTGAGTACTGCTGGCGCTGTCGTGAGGGGCGGGGTACGATTTTTCACGTTTTTTGGTCCTGCCCTAAGCTTTCGGAGTTCTGGGCCGCAGTCCGGACCATATCCCAGAAATTTACCGAATGGCGAATCCCTAATGACCCGGCCTTTTTCTTACTACATGTTTCGGACATACCTCCTAAGGCATACGCACGATCGATTCTACGTCACTTAACGAATGCGGCCAAGTCCTGTATCCCCTTGCTATGGAAACAAGAGACGCCGCCTTCAGCGGCAATGTGGGTAAGGAGGGTGGAGGATATAAACAAAATGGAGGACCTGGTGCTTACAGCTCAGGATCGGCAGGAGACGTATCGTAAGACTTGGTCCCTCTGGAATGTATTTGTGTATTCGGATGAGGGCAAAGCCTTTTTTGGCCGCTAATTTACCGCCCACTGGGGTCTGAAGTACCGCGCAGGCGAGGGCAATCCCGCCCTACCCCCCCCTCCCCTCCCCCTTTTTACCTTATTCCTTCCTTCCCCCCCCCCGCCCCTCCCTTCCTTTTCTCCCTTTTCTTTGTTATTTTCGCACTTTCCTTTCCATCTTCACTCTCTTTCTTGGCCGCAACTCCAAACATGCTTCCAATGATCTCGTGCCGAAGTGTTAATTCAGACTTCGGCGTAATTGCTTCTTAGGCAGTAGCGGGGACATGTTGGCCGACCCTGGCCAGGGGGGTTTAGTCTCCGAGGCCAGCAGATAAATCATGGTTTCCTGATAGTCTATGGGTTCCCTTGCCATTATTTATACCGCATGTTGATGAGGCTGCGACCTCTTTTGTCTCTTCTGCTATGTTTACTGTTATTTGTCTTGGGGTTCTCCCATTATATGTCTTTATTGTTCAAAATTCTAATAAACATTATCTTTGCAAAAAAAAAAAAATATTTTTTTTGCTAGAAAATTACTTAGAACCCCCAAACATTTTTCAGAAAATATGAATGATAACACAAAAACTTCTCTTTCACTCATGGTTAGTGTTTGGCTGAAGCCATTTATTACCAATCAACTGCCATTACTCTCTTTAAATCATAATGATAACAGAAACTACCTAAATGACCCTGATCAAAAGTCTTCATACCCCGGTGATTTTGGCCGGATAACACAAGTTGACACAAAGGGGTTTGAATGGCTATTAAAGGTAACCATCCTCGCCTGTGATCTGTTTGCTTGTAAATGTGTGTTTGTGTGTATAAAAGGTCAATGAGTTTCTGGACTCCTGACAGACCCTTGCATCTTTCATCCAGTGCTGCACTGAAGTTTCTGGATTCTGAGTCATGGGGAAAGCAAAAGGAATTGTCAAAGGATCTGCGGGAAAAGGTAGTCGAACTGTATAAAACAGGAAAGGGATATAAAAAGATATCCAAGGAATTGAGAATTACAATCTGCAGTGTTCAAACTGTAATCAAGAAGTGGAACATTAGGGTTTCTGTTGAAAACAAACCACGGTCAGGTAGACCAACTAAAATTTCAGCAACAGCTGCCAGGAACATTGTTTGGGATGCAAAGAAAAACCCCATAAAAAAAAAATCTTTAGGTGAAATACAGGACTCTGAAAACATGTAGTGTGGCTGTTTTAAGATGCACAATAAGGAGGTTTTGACATTTATACAGCGATCAGAGCTAAGAAAATAGCCACGGATTACTGTATAAATGCCATTGGTAGAGAAGGGGTTAACACTAGGGAGTGATCATGGGGTTAACTGTACCCTAGGTGTGCTCTAACTGTGGGGGGGGGGCTGACTAGGGGAGGAGACCGATCGGTATTCCTACTTAGTAGGAGCACTCGATCGGTCTCCTCTCCTCTGAGAGAACCAGGATTTGTGTGTTGACACACACAGATCCCGGTTCTCACTTTGTCACGAGCAATCGCAGGCGCGTGCATCGGCTCCGGGGACACGCTGCAGGCGCGTGCCTGCAAAAGCGTCTTAAAGAGCTGATGTGCAGCTACGACGGTTCATGCTAGGGAGCCATCTTGCCGCAGTAAAACTGTGGCGGCTTTTTTGGGAAAAATTTTTTTTTAATGAATTAAAAAAAAAAAAAAGTTAGGTTACTCCATTTTTTTTGTATAATGTGAAAGATGATGTTACGCTGAGAATCGCGATTTGTATTCTAAGCCAAAAAATGATTCTCATTTTATCCAGAATTGTGCAGCTCTAATATACAGTGCAAGAAAAATACGGAGAATAACACCTAGAATTCAGGGCAAGAGAAGTGCTACTGTTCAGTGTCTATACATATGGAATAAGAACCAATACTGAAATCTACACCCCGCATCCTGTACAAGAGAAGTTGTATTGTGTAGTGTCCATACACACAGAATAAGAAAAGATATTGAATGTTACACCCATCATACAGAATAAGAGAAGTGCCTGTCTATATATCTACTTCTCTGACCAGCAGATTTGGAATCATGAAGAAGATGATGGAAAGCTGCAGAAGAAAGTCATTCTTGCTGTCAGTAGGTGGCTTCAGCTGCAGACTTGCAATATGATGGCGGTGGAGTTATATAGGCAGAGTTGAGTGACCCCCCCCCCCCCCTGACAACATTGAAGAAGCAAGTTCATATATATAAGTTTTATATATATATATATATATATATATATATATATATATATATATATACCTGAGCCAATGGTGTGTGCAGCCCATTGCATTAGGGTGTGCACCCCAAAACTCAGACACGTGTGTGTGTGTATATATATATCTCTATCTATATACATATATATAGCCCTGGCACATTGATATCCATGCCAGCACTGTGAAATAGTAGTGCATAAACACTGCTCTAATGGCAAAACCGGTAAGAGGGAGATCTTTCCCATCTCCCTGCTGCTACACAGAGCGATAATGCACACTAGGTGATTAGGGTGTGCCCAGGCACACCTGGCACACCCCGTGCACATGCCTATAGCCTGATCTCAGCTTAAATACTTTAAATGTGTCCACCTTTATATTGGAATGACACTCAGACATCTATTTTCTATTTTGAATTATAGTTGTTGATTTAACAATGTTAGCTTTTCATGCTTTACGAATGAGAAAACATTGAGCACTATACTTGAATGGAAATAATTGCGCTTAACATGTCTGCACCTGTTTTTTGTTTTTTTTTGTTTTTGATTTATACCTTTTTATGGCTAAGGTGGTTCTTTGGATAAACGGCTCATTCACACCGGATGCATTGTTACTGCATTGGGCTGCCTTACCCAGTGCGGCCCCAATGGAACACAGGGCCGGACATTCCGACAACCAAATCCATCGGATTTTGTCCAAAACTGGTGTTGCATACACACGGTTGGACAAAGTTGTCGGAAAATCCGATCGTACGTAACGTGATGACGTTATTTTGTTACGACGGGACTACGTTCAGGCTAGTAGCCAATAGCTTTGGTCTAGGAATTTGATCTGAGCATGCGTGGCACTTTGTCCGATCGGAATTCTCTACACACAATCGGACAAAGTCCGTTCGGATCATGTTGTCGGAAAGTTTTATAGCCCAGCTCTAAAACTTTGTCGGTCGGATATTCCGACGGAAACAGTCCGATGGAGCCCACACACAGTCAGATTATCTGACAACGCGGTCCGATCAGACATTTTCCATCTGAATGTCCGACCGTGTGTACAAGGGCTTAGGCTGGTTCCATATCCCTGTGTTGCAGTGGTGTGAGCTAAAAACAATACGGCATGCTATTCTTTTTTTTTTTTTTTTTTCTCATGGCACCTCACTGCAGCCTAGTGACATTTCTACAATGTACCCAAGAAAAGAAACAAAAAAGAGATCAGTCTGTTTTTAGCGGATCAGATCAGAGAACATTGGGTGGTCCAATTGGCTCCATCCTGAAAAACTGACAGGTGGACCCGATTGGTCAGCTGGTGTGAAAGGGGCCTAATACATTGGGATTGATACATCAGCACTTTTCCTCCCAATGCACACAGGAGGCCATGCATTCAGTGCGACTGCCGGTGTGAATGAGCTCTTAAGAGGTTAAGAACCCCCATTCTAATGTAACCAGCAGTAAAAATGCATATATATATATATATATATATATATATATATATATATATATATATATATATATATATATATATATATATATATATATATAATTATACACACACATATAGGCGCTGCATCACTTGGGAACTTCCCTGTAAGGATAATTCATGTTTACACGGATATGGAGATTGTATCACAAGGACTGTCTTTGGGGCACATACTAAATTATCATCAAAAAGAAAAATAAATTATTCATGTGATCATTTGGAAGATAGCGGTGCAGACAGAGAGCGTCTGATAAGATTTGTGCTAGGACACGTGCAGACAGTTCTGGAACAGAGGATTTCAGAATGTATCCTCTGTATTTACAATGCAGATATCTGGGTGAGAGACGGCTTACGGGAAGGCGCATTTCTTGAGAAAAGCCACATCACAGAGGTTGCTGTGTTATGTGTCCACCAGAGGGCAGACTTCTCAGAAACATTCCACCCCTACAGGCTTTCTGAGGACAAATACTGCCCAACATAGGGGCCTTCAGTCATTTCCATTCATCAAGCAAAAGTTACTGTTCAGAAATGTTTAAACCAAACCCTCAACCATCCATTTCATCAATATGAATAGTAAGGAAATAATTTGCATTGTCAACAGTACTGATTGTTATCAGTCATGTTATTATATGCCTGTGCGGGGCTACTGAAGTGGAATTAAAGCTGACCTTCAGGCATATAATAAAAGCACACATTAATGTAGTCCCGTATTCATTAATACATCCTTAAATGTGGATTTTCATGCAGTGTATTGTACTTGAATGTGACTTATTAGCATCATGCAGTCCCTGTACAGCGAAGTTTAGAATTGAAGGGATAAGCAGCACACGCAGAATGCGGATAGAGGAAGAGAGCAGAGTGACAGAGAGATAACCCCATTAGTCTGCTGCTTCTCCTTTCACTGGGGGATGGACAAAACCTTAAGTTACTGAACTGTAGAAGAGTAAAACCATGTCTCTTGCAATGCCAGACAGGACTGTGATGAGTGCCAGAGCTGTGAAAATCTCAGGGCTGGATGGATAGAAATACAAATCTTGTCACAGCTAAAACAGCTATTGTATTTAGCTATAGTGTATTTAGCCGTTTGCCTGGAGTTCAGCTTTATATCTAGGTATTATAGCAGAAGACAATTCTGTTAAATTATAGAAGATTTTTTATATATATAAAAAATATATAAAATATATATATATATAAAAAATATATAAAATATATATATATATATATAAAAAATATATATATATATATATATATATATATATATATATATATATATATATATATATATATATATATATATATATATATATATTAAAAAAAGGAAAAGCTAAATCTTCAAGTGAGGGGTTAACAAGAAGATGAAATCTCTGACTTTCCTGCTTCTCAGAGAAATAAAAGAATGTGAAGGGCTGGTGGCGGAGCTGCCAATGTGCAGGTAGATCACCTCCCTACCAGCCGAGATCCAGACCTGCGGCACTCCTGTGACCTGATTAGATGCATCATTAACTTTGCCTTACAAGAGGTTCAGCTGGGAAGGCTAAAGGCAGATCCCGGCACTCCAAACCATTTACAGGTCACACAGGGGCCCGCCGCCCAGAGAACACCACTGTGCTACACTAAACCAGGCGCAGACAATTTACTTATATAGTGCTTTAACATTTTCCACACTGCGCCATATCAGTCTTAATATCCCCACCACCATCGCACATCATTATTAAACATTTATACGGCTCTGACATTTTCTATACAGAGACGCCGCAGCCATACTAACACCCAATCAGAGAATACATACTAACACCCAATCAGAGCAAACACACACAGAGCAAACATACTAACACCCAATCAGAGAATACATACTAACACCCAATCAGAGGAGACACACACAGAGCAAACATACTAACACCCAATCAGAAAAGACACACACAATCAGAACACAGAGCAGACACAAACACCCAATCAGAGGAGACACACACAGAGCAAACATACTAACACCCAATCAGAGAAGACATACTAACACCCAATCAGAGAAGACATACTAACACCCAATCAGAGCAAATACACAGAACAGACATACTAACACCCAATCATAGGAGACACACAAACACCCAATCAGAGGAAACACACAGAGCAGACTAACACCCAGTCAGAGGAGACACACACAGAGCAAACATACTAAACACCCAATCGGAGGAGACACACCCAATCAGGACACAGAAGAGACACACAAACACCCAATCAGAGGAGACACACACAGAGCAAACATACTAACACCCAATTGGATGAGACACACAGAGCAGACATACTAACACCCAATCAGAGGAGACACACACACAATTGGGACACACAGAACAGACACAAACACCCAGAGGAGACACACACAGAGCAAACATACTAACACTCAATCGGAGGAGACACACAGAGCAAACATGCATTACATACAGTGGGCGTGTGTTTTTTTATATATATTTTTTGGATATTTATTATAGCAGAAAGTAAAAAATATTGGGTGTTATTTACTAAAGGAAAATCCACTTTGCACTACAAATGCACTTGGAAGTGCAGTCGCTGTAGTAGATCCGAGGGGGACATGCAAGGAAAATAAAAACACAGAATTTTAGCTTGCACATGATTGGATGATAAAATCAGCAGAGCTTCCCCTCATTTCAGAGCTTCCCCTCATATCTACAGCGACCGCACTTCCAAGTGCACTTTCAGTGCAAAGTGGATTTGCCTTTCGTAAATAACCCCCATTGTGTTTTTTTCAAAATTGTCACTCTTTTATTTGTTCACATCACAAAAAATAAAAACTGTAGAGGTGATCAAATACCGCCAAAAGAAAGCTCTATTTGTGGGGAAAAAAAGGACATTGGTTTGGGTACAACGTCGCACGACCGCGCCATTGTCAGTTAAAGCGATGCAGTGCCATATCACAAAAAAAATGGACTGTCATTAAGGGGGTAAATCCTTCTGGGGCAGAACTGGTTAAAGAGGGATTCCACTGGAAATAAAAAATATAAAAAAGCCAGCAGCTATAAATACTGCAGCTGCTGACTTTTAATAAATGGACACTCACCTATCCCGGGGTCCAGCGATGACGGCAGCCGAGAACGCTCAGCTCTCGGCTGCTGCCGCCGCCATTCTCAATGAGGGAATCAGGAAGTGAAGCGTTGCGGCTTCACTTCCCGGTTCCCTACTGCGCATGCGCGAGTCGCGCAGTTCAGTGGGAATGGTCCGCGCTGTCTCTGGGACCCGTGTGTGTCCCAGCAGACAGCACGGCAGGACAGGAAACAGCATAGACTCCCGTGGGAGTCTATGCCCAGAAGTGGGTGTAAATACCTGTCTTAGACAGGTATCTGCACCCCCTCCCCCCTGAAAGGTGCCAATTGTGACAGCGGAGGGGGGGTTCCGATGAGTGGAAGTTCCACTTTAGGGTGGAACCCCGCTTTAAAGAGGAAGTAAACCCTGATGAGTTTACTTCCTCTTTTTTTCCCTGCAAAGGTAAAGCATAATGGACTACTATGCATCGCATAGTAGCCCATTATGTGTCACTTACCTGACACAGGAGCCAGCGAAGTCGCCGCTGTCCCCTGTAGTCCGCCGCATCCATCTTGCTGGTGGCGTCTCGCAGCTCCGCCGCTGTCATTCGGCGAAGCCGCGATGACGTCACTCCCGCGCATGCGCACGGGAGTCGACAAATGCGGCAGCTCCATTCTTGGAACTGCCGCATTCAGTGCGCCTGCGCGCCGCTGTCTACGGCGCATGCGCCGTAGACAGCGGTGCCCGTTTTCGGGCAAATATCTACTAAACCATATAGGTTTAGGAGATATTGCTTGGACCTACAGGTAAGCCTTAATCTAGGCTTACCTGTAGGTCAAAGTGGTTTGTAAGGGTTTACAACCACTTTAAGTACCCCAAGGGACCGGCACACTTGCAAACACATCTATATTACACAGAATCACATTGTAATTTACTAGAGAATTGCACTCTACATAAAAGAAACTTGTTTGACCTGCGCATCACCATGCTGCTTGTATTGTTGCTGCAGTCATTATGTGGCGCTTTGTCCCATCCCCCCCCCACAAGCACAAAGAATAATGACAGTAAAAACATCAGATCAGCTTGTTAATATTTAAGTAAACAGGAGACCTTACTTATCCACAGCGACAGGAACTTGTGTTGCTTTTACTGGTATGAATAATAGAAAGTGAAACTTCATGAATGGTCCGGAGCCAGGACACGAGCGACGCACCAAGCTGCATTTTCTTCTAAATATTTGATCAAACTTCTGGATCTAAAGCTTTTATGCTCTCCATTGTGACGGCACAGGAAAGTGGTCCCATCGGCCTTATAAATAATTCAGCCTTGAGGTGCCCATAGATGGATAGAATTTCGAACGAAAATTCTAAGCCCTTGTACACACGGTCGGACATTCCGATGGACAATGTCCGATAGGACCGTGTTGTCGGATAATCCGACAGTGTGTGGGCTCCATCAGACTGTTCCCATCGGAGTATCCGACGGGCCAAGTTTTCCAGCTGGGCTATAAAATTTTCCGACAACATGATCCGATCGGACTTTGTCCGATCATGTGTAGAGAATTCCGATCGGACAAAGTGCCACGCATGCTCAGATCAAATTCCTAGACCAAAGCTATTGGCTACTAGCCTGAACGTAGTCCCGTCGTAACGAAATAACGTCATCACGTTAAATACGATCGGATTTTCTGACAACTTTGTCCGACTGTGTGTATACAACACAAGTTTTGGACAAAATCCAACGGATTTGGTTGTCAGAATGTCCGACCGTGTGTAAGGAAAAGTCTTCCAAACATCCATTTCTCGTTTGAAAGCTTTAATTTGTTTTTAACATTTGATTTTGTAATGAATAGACTTTACTGAACAAAAACCACATACACTGTTCGAAATTTGAGAATTTTTTTTCCAACCTGCTCCTTCGATTTTTTTTCCTGTCACTATGGTCAAAAACGAACGCCGATTTGACCCACCAATGATTTTGAAAAGTGAACAAACTTTCTTAGGGCTCGTACACACTATAGGAAAACCAGGCAAACATTTGTTTAGGTTTAGGAGATATTTGCCGAAAGACAGGCACCGCTGTCTACGGCGCATGCGCCGTACACAGCGATGCGCAGGTGCACTGAGCGCGCCGCGGTCAACGGCAATATGCCGCGAGTGGCGGCTCCCATGCGCATGCGCGGGAGTGACGTCATCGCGGCTTCACCGAATGACAGCGGCGGAGCAGCGAGACCCACCAAGAAGATGGATGTGCCAGACTACAGGGGACAGCGGTGACATCGCTGGCTCCTGTGTCAGGTAAGTGACACATAATGGACTACTATGCGATGCATAATAGTCCATTATGCTTTACCTTTGCAGGAAATGAAAGAGGAAGTAAACTCATCAGGGTTTACTTCCTCTTTAAAAACAACCGTGCTGTCTTTTTCCAGTGCACCCTGTATTTCTCCAGAGATGGATTTTTCTTTGTATCCTGAACAATTCTTATGGCAGTTGTGGCTGTAATCTTTCTTGGTCTACATGATCTTGGCTTGGTCACAAGAGATCCCTGAATTTCCCACTTATTAATAAGTGACTGAACAATACTTGGCATATCTAAGGCTTTGGATATCTTTTATATCCTTTTCCGCTTTATAAAGTTCCATTACCTTGTTGTGCAGGTCTTTTGACAATTCTTTTCTGCTCCCCAAGGCTCAGTATCCAGCCTGCCAAGTGCATGCACATGAGAGCTAACAAACTCACTAACAACTTACACAGACACTACTTGCAATTTAAAAATCCACAGATGTGGGAGATTAACCTTTAATTGCCATTTTAATCTGTGTGTGTCACCTTGTGTGTCTGTACCAAGGCCAAACATTCCAAAGTTGTAAACTTTTGCTCAGGCCATTGGGCAAATTCTGTTATTATGATTTAAACAGGAGCCAAACAATTACCGTATGTGATAATAAATGGCTTCATATGATCACTGTTACAGAACCCACTGTCACTGTGTGGAGGGGGCAGTGGGATGGCCTTCTACCCAGACTATGGCCCAGCAGAGAACGCGAGATTTGAAGAGCTATTTGCTGTCTCCTGCCACCAGGAGAAGACGCCACCTCCAAACATTTGTGCGTAGTCGCGGGTTCACCGGAACCGAGTGAACGCAGTATCTGTGGCCAGGCTCGTGGAGTCGTTTCCGGCTACTTAAACCTATTGGCCCAGCTGGGCTAAAAATAAACTTTTATTCCACAATGTACTTTTAGCTGATAAAGGCATATACAAGGTGGCAGTATGCCCAAAGCGTGGGGCTATGAGACTTGGTGACAAAATGGCGTTGAGATAATGTAATGTTGTCCGTAACTGATTAAAAGTGTATGTTTTGTACTTAATAAACAGTTTATTCTGTGCATGTTTAACCTTCAACATCTTTGTTGTTTGCCTCGTGATTTGGGGTTAAGGGCTGGTTATTGCAAGTCGGCTGGCTGAGGGTGCGTTTGAAGAACAGGAGACACAGTTCTGGCGGAGGTGCCCAGCCGGGGTATTCGGGATCCATCACATGCACTAAATAAAATTAGTTTTTTGGCATGATCAGTTATATTTTCAATATCAATGCAAAAACTTCACCATTTATGCCAGGGTATGAAAATGTTTGCCACCCATAGTGAGGCATAAGATACAATCAGATCTGTTGAGGCACTAAAGACAGAAAAGGCAGTTTGTCACACCTCAAGAGAGATTTCATAAAACAGGGATATAACCCAGCAACAACCAACCAACAGATCAACAAAGCAATTAACATTCATTCCTCAGAATCAATATTTTAAACTATAAACAGACTGGCATCTGTAGTCCCACTGGCATACTACCAGCTCCTAGATCTAAGAAACATCTGGCGCCAGCCTCTTCTGCAAAAAAAATGAACAACGTCAAGAAATCTAGGTAGTCAGTAAGTAGTCAGGAGAGTTCTACACTGGCTGACAAGGAGCCCCAGACTGTGCGGATGATATGAAAGTCAAACACATTAGAATAACAAAAAGGTGAGCGACTTATCCGGTGCTGCGTCCACAAAATAAACGCCTGGATCAGGACATCCACAGAGTAGAATGATTTATGAGCAGTAACGAGAACTGGCCTAATTTATTCCCAACTCCCGGCACACATAGTCTCCGTCAATCACGACACTGAGCGATGGACGATGGAGCCACTGGCAGAGAACAGATTATTAATTTCCTGGGAGCGATAAAAAGGCAGAAAGTGGGGACACAGCATGGGAGCAGTAGCGGAAGTTTACGCTCTGAGATAATAACACTGAACACCATGAAGAAAATTGTACAGCTGTACTGTAAGCAAAGCAAATCTAAAATGAAAAGGCTGCAGCCCATTACACAAACCTAGTTCGTATCTTTGTTTTGAGGGAACAAGCAACATAGAAGAAATCTTTTCTGTGAAAAGTCAATGGAGGTCCAGACACAAGTTTCAAGACAAACGCATTAGATATCACAGGTCTGGGAGAATCACAGAGATCCCAATCACATCCAGTGACACTGCGAAACTCAACTTCACTGCCCCTGTGGATGTGATTTGTCAACCTATTAAAGAGGTTGTAAACCCTCCCCCACAACTTTGTCCCATGTAAATCAGCATTAAAACCCCAAATGAACACTGCTTGTAGATATCTCCTTACTTGCTTAGTATTGTTGTAATCCTTGTTGTTCTGTAGAATGAAGTCACTGAGCATGCCCAGATCTCCCCTGATTTACAGCACACTCTCTATGTCTTATCTATCTGTTATCAGGACTTCTTATGGCACAGCACTGAACTCTGCTAATCACTCAGAGCTTCCTCCTACACACCATGTGACCTCACATACAGTCTAAACTTGGCCATTACTGCAGTCTTATCAGCTGAAGCTGATAAATCTGATAAAGGCAAACATTAGACATCGGCACAAGTAAATACTATGAAATAAACAAGTAAGCCATGAACAGGGAAGCAGGGTTGCCATAGAAATGTTGGATTGAGAAGGAGGCTTGGTTAACAGTACAGGAAGTGCTCAATGTAAGAGCAGAAATACACTCCACTGTGGACTCAGAAAACAATACTTAAGATGGCGCTGCCTAACCCATGTAACCAAGTTTTTTAAAGTTTCTTTAAACAGTAAGTAATATGCGATTTGGGCTGGATTACAGTGGCTATAGTCTGATAATTACTTATTATAATGGTCTAAATGAAAAGAAGCATCAGAGTGGGAGAGTTTACTTCCTCTAAGTCTCTTTCTTGCACATGATACTCCTGTTTGAGTATCTATTTTTTCAGACTTTTTTTGTATGAATTTGCGTGTATTTTTGCCCATATGCGTTTGCGCAAATTCGCACGCTTTTGCACACAACTTATTTTCACATGCACAATATGCAATGGGCATCCATGCACATCTGTGCATGATTAAGCACAAATGTGCGCATGCGCGTGTATTTGCGCGCGTATTTGCGCGCAAGCGGCGTAAATTACGGACCAAACAGATTTTTCTATTTTTTTTTCTTTACTGGAGAATACACAGCGTTTGTTTATGCGCCTGTGTGCGTAGGCACGTTACAATGAATGGGCTGTATTTTAGCACAGTAAAAAAATAAGCTGTACTGAGCTTTTACAAGCTGCGGTGTGCAAGAGGCCTTAGAGCTGGACTCTCATTTTGTGGACACTGCAGACTACAACTCCTGCACCAACAGACTGCAAGACTAGACTGACTGGATCCTGAATTGTGCAGCCTGTCCACTACTAAGTCTAGGTGAAAAAGAAACCAAAAGGATAAACTTTTCCGCATTGGAAAAGGGTCCTGTGCGTCTTCGGCTCCATTTGAGGTGAAAATTCAGGCAAAAATTTGGACCTGAATCGGTGTACAGGGACGCACCGGACCCCATGCTGGGACCCACGTCCTGATCAGTGTGAACCCAGCCTCAAAGTGACAATTTTAACAAAAGTAAAAAGCAAAATGCTCATCAGCTTAAAACAGTGAAAGCTGGTTGCTATGGGTTACAGAACTCTACAAACTGCACTCCACCTAATGAAACGAGGTGGCGAGTTTCCAGAACTCTTTCAGGGACAGCGCATTGTTTCTGCGGCTGTGCCTCTGACAGGTGACATCAGACTGGTGGAGTAAGCATCAAAATTTCTCAAGTTTAAAAAGAAAAGTTCAGTGAAGCTCAGCGGGGAGTCACTTTAACAAGCAATAATGTCACAGCACGTTCTGGCAGCGGATGCGGTCAATGACATCGTCCTGTATAGACTACAGTCATTCGCAGTCTCTCTCTCTCTCGCGCTATTCTTCCTACTGGTCCGCATCTCTGCTCATTATAGAAAGTCCTGGAGAAAGATATTCACAGCTACAGCACTCGGGAAACCAGTAAAAAGCTTTATAAGCCCAGCCAGAGGCTCCGGAACAAAGGCTGTGGCTGGCTTTTCACTCTGGCTTTTATCGTTCCTGCCAAATGCAGAATGTCAACTCTTTTCATGGAGTTGCGGGTGACAGAGGGAGAAAATTGGCAATCTGAGCTGTCAGCAAAGTGTCAGTTAAGAGACAGGAGAAAGGTGCTCACTATACAATGGCAGAGCATGAACAGCTGGATGGCGATTTACAGAGGAAGTCTTCTGCTGCATGCCTCAATCTAATAAGATGGTAAGAGCCCCAGGATCTACTGCCCATTCAAAACTCCTGCAAAATTCTCCGATTCACCTACCTAAGTCTCCTGGTTATGTATTTTGTTCAGACAATAACAAAGAACACTGCTGGCGGTTGGGTATCTTATCATTTTGCCAGTCCCAAATCATTCATATATGAGGATTGATATGTTTCACGGGGCAGCACAATGCCACTTCTTTTGGGCCACTGATTTTTTTTTTTTTTTTTTTTTAATTCTGTTTATTATATTCACATAAAGAATACAATACATACAGTGAACGTCTCAACTGGAGGCGTCCATCCCAGCCAGCCGGCCGCTTAACTAGCTAACATGGTACAACTATCTACCCCCCAACCCCCCCCCCTCCCATCCCCCCCTGGGTCACAGCTCGACCTTCTAACGGATTCTCCTGTTGTCTTGCAGCACCTTAACAGGTCAGCCCCATCATCAGAACCTCAGTCTCCTTACCCCCCTAGATGCATTACAGGAGTCTCTAATTCACATCCTAGCTACTTCAGCATCAGCAGGCCCTGCACCCGAGCCACCGTGTGACTCCAGTCCAGTTCATCCTTGGGCCACTGATTTAAAGAGGAAGTAAACCCTGATGAGTTTACTTCCTCTTTGATTAACTGCAAAGGTAAAGCATAATGGACTACTGTGCATCGCATAGAGCCCATTATGTGTCACTTACCTGACACAGGAGCCAGCAAAGTCACCGCTGTCCCCTGAGGTCCGGAGCCTCCATCTTCTTGGTGGGTCTCGCTGCTCCGGCGCTGTCATTCGTCGGAGCCGCGATGACGTCACTCCCGCGCATGCGCACAGGAGCCGCCACTCGCAGCATATCGCCGTTAACTGCAGCGCGCTCAGTGCGCCTGCTGTCTACGGTGCGTGTCTCTCTTTCGGCAAATATCTCCTACCGTGTAGGTTTAGGAGATATTACTTGGACCTACAGGTAAGCCTTAATCTAGGCTTACCTGTAGGTCAAAGTGGTTTGTAAGGGTTTACAACCACTTTAATTGTATAGGCTGGCCATACTTCTTTCAACCAGTTGTTTATATATCATCTGTAATAAATCAGATGTGTAAACATCAACTTTAGACCTTATTTATGCAAGCTTTTGATGTGTTTTGCGCTTTTTGGGAGGTGTCTTGTCTTGGGAGACTGCACTGAGTTTTTGATGCGTTTCGGCTGCTATTCTATTGAAGTCTATGGAACCAAAAATGCCACCTACTGTGAGAAAAAAAATTAAGTCCCTAAACCCTTTCCAAAATATACACCCATGGAAAGCGCTCAGATGTGAACGTGACCCATAGGAAATCATGTTAAATAGACTAGTCCGTTTCTGCAAAAAAAACTGAAAACACACTGAAAACCTCATAGGTGTGGACCAGGCCTTATAGAGGAAGCTGAACATAGGCAATACAACATTGCATGCAGCGAATTTTCACTACAAAAACGGATTCAAGCAATTTAGTACACAAAATTACCAAGTAGTGTTGAAAAGTATTGATGATGTTTTAGGTCAACCTCTCCCTCATAGCACTTAAATGTGGATCATGTACAGTGAGGGGAAAAAAAGTATTTGATCCCCTGTGAGTTTTGTAAATTTGCCCACTGACAAAGAAATGATAACCCTGGAGATGACTAGAATTTCCCTGTATCAACTACCCCTGGTGTTATTATCCATAAATGTTGGTATCTAGATATATTTTTATCATGACGTATAGGCTATTATATGATAACATTTTAGTATTTGTTATACATTATTATTAAAGAGGAAGTAAACTCTCCCACTCTGATGTTTCTTTTCATTTAGTCCATTATAATAAGTAATTATCAGACTATAGCCACTGTAATCCAGCCCAAATCGCATATTACTTACTGTTTAAAGAAACTTTAAAAATCTTGTTTCCAGGGGTTAGGCAGCGCCATCTTAAGTATTGTTTTCTGAGTCCACAGTGGAGTGCATTTCCGCCCTTACATTGAGCACTTCCTGTACTGTTAACCAAGCCTCCTTCTCAATCCAACGTTTCTATGGCAACCCTGCTTCCCTGTTCATATTATTTACTTGTGCTGATTATCTAGTGTTTGCCTGTATGAGTCTTTTCAGCTTCAGCTGATAAGACTGCAGTAATGCTGTCCTATGCCCTGCTTTACACTGTATGTGAGGTCACATGGTGTGTAGAAGGAAGCTCTCAGCGATTAGCAGCCTCCTTGGAGTTCAGTGCTGTGTGCCGTAGGAAGTCCTGATAACAGATAGATAAGACATAGAGAGTGTGCCGTAAATCAGGGGAGATCTGGGCATGCTCAGTGACATCATTCTAAAGAACAAAAAGGATTACAACAATACTAAGCAAGTAAGGAGATATCTACAAGCAGTGTTCATTAAGGTTTTTTATGCTGATTTACATGGGATAAAGTTGTGGCGGAGGGTTTACAACCACTTTAAGGATTTGTTCTTGTATTATGAGCCCTCATTTGGTCATGTGTACATACTGGCACAGGTTGTTCTGTGTGGAAAGACTCTTGGTCGCACAGTATGGGATCCGAGATCTGGGCTGACTCATTATAGTAGCATTTGTTGATAAAGGGTGGTCTGAATCGGGTGACACCACCTGATGGGAGATGTCAGATGGAGGTGGCTGGCATTCCAAAGTGAGGCAAGATGTCACCATAAGAAGAGTGGCAGAAATTTCTCACTCAGAGGCAGGGTTAACTGGGAAAACAGGGGAGCGACAGTCTTGCTAGGTGTGAACTCCAGGCATTTATTTTCACAAAGATGCCATAGCAGTAGGCAAAGTTGAGTGAAAGCAAGGTACAGGGTACAGTAAGCACTTGTTTTGTTGCTGCCATGGGAGCTGGGTTTCTATACCAGGGCGCCCTAATACGCCGCGCAGTCACCTGGGACACGTGACAGGTCCCAGGTGACTGTGCGGCGCGAGAGGAAGTGATGTCACCAGCCCGGCCAAGGAAGATGGCAGACTACGAGGGACCCCCTAGCAACAGGTATTTAGAGGTGAGTAAAAAAACAAATTTTTCCGAATTATTATTTTTTTAAAGAATTTTAAACAATTTTTTATTTTTTGGTGGCAACACCACTTTAAGTACAACTTAAAGTACAACTTAAAATCTCTCTCTCTCTTATTTATATATATATATATATATATATATATATATATATATATATATATATATATATATATCTATATCTATATATATCTATATCTCTATATCTATATATATCTATATATATATATATATATATATATATATATCTATATATATATATATATATATATATATATAACTAGGGCCACAAAAATGGGGGGAGGAGTTATCTTCTGTCTTCTTCCCTCCGTCTGCCTGCTAGTGATGCTTCTGATGGACACTGGTGGCAAGAAAAGCGCCCTGAGGCGATTCAGTTCGTATAGGTAGCGCTATACAAGTCATTCATTCATTCATTCTCTCTACTTTATAAAGATACCTGCTCATGACAGCCAGTCTTTAATTGGTTAACTGTCAATCAACTGCCAAACAGGTATTATTTATTTATTTAAATTAAACTTTAATCCAACTTATTTGTCTGCCATGATCCCATAAGTGTTGGGATGGGGACGTTCTGCCCCACCTTTCACCTTTAATCTAACAAAGCAATTTTAACACCAATTTTGTCACATGGTGGGGCTCCGTATGAGCCCCACTATGTGACATGGAGAGATGACAAAACCTCTCGTGACCCTGGAGCTCAAATAGTTTTGCCACCTCATCCCTTTAAACCAACATATTAGTTATACAGGTGAGGCTAATTTAATGCAGATTATAACTCATATCCGTTGGCATGTGGTTGCCATCATCCCTTCTGCTTAATTCAGATTCGAAATGACCTCTATTTAGTGGGATTTTGTGGGCAACAATAAGAAAAAAAGAATTTATAAAAAATAACTTTAATTTATTGTGCAAAATCTTACCATCAATTCGTAAAGAATATACATAGCAAAAAGTTTGTAGACAAGATTTAGAGTGTATATATTTTTTTTGTTATGTAAATTCTTTACGAATTGATGTTTAGATTTTATACAATAAATGAAATATATATTTTATAAAAAAATTTTTTTTTCTTATTGTTGCTCGCGATGGCAGGGCGGCATTAATGATTGGACGTACCTGTACGCTAATATGCCTGCCCGTGCCATTCTGCCGACGTACATCGGCGTGCGACGCGCAGGAACCGGTTAATCAGCCACAGAACCCGTGTAATTAATATGTGTTTGGGTTTAAAGGGATGAGATGGCAACCCTAAGCTCAAACCACACATGAACAGAAGGCACAGCATGTTACCAGCCCTCATGAAATTGGCCAGTCTCTCAATACTGATGGAATGGCACAGCTGCATGTTGTATGCTGCTGCTGGTATTTGAGCTGCGGCCCGACGATAATCAACGCGGTTATTGGTGTAATCTGGCACATTCCAAGATGTCAGCGCACCCAGGCGGAAAATGAGAAATCTTCCAGGTGGGGGTGCAACGACCAGCTGAGATAAATAGAAAGCTGGCCGTCTCTGAGGGGAGACACGGAAACGTTTGCTCAGCAGACATATTAAAGAGTATAATTATCCCCTGCGATCGCTTTACTTCTCACCAAGTGCAATAAAAGCGGGAATAGAGATTTGCAATTATGGCAGGAAAATCACTGTGAAGAAAACTGAACCACAACATTTACAATAAAAAATCTTTCCATACAGATCGGCAGCATCTAGGGTTTTATAAGTAGTTCAGGTTTTGCGGTGAAGTCATTTGAAATCTAAGTCCTGGCAAGTGAATGTTGAGATTTAGCAGACCAGATTTCATTGCAACCATAATGCACTGCCTGAACTTTTAAACTGTGGTCAGCAGGTTTGCAATGGTAAATGATTTATTAATAAATGGTGCAGCACATAAAATTACAGAATGTTCATATTCAGATGAGAATGACAAATAAGAAGAAATTAAAGTGGTTGTAAACCCTCCCCCACAACTTTGTCCCATGTAAATCAGCATAAAAAACCCTAATGAACACTGCTTGTAGATATCTCCTTACTTGCTTAGTATTGTTGTAATCCTTGTTGTTCTGTAGAATGAAGTCACTGAGCATGCCCAGATCTCCCCTGATTTACGGCACACTCTCTATGCGCTTATCTATCTGTTATCAGGACTTCCTACGGCACAACACTGAACTCTTCTAATAATCACTCAGAGCTTCCTCCTACACACCATGTGACCTCTCATACAGTCTAACCTTGGCCATTACTGCAGTCTTATCAGCTGATAAGTCTGACAAAGGGAAACATTAGACATCGGCACACAAATACTATGAAATAAACAAGTAAGCTATGAACAAGGAAGCAGGGTTTCCATAGAAACGTTGAATTGAGAAGGAGGCTTGGTTAACAGTATAGGAAGTGCTCAATGTAAGGGCGGAAATACACTCCACTGTGGACTCAGAAAACAATACTTAAGATGGCGCTGCCTAACCCCTGGAAACAAGTTTTTTAAAGTTTCTTTAAACAGTAAGTAATATGCGATTTGGGCTGGATTACAGTGGCTATAGTCTGATAATGACTTCTTATAATGGACTAAATGAAAAGAAGCATCAGAGTGGGAGAGTTTACTTCCTGTTTAATATGAAGACTAATTTGTGCTTAAACTCCCAAGACAGAAAAGACACACCAGATTCCTTGTACAAATGAGCCCACTACCGACACTTATAGTGCTTCGATCACCTCAATATATTGACCTCTGTAGCCACAGATAGTGGGAAAACTGCTTATTTTGACCTAACAGCAGGAGATGAAACCAGTGGTTAATACCCTGTCACAGGATCTCTCAAATGATATCCGTCATCCTGGAGGTCATGAAACATTAAGGCCGCATTCACACTTGAGCATTTTCATGAAACCCCCCAAAAAAATGACCAACAAGCAAAATCCTATTCATTTGGCACCTGTTCACATCTGAGCGCTTTGTCACCTAAAGCAAAACGCCTGAAAAAACACCTTAAAGGAGTTGTAAACCCTTGTGTTTTTTCCCCTTAATGCATCCTATGCATTAAGGGGAAAAAAAACTTCTGTCACTGAGCAGCCCCCGTTTTACTCACCTGAGCCCCATAATTCTCACACCGGAGACATGCTCACCCTCTCAGCCCATTGTCTCGGCTCTTGATTGGATAGATTGATAGCAGCGCAGCCATTGGCTCCTGCTGCTGTCAATCAAATCCAATGATGTGGGTGCTGGGGGGGGGGGGGCAGGGCCAAGTACGGCATTCTGCATCTATCGACTTAAATGCTGGACTTGGAAGTGTGCCCGCACGGGGACCCCCAAGGGAAAGGATTCTCCTAGGTGGTTTCCCGATGCAGGGAGGAGCCGCGAGCGCCATTGGGGGACCCCAGAAGACGAGGATCAGTGCCACTCTGTGCAAAATGAATTGCAAAGTGGAGGTAAGTATATGTATGTTAAAAAAAAACACAAGGGTTTACAACCCCTTTAAGCTCAAAAAAAGAACATGAGCTTCTCTGGGGCTGATTACAGAGAATGACATCAGAGCGCGCTGACGAAACACGTAGGATACCTTGAGTGTGATATGTCACTTCCGCCCCTTGTAACGCAGCTGGAGTGCAAACGGAATTCTCTTAACACATTGCTGCGATGGATATTGTCTTTTTAGCTTTTCAACCTTTGAAAATAAACCATAATGAACTTCACTATCGGACTCCTTTTTTCCATTAATTTTAATTGAGAACTACAAGCTAACAGCCACAAAGAATGTTGGGACTTTTAGTTAATTTATACACGGAGGTTGTACGAGGAAATTCTCCCCGTACTACTGTCACAGGGAGAGAGAATAATGGGGAGCCATGATCAACCCTAAAAACATTTGGAACATGTAAGCCCTTGTACACACGGTCGGACATTCTGACAACCAAATCCGTTGGATTTTGTCCGACGGATTTTATCCGAAACTGTTGCATACACACGGTCGGACAAAGTTGTCAGATAATCCGATCGCTCAGAACGCGATGACGTAATTTCGTTACGATGGGACTACGTTTAGGCTAGTAGCCAATAGCTTTGGTCTAGGAATTTGACCTGAGCATGCGTGGCACTTTGTCCGATCGGAGTTCTCTACACACAATCGAACAAAGTCCGATCGGATCATGTTGTCAGAAAATTTTATAGTACAGCTGGAAAACTTGGTCCGTCTAATACTCCGACGGAAACAGTCCGATGGAGCCCACACATGGTCGTATTATCCGACAACACGGTCCTATCGGACATTGTCCATCGGAATATCCGACCGTGTGTACAAGGGCTAACATGTTCCCAAAGGTGGACTTATACTTTAATTGTCATTCAGCCTAAAAAATAAAATAGAGTGATACCTGCCACAACTTCTAGCTCCTGCCACCTCTACTACACTTTTCGGATGCTCTGGCACTGTAAAGGCACCCTTCAATGTTCCTGGATTTCAGCTGCAAAAAAAATTGTAATGTTTGCTACAGGTTAGATCCTGCATTGCACCTCAAAGCTTGTGTCCTATTCATGTGGTCAGATGGTCAAAAATTGGATTTTTGTACTTACCATAAAATCCTTTTCTTCGCATTCATTAAAGGACACATCATAGGGTTATTCCGCCACCTGCAGCAGTACAATGCTAGGTACATAAAAAAATAAAATAAAAATAACACAACACCCGACACATCCCAGGGGAAGCCCCTGCTGGTAGCCAAACCACCGTCTGCACCACACAACTCAGTAGCCAGCAGTTAAACAGCAAATAACAACTTAGGATATAAAACTTGTCAATAGGGCGGATGCTGTGTCCTTCAATAAAAGCAGAGAAAAAGATTTCATGGTGAGTTCTAAAATCCAATTTTCTCTTCCGTTCATTGAAGGACACAACTGAATCTTTAGATTGTGACCACTGGGACATACCAAAGCAGTGCCAGAAACAAAAAGGTTGGACCTAACAAAAGGCAGAACCACACTCAAACCCCTGCCTGCAAAACTAGTAGGTACAGAAGCGGCAATGTAAACTTTATAAACAGTCCGTAAAAAAGCAGATGACCAGGTAGGTGCCTTGCAAACCCGGGTGACCGAGGCACAGTGATGGAAAGCCCAGGATGCATGCAGAATCCTAGTATAAGCGGTACTGGAAAATAGAGGTTACTGACCTAAATGAAATAGGCCTTTACTACAGTCTGAGAAATCCACCCAAGAAAGCCAAGTTACATTTAAAGGGGTTGTAAAAGGTAAATTTTTTATTTTCTACATAGGTTCCTTTAAGCTAGTGCATTGTTGGTTCACTTATCTTTTCCTTCGATTTCCCTTCTAAATGTTTTTTTTTTTTTTTTGTTTTCTTTGTCTGAATTTCTCACTTCCTGTTCCTCCTCAGTAAGCTGTTCTGGCTGACTAACCACCAGCTCGGATGATGGTGAGAAGTTTACTGAGGAGAAACAGGAAGTGAGATATTCAGACAAAGCAAAAAAACATTTAGAAGGGAAATCAAAGGAAAAGGTAAGTGAACCAACAATGCACTAGCTTAAAGGAACCTATGTAGAAAATAAAAAAATTACCTTTACAACCCCTTTAAATGTAAAAAAAAAAAAAAAACAACAATTATGTACACAAAATTTGAGATGGCAGAATACAGTGTCCTTAAAAATTGTATTGGCCAGTAACGCAACGTATAGCCTAAATGCATCTCCCGAGCATGTGATTTAGATATTGATGTTTAATTCAATGTTAACCACAAATTCACATTAAAAAAAGGACCCTTTTTCTGCTGTGTAGAGTTTAACTTTTTTTTTTTTTTGCTTTTTTAAATGACGACCCCCCCCCCCCTCCCCATTGCCAGTACCTAGCTCCCCAAGGCTCTTTTTGACAATAGCTTGCCTATTAGCTTTGAAAATGGCTACAAATCTGTATCAGGATTTATCCCCTATAGACTTCAATGGGATTCACTTATAAATTTGGGTTTTGCGAATTTCAACCAGGATATAATGACCCCTCATGAATACAATCACAGCAGATTAGCCCATCCCTAATTATCAGTAGCATATTGCACATTTTATACCGGATTCACATTGCCAGTCAATGCACACCATTTTCCAAGATTTGCCCAATAAACTTCCCTTGGCGTTTACAAACCACCTCAACAACAAAATCTGTCGGAATGTTGATTATAAATGGAGCTCATCTCCCCTGAGAGCAGCCATGTAAAGTATCAGAAACGGGTATACATTTCCACGTAGTCAGTCAACCACAGCTCATGGAACCTTGCCTAATCTTTGAAGAGACCCAAGCCAAGAATGGCTTCTATAGAGAATATCAATCCAGGGGTTTCAATACACCACTTTTCCTGTGGGGCTCATTTACCACCGCCTGTCTGGAAGCCCTTATTACCAGCATTGCCTGTCCTGAAGACCCCATTAAACTACTGCCTATCTTGAGGTCCCCATTATACCGCCATCTTTTTTGAGGTCTCCATGGTATAGGAATTCCACCTTCTATCTTCCACCCTCCGAGAAGCTTGTGCGCCCCCAATCATTGTACAACAATAGATAGAATGCAAATTAATATAACGAATTTCATGGTGTTCATCCTGCAGCAACATTCTGTCCAATAGGATTCAAAGAGCTAGAATAAAGCTGGCAGCATCCGGTTGGAGGAGATGGAGTGCTACGGAAAGGTCATTCCAACGTTCCTCCATTTGTCTTTGTAGCAGCAAAGTCGACTGGAACAAAACAGCAATTAGGAAGCAGATTCGGTTTTAATTAAAGCTGCGGGGGAAAACTAAGTCTTATCGGGCAGACAGAGCCTGTGCCATCCCAATGCCAAGCCAGACTGGTGGTCCAAAAAGATAGGAGAAAAGCTGGGCCCAGGTGTGTGTGTGCCAACTATGAAGATTCCAGGGAGACTAAACCCATGCCAACACCATAATGCTGCTATCGAATTGCTTCATTCACTGCCACACAGCGCCAATCATTTTGCACAGCTCCAACTCTATTTTACACCCGATCCGACCATAATACTGATAAGTGCCAATCCTCCTTTACTCCTAATCCAACCATATCACACAGTCTGCAGATGGAGGATGAAAAGTGTAATCACAACTTTGAAAATGCTGGCAGCTCTATCAACCACATGTATTATCCACCTTGCTTTGCTTTACATGAACAGACTCTTGAAGTGTCAGCTAAGTTTTGAGGGAAATGCTGTCATCTGGCCATTACAAGAATCGTCTGCTGACAACAGCGCTGACTCATTGTACCCAAGGAAAACAAATAGATCTGTCTGGATAGAGAACTCTAGATTAGCCAGATGGGTGTAAAAGCATCATTGCCCAAAGCTAGCGATACACGTTCAGATTTCAGCCCGTGGGGCTGAACGAGATAAATTACTTGGGTTCCTCCATAATTGCAGTTTAGCAAATCTGCTATTTTATTCTGACAATTGGAACCTGCAGCTGTCAGAATGCAGCTGTCAGAACTAAACAAGTTTTCAACCAAGTATTTCTGCCCCACTCTGACAAAATAGATTGAAAAAGCGACCTTTGCCAAGTTGGGTGGCGCCAACAGGGCCACCCACAGAGTAAATTTCTGCAAATGCAGCAGGAATTGGATGAAAACTGATCCAGGTATGACCAACTTAAAGGAGAAGTTCTCCTTTTAAAAGATATAATAAATGTACATCTTTTTGCAGGTACAACAATGAGCATTTATTATTTATTTTTTTTATTAAAAGAGGAGTATGGGATTTTTGCTTATCATATTTACCTAGGTGGATGCAGCATCGTTCTGATGATGGATCTGTCCCCTGCCAGCTCTAACACTGAGAACCGAGCGATCAAACACTGCCAATCGCTCGGTTTTCACAGCTCTCAGAGCAGAGAGTCGGTGACTGTCAGCTCTCTGCTGTGCGCCCCACCCCCCTTCAGCCCGCTGTCTGCTGAAAATAGGTCACAGGAGCGCAGAACGAACTGCACTCCTGTGATCCATAGAAGTACAGCCAAACAAGCTTTGGTTGTACCGCTCCTTTAAGTGCCTATAAAGCAGGGGTAGGGAACCTTTTTGGCTGAGAGAGCCATGAACGCCACATATTTTAAAATGTAATTCCGTGAGAGCCATACAATATGTTTAAAACTAAATACAAGTAAATGTGTGAATTTTATGCAAGACCAACACTTTTAAAGTACAATAAGTCTCTGAATTAAACAATCAGGTGTTCTTTATTAAGGGATAAATCACAGAACAAAAAAATACGGCAAAGTTGCCGAACATGACATGACCTCTGAATTCTTTTTAATAATGTTATTATGCTGTTCTCCACGTCATCTCCCCCACTGTAATATCCACATCTCCCCACATCTCCCCCACTGTAATATCCACATCTCCCCCACTGTAATATCCACATCTCCCCCACTGTAATATCCACATCTCCCCCACTGTAATATCCACATCTCCCCCACTGTAATATCCACATCTCCCCACATCTCCCCCACTGTAATATCCACATCTCCCCCACTGTAATATCCACATCTCCCCCACTGTAATATCCACATATCCCCCACTGTAATATCCACATCTCCCCACACCTCCCCCCACTGTAATATCCACATCTCCCCCACTGTAATGTCCACATCTCCCCCCACTGTAATATCCACATCTCCCCCACTGTAATGTCCACATCTCCCCCCACTGTAATATCCACATCTCCCCCCAATGTAATGTCCACATCTCCCCCACATCTCCCCCCACTGTAATGTCCACATCTCCCCCCCCCCACTGTAATGTCCACATCTCCCCCCCCCCACTGTAATATCCACATCTCCCCCCACTGTATTATCCACATCTCCCCCCAATGTAATGTCCACATCTCCCCCACTGTAATGTCCACATATCCCAACATCTCCCCCCACTGTAGTATCCACATCTCCCCCCACTGTAATGTCCACATCTCCCCCCCCCCCCACTGTAATATCCACATCTCCCCCACTGTAATATCCACGTCTCCCCACATCTCCCCCCACTGTAATGTCCACATCTCCCCCACTGTAATATCCACATCTCCCCCCACTGTAATATCCACACTTCCCCCCACTGTAATATCCACGTCTCCCCACATCTCCCACCACTGTAATGTCCACATCTCCCCACATCTCCCCCACTGTAATATCCACATCTCCCCCACTGTAATATCCACATCTCCACACTGTAATATCCACATCTCCCCACATCTCCCCCACTGTAATATCCACATCTCCCCCACTGTAATATCCACATCTCCCCCACTGTAATATCCACATATCCCCCACTGTAATATCCACATCTCCCCACACCTCCCCCCACTGTAATATCCACATCTCCCCCACTGTAATGTCCACATCTCCCCCCACTGTAATATCCACATCTCCCCCCAATGTAATGTCCACATCTCCCCCACATCTCCCCCCACTGTAATGTCCACATCTCCCCCCCCCCACTGTAATATCCACATCTCCCCCCACTGTATTATCCACATCTCCCCCCAATGTAATGTCCACATCTCCCCCACTGTAATGTCCACATATCCCAACATCTCCCCCCACTGTAGTATCCACATCTCCCCCCACTGTAATGTCCACATCTCCCCCCCCCCCCCACTGTAATATCCACATCTCCCCCACTGTAATATCCACGTCTCCCCACATCTCCCCCCACTGTAATGTCCACATCTCCCCCACTGTAATATCCACATCTCCCCCCACTGTAATATCCACACTTCCCCCCACTGTAATATCCACGTCTCCCCACATCTCCCACCACTGTAATGTCCACATCTCCCCCCAATGTAATGTCCACATCTCCCTTACGATTGTCTGCTTGCTTACCACTACACAAGCAGGTATATCCACGAGCAGTTGAGGCGGGTGATAAAGACGTCAGCGTGACGCTCGCCTATGCCGCCGTCGGGTGTACCAAGATGGCTGCCGCTCCGGAGCTAGGCCTAAGTCGTGGCCTTTCCTATGGGCTCAATCCGTGGATCGGCACACCACGCGATCCGTGCATTGAGAGACGAGAGCCGGATGCAGCCAATAAAAAAGCCACATCTGGCTCGCGGGTTTTAGGTGGAAATTGCAGTATTTAGGCCACAAACAAGTACAATATACAATTAGGAATGTGATTTAAAGAGGAACTACAGTCTGCTCACATAACTTGTAATAAAAACATCTTTGCCATTCCAAAGCTTCCCTCCTGCATATTATTTTATATATACTGTGATTTTGTACTTGCCAAATATGCTGCAGAAATCTCCCTGCACCGAGTCTGGCTGCAACTGTGGGCAGCCGAAGCTGCTGCCTGTTCACTTCCTGGATTTACACAGACACACAGAGGCACGCCTGCGGCTCTCATTGGCCCTCTTATGACTCATCCCCCCTCCCTTTCCAACAAACTCACAAGGATGAGAGAGACCTGTGCATAATATTATAAGCCTAGGCTAATGACCAGACAAGAAACAGGAAGTGGGCTGTATTTACTGGCAGAAAAAAAAATGTTTTACTATCCAACGTTAAAACAACAAGGGCAGAAGATTTAATAGATAAAATGATGAAAAAATGACTGAAGGTAGATATTAGAGCAAAAAAACATTTTTTTAAATATAATAAGTAGCTCAGGGACAGGACTCAGGAGGGCAGGAAATTAGAACACACACAGGAAATGGACTCTTACGGTGACACTGACAGCAGTAAAGATGAGGACACGTCACCGACACGCCCCTTCTGAGTCACAATGACAGTCACCAGGTGGTCCCCCCACTCCAGTCCAGTCAGCACCGACAGCCCCGCATCCAGCTTGCCTTGCTCCCATCCGACAGACCCGCACATGAGGCTCTGAGCTGTTCTGCTCAACTCCCTTGCACTGTGACATCACATGACGCACCCAGGCACCGCCTTCACCAGTCCCGCCCCCTGCTGGTGCCACTTGAGCACACTGTAGCAGGCACTAAGATGAGTCGAGCACCACAGCCATATTTTTTTTTACTGGCAACCTTTTCCTGCCACTGGCATTTACTGGCATGAGAAAGATTCCCATTTTTTTTACAGGCTGCCAGTAAAAAATACTGACGGTTGGCAACGCTGTCTCCAACTAAGATACAGACCGCACTTCATTCTGCACATAGGAATCACTTCATCCTGGCTCCCTGTTCTTTTATAGCAATAAGGCACCTTTAATAATGGGGTTAAAAGTGGACCTTCCATTAAAACTGAAAGTCCGCTCTACTGAGAGAAACCCAAGGTGATTACATTTTAAAATAAATCTGTTGCATACCACTTACCCTCCGGAAGATTTACCCCCCTTCATGACCAGGCCCATTTTTTTGCACTGCATTACTTAACTAACAATTGCGCGGTCATGCAAAGCTGTACCCAAATAAAATGTATGTCATTTTTTCCCTCAGATAGAGCTTTTTTTTGGTGGTATTTTATCACCTCTGGGTTTTTTATTTTCTGCGCTATAAATAAAAAAAGACTAACAATTAAAAAAAAAAAAAAATCTACAAAACTATGGAATTTTTTATTTTTAATACTAGTAATGGTGGTGATCAGTGACTTATAGGGGGACTTTGATATTGCAGCGGACAATCTGACACTTTGTGGGGGCCAGTGACACTAATATAGTGATCAGTGTTAAAAATATACACTGTCACTGTACTAATGACACTGGCTAGGAAGGGGTTAAACATCTAGGGCGACCAAAGTGTCAAATGTGTGCCTAGCCAGTGTTTGTGTACTATATGTGGTGCTTTTGCTAAGGGATATGATGGATTTTATCCCCTAAAAAAAAAATCCATCACATCCCCGCTGATAAGATGGTGCTCTACCTTGTTGACATCCAGCCTCCCTCCTCGATGATCAGTGGGTGCCAATGGACATCCATTGCCAGGCACCCGCTGATCGGCTTCTGCTGTGACTAATCACAGCAGAAGCACCGCGCACGCCCCCTACCTGGAAAGTGCAGAACAACACACATACTATATAATATATATATATGAAGTCACATGACAAGGCACACAAGTGTGAATGGAGCCAAGAACAATGCTTCTTTTTCTGAAGACAGTGGTTATGGCAGTGTTTAACCACTTACAGACCGGACCATTTTGCTGGTCAAAGACCAGACCACTTTTTGCGATTCGGCACTGCGTCGCTTTAACTGACAATTGCGCGGTCGTGCGACGTGGCTCCCAAACAAAATTGACGTCCTTTTTTTCCCACAAATAGAACTTTTGGTGGTATTTGATCACCCCTGCGGTTTTTATTTTATGCGCTATAAACAAAAATAGAGCAACAATTTTGAAAAAAACGCCTTATTTTTTACTTTTTGTTATAATAAATATCCCCCAAAAATATATATAAAAAAAAATTTTCCCTCTGTTTAGGCCGATACGTATTCTTCTACATATTTTTGGTAAAAAAAAAAATTGCAATAAGCGATTGATTGGTTTGCGCAAAAGTTATAGCGTTTACAAAATAGGGATAGTTTTATGGCATTTTTAATAATAATTTTTTATTATTCTTTTTTTACTAGTAATGGCGGCGATCAGTGTTTTTTATTGTGACTGCGACATTATGGCGGACACATCGGACATTTTTGACACATTTTTGGGACCACTGTCAATTATACAGCAATCACTGCTATATAAATGCAGTGATTCCTGTGTAAATGACACTGGCAGTAAAGGGGTTAACCAGGGGGTGGCAGTGTAGGGGTTAAGTGTTCCTAGGGGTGTGTTACTAACTGTGGGGGGTTGGGCTTTCATTTAGTGAACACTGATCTCTGCTCCAATCACATGGAGCAGAGATCAGTGTCAGTAGTTGCTAGGCAGAATGGAGAAATGCTGTTTACAACGGCACTTCTCCATTCAGCCGTCCTGTGAGATGACCGCAGATATGCCCGCGGCGATCGAGTCCGCGGGACCCGCGACCGGACTCAAGGGGGTCCCGACCGGCACGCGAGCGCGCCGGCGGCGGCGCGCTGGCGATGGCAGGGCGGCATTGAAGATTGGACGTACCTGTACGCCAATATGCCTGCCCGTGCCATTCTGCCGACGTAGATCGCCGTGCGCTGGTTGGGAATCGGTTAAAGCATAGGGCATATTAGGCAAATCCATGGTACTTTAAGTGTTTTTGGGTGAAGCTAGTATAACCAAGGTTGGCATTTGGTTTAAGACCCCTTTCACACTGGGGCGTTTTTCAGGTGTTTTTCAGGCACTTTAGCGTTAAAAAGGCGCCTGCAAAGCGCTTGAAAGAAGCCTCATCTGCAATTCCAATGTGAAAGCCTGAGTGCTTTCACACTGAGACCCCTTTCACACTGGGGCGTTTTTCAGGCGCTTTAGCGTTAAAAAAAAGCGCCTGTAAAGCGCCTGAAAGAAGCCGCAACTGCAATCCCAATGGGAAAGCCCGAGTGATTTCACACGAAGGCGCTGCGCTGGCAGGGCGTCAAAAAAAGTCCTGCAAGCAGCTTCTTTGCAGCGCTTTTGGAGTTGGTGTATTCACCGCTCCAAAAGCGCCCCCTCCCATTGAAATCAATCGGAAGCGCCTGCAAAACGCCTGAAAAGTGCATGCAAAGCGCTTTTGGCAGCGGCACTTTGTGGGCGCTTTTAACCCTTTATTTGGCCACTAGCAGGGGTTAAAAGCGCCCCACTAGCGCTCGAAAAACGCTGGTAAAGCACCGCTAGTTTAAGCGGCGCTTTACCAGCATTTTTCAGGCACTGACATTGTGAAAGGGCTCTTGGGATTGCAGATGAGGCTTCTTTCAAGCGCTTCACAGGCGCTTTTTTTAACGCTAAAGCACCTGAAAAACGCCTAAAAAAACGCCCCAGTGTGAAAGGGGTCTAAAAGAACTCCAATCTGAGCTAAAAAAAAAAAAAAAAAAAAACTGCTGCAGTTAACTAATTTTAGGAGCTTCTAACATCTTCACGAAAACGAAAATGTCTTTTTCTGTCACCGATCTACAGAGATCTGGCATTCTGTAATGAAATGGTCACCAAAAATAGAAATGAATCAAAATTTCAACAAGGGGCCTCCTCAAAATCAAATTTGTTGAAACAAAGCGGGGGGCCTAGGATTTCAGTGCAGAATAATATGGATATAGTATTGTAGCAAGCTCAAATAGAAGTTTTTAGTAGAATTCTACTTCAACACTTCTCTGCAACAGAACAGAGAACTGAATGAAAAGTAAATGTCACACCGACAGCCTGCTGCACAGTATTACCGTCATTCTGTATTGGAAGCGGATAAAAAAAAAAAAAAAAAGACCCCCATGGGGTAAACAATACAAAGCAGAATAGAAGATCCTACCGGGGAGAGGGGACCTAACCTTAAAATGACCTTGCAGTCACATTGTAGAAATCAAAAAGCTTGTCATAGCTGTCTGGATATTTTGTGTGCGTTATATAGTGCCCAATGAATGCTGATCATTAATAATGTAGGTTATATGCTGGATATTATACAGCTGGCCTTACACCAGTAGCGTTTTATTCGAAAAATGTCACTTTCAGAAAAGGACCTTTGATTTTCTAATGGTTAATGGGGTCAAACTGACATTCATTGTCGACTGAAATGACAAGGAATTTCAAAGAAGTAGGATTGAGATATTTTCTCAGACTAACAAAATTTTAACAGTTTAGTTTTCATTTGGAAAAAATTCATACAGATTTTAATGAAACCATTTAAAATGTTAACTGCCTATTTTAAATTGCACTCAACCTTGTTATAATCGTTGCATCTGATCTCCCCATTTGCCCTTATCTGGTTTCTTGAACAACCCCAAATTGCCACCAGCTAATAACAATCCAGTGGCGTTCCACTGGTGGAGGACATCGGGGACTAAATATGTGTATGAGCTCTTGGAGCTTGATGGTATCAAGTCTTAAAGCGGAGGTCCACCCTAAAGTGGACCTTCCGCTCATTGGAACCCTCCCCCCTCCGGCGCCACAATTGGCACCTTTCAGGGGGGAGGGGGGTGCAGGTACCTGTACAGTACAGGTATCTGCACCCACTTCCGGCGTAGATTCTGCAGAAGGTACGCCCCTTTCCGCAGAATCTACGCCCCTTTCCGAAGGTCCCCCGCTGCTTGCTGGGAAACACATGGATCCCAGAGACAGTGGGGACCATCCTTATTGCGCAGCGCGACTCGCGCATGCGCAGTAGGGAACCGGGAAATGAAGCCGAAAGGCTCCACTTCCTGATTCCCATACACAAGATGGCGGCGGCAGCACCCGAGAGACGATCGAGTGATCGGCTTCGGGTGCCGACATCGCGGGCGCGCTGGGCGGGTAAGTGTCATTATTTTAAAAGTCAGCAGCTGCAGTATTTGTAGCTGCTGGCTTTAAAAAAAAAAAAAAAACGGCGGACTCCCGCTTTAACTATTTATGTGAGCTTGGCAGATTCCGTACACTGAGATCTTTTGTTACACCCAAATCCACCACCATGTTCACTCTCTGCTCAAACATCAAACGGACTGTCCTAAATAGTTGACCCCATTTGAAAATAGGTGTCTCGTTGGAAGGGACTAGTGCATGACCTCTATAGCTTACCAGCAGAAAACCTGGGGCCTCGCACCCTTCCTTAGTTACAAAGCAGGAAGCGGAATTAGGCAGGTCTTTGGATGACTCCTCCTGGAACCAAATCTGGCCCAAGCCCTTGTACACACGGTCGGACATTCCGATGGAAAATGTCCGATCGGACCATGTTGTCGGATAATCCGACAGTGTGTGGGCTCCATCGGACTGTTTCCGTCGGGAATATCCGACGGATCAAGTTTGAAAGCCTGGCTATAAAACTTTCCGACAACATGATCCGATCGGACTTTGTCCCATCATGTGTAGAGAATTACGATCGGACAAAGTGCCACGCATGCTCAGATCAAATTCCTAGACCAAAGCTATTGGCTACTAGCCTGAACGTAGTCCCGTCGTAACCAAATAACGTCATCACTTTTTGAACGATTGGATTTTCCGACAACTTTGTCCGACCGTGTGTATGCAACAAGTTTCGGACAAAATCCGTCAGACAAAATCCGACGGATTTTGTTGTTGAAATGTCCGACTATGTGTACAAGGGCTAAGTCTTCCAGGTGTTCTCTGAATATTTTTGACAGGATAAGCATATAAAAACTCAGGCATTTTCTGGCTTCTGCGTGGCGTCAGTTCATCAGCTTCATCAGCTCGTTCGGCTGGGCTTTACCTATGGGTCACAGGAGTGCAATTCGTTTTGCACTCCTGTGACCCGTTTTCTTGGCAATCTGCATGAGGTTTTTCAATATCTTCACACACCATTGTGTTGATTTCTTTAACACAGGGATCCGTTTTCACTGCTACAATGCACTCTTTTTTCATGACAATGGTTATTTTCTCTATGTACTTCTCATCCTCCATAGTACAATGATTTACATTTACTTGGATTAGTCCATACATCTGAGATTTTACAACTCATTAATTCTGTAGATGCTCTCGAAGTTACTCAGTACCCAGAGAGAATTCCTCACCTTCTGGGGACTCCACCTTGCGTGCCAATCAAGTCACCTCAGCTCCCGAAACAGACTCATCCAGCAACCCCTACTCCTTAGCACCAAGTGATGATATTTTCTATATTCCATGTAAGTTCTTTTCCATCCATCTTTCGCCCCTTGATTTTTTTTATTTGGCATTTATATCTCTTTCCAGACACGATGGCTCCTGAAGAAGTGGCTGTGACCACGAAACGCGTAGAGAACCATGTGATGCATTCATTGTTTTTATTATCTGAATATACTATATTATACCAATTTTGACGTTCATTATCTTACCTCATTTAGATTGACTTTAATGCGCCTTCTCCAATTCTGTGTATGCATATCCATGTGCAGTCTATTAATGCTATTTTTTACAGGAACATTGCAATGTGCTACGTTTACAATCTATGTCAATAAATATGATTTTTTTTCATTTATTGCCTGTCATTTACCTCATGCAAAATCCCACCCTTTCCCCATTTTCATGACCTGTTTTCATCGGAGAGGAGTCTGAAGTCCACTCTCTGCTGATGTCACTGGAATCAGTCCAGGCCCCGCATCATCACGACAATAAAGTCTGTATCCGCCAGGTGCCTGGATTGATACCCGTCTCAGCCTCTCAGCGAGCCGTTGAGAGCCTGAAGTACAGTGTAGAATAATAAAGTATTGAACCAGGCAGGACTTCAGTGATGCAGGTTTTCTTTATTTGACTCGTACAAGGAGACAAGTTACAACAAAAGGATAGATATTTGCCTATTGGTTGACTGACTGCCTGTCATCCGTGCAATAGGGCTGCATAGACAGTCAGCCTGATAAATGCCTATCTGAACAGATAATTGCCCACTGGTTCTGACCTCCATGACCGGTGCAATAGGGCAGCATACATAGAGTTCAGCCTTATGAGCTCTTATCTGACTTGTCTGTCTAACAATTGTAGAACTTGCATTTATATACGCTTTTAAAAGCCTTATCTTAGCCATATCTCCTAGATATGAGTGGTTGCTAAAATCTACGTCAATGTAATCAAGTATAAATCTGACACCTGTTCTACAACCAGACAAACTTATTCATTCCCAGAATTCCTATATGTTCATTAAAGTGATTTAGAACTGATTTTGTCCAATTAAAAAATACCTGTGTAGAGACAGTATGGTACCCCAGCTGTGTTAAATCAAACCCTCCTTGTCCTGATAAGACAGGTTTACGACTTTTGGAGAATGAACTTTCAATAACCCCACCTTTATGTTATGTCTTATTGTTTCTCACTATACAATCCTATATGCATGTATACCTATACAGGTTTGACAAAAAAAAAAAGTATCTACTTTTAAGTGTTTTCTTTTCTAATTAGCACTTACTTAAAAACTAAAAATGAACTATCCTAATGAACTTTCACCCAGTAAACTATATTATAAAAAGTATGAGAAAGAAGCAGAGAGGTCATCTAAAGTTCAAAATTTAAAATGAAGTCTTTCTAAATCTATGGAAAACATAGTATACATTATTAAAGATTAATAACTATTGCTTTACTTCTTGAATAATAATATTGATAAAACACACTACTATATAATAATAATAATAATAATAATAATAATAAATATGAATAATAATATAAATAACATAAAATATATATTGTTTATTATGAAATCCTACTACAAGCCCAAGAGGGCCGCTCCTCGCCCCTCCACAGCTCAGCGCTCCACTGAGCATGGGGGGGGGGGGGGGGGCAGAGCAGAGAGCCGCTGATTGACAGGCAGCAGCTCTCTCCGCTTGGGGAGAACCGAGCCATTGGTGATGTTTGATCGGTTGCTTCTCAGTGTAGAGTTGGGGGACAGATGCAGCATCGGAGCAATGCTGCATCTATGTAGGTAAGTGTAATGGGCAAAAAAAACAACAACTTTACTTCGCTTTTAATTCAGATGGAATATAGATTGGCAGGACCTCACACTACATAATTGTTGGAAAATTTAAAGAGGATTTTACAAATCAGATCTAAATCTGACAATACTACAGAGTCGCACAGATCAGGTCACAGAAAATTCCAGATAGTCTATACATTTCCACGTGCTGAATAAATGAGTTCAGGAATCCTGTGACGAGCACACTGAAAAGTCGAAGTTGAAATGTGGTTGCTATGGGTAACACATTTATTCTAGATACATGTGATCAGTGATAGAGCTGCCACCATTCAGTAATACCTGGGGATGGTGGGACAGAGGATGATTCTCTTCCACCAATTTATACATGAATCCCCAGCATCTGCTGCTCTTTCAGCCGTTATAAGAGGTTTTCCGAGAACAGACACAGCTGTGATTAATGTGTGAATACCGAGAGAATGGCATTCCACAATGTCTGTTCAGTGGAAGAAATTGATGCCCGATACAAAGTAATTGGGAACACGGCTTCTATTCTTGCATTACATTTCTACAACACAAAAGGGACATGGAAAATAACTTCGATCTGAAGACCATTAATGCAGCTTCTGCAAGGCTGGGTTCACAAGGAGCGGATCCATTGGACAGACTCCTCTAGCTCAGCAGGGGAAAGCCCCATTGATCCCCACTGAGCAGGCGGATGACCGGTCCGTCTCCGCTCACTGTGTATGGGCGGATCTCTCAGAGCCCCGCTCTCCTCTATGGGAGGATTGGATGAAAACAGACGTCCGTTTTCATCTGATCCCATCCAATCCGCTGGACGGATGGCGGTTCGCCATCCATCTGTTTTGAGCGGATTTTGTCAGATCGCATGGCAGGCGGGTGTCAACGGACACATCTCCGCTGAAATCCGCCCTGCCCATAGAAGTCAATGGGTGGCCTGCTCGGATCCACCTGAGGAATGGACAGGTGGATCCAAGCTGGCCGATCGTGTGAACGGGGCCTAAGATATAATATGTTTCTGGAAAGGGGTGAATTCACTTCTGTATGCTAAAACTTATATCTAGGGAGTGGAGACTAAAGATGTCACTCTTGCAATATACAACTCTTATCTGGGAGAGTGGTGATGTCATTCTTAGTTTATCGCTTGTATCTGTAGACTGGAAATGTCACTCCTGCATAGTATTTATATACTGGCGATTTCACTCTTGTAATTTACAATTTATATCTGTAGACTGGCAATGTCACTCCTGTATAATATCTGAAGAGTGGCGGTGTCACTCCAGTATAATATCTGAAGAGTGGCGGTGTCACTCCTGTATAATATCTGAAGAGTGGCGGTGTCACTCCTGTATAATATCTGAAGAGTGGCGGTGTCACTCCATTATAATATCTGAAGAGTAGCGGTGTAACTCCATAATATCTGAAGAGAGGCGGTGTCACTCCATTATAATATCTGAAGAGTGGCCGTGTCACTCCATTATAATATCTGAAGAGTGGCGGTGTCACTCCATAATATCTGAAGAGTGGCGGTGTCACTCCATTATAATATCTGAAGAGTAGCGGTGTAACTCCATAATATCTGAAGAGAGGCGGTGTCACTCCATTATAATATCTGAAGAGTGGCCGTGTCACTCCATTATAATATCTGAAGAGTGGCGGTGTCACTCCATAATATCTGAAGAGTGGCGGTGTCAATCCAGTGTAATATCTGAAGAGTGGCGGTGTCAATCCAGTGTAATATCTGAAGAGTGGCGGTGTCACCCCTGTATAATATCTAAAGAGTGGCGGTGTCACCCCTGTATAATATCTGAAGAGTGGCGGTGTCACCCCTGTATAATATCTGAAGAGTGGCGGTGTCACTCCATTATAATATCTGAAGAGTGGCCGTGTCACTCCATTATAATATCTGAAGAGTGGCCGTGTCACTCCATAATATCTGAAGAGTGGCTGTGTCACTCCATTATAATATCTGAAGAGTGGCGGTGTCACTCCTGTATAATATCTGAAGAGTGGCGGTGTCACTCCATTATAATATCTGAAGAGTAGCGGTGTAACTCCATAATATCTGAAGAGAGGCGGTGTCACTCCATTATAATATCTGAAGAGTGGCCGTGTCACTCCATTATAATATCTGAAGAGTGGCGGTGTCACTCCATAATATCTGAAGAGTGGCGGTGTCACTCCATTATAATATCTGAAGAGTAGCGGTGTAACTCCATAATATCTGAAGAGAGGCGGTGTCACTCCATTATAATATCTGAAGAGTGGCCGTGTCACTCCATTATAATATCTGAAGAGTGGCGGTGTCACTCCATAATATCTGAAGAGTGGCGGTGTCAATCCAGTGTAATATCTGAAGAGTGGCGGTGTCAATCCAGTGTAATATCTGAAGAGTGGCGGTGTCACCCCTGTATAATATCTAAAGAGTGGCGGTGTCACCCCTGTATAATATCTGAAGAGTGGCGGTGTCACCCCTGTATAATATCTGAAGAGTGGCGGTGTCACTCCATTATAATATCTGAAGAGTGGCCGTGTCACTCCATTATAATATCTGAAGAGTGGCCGTGTCACTCCATAATATCTGAAGAGTGGCTGTGTCACTCCATTATAATATCTGAAGAGTGGCGGTGTCACTCCTGTATAATATCTGAAGAGTGGCGGTGTCACTCCATTATAATATCTGAAGAGTAGCGGTGTAACTCCATAATATCTGAAGAGAGGCGGTGTCACTCCATTATAATATCTGAAGAGTGGCCGTGTCACTCCATTATAATATCTGAAGAGTGGCGGTGTCACTCCATAATATCTGAAGAGTGGCGGTGTCACTCCATTATAATATCTGAAGAGTAGCGGTGTAACTCCATAATATCTGAAGAGAGGCGGTGTCACTCCATTATAATATCTGAAGAGTGGCCGTGTCACTCCATTATAATATCTGAAGAGTGGCGGTGTCACTCCATAATATCTGAAGAGTGGCGGTGTCAATCCAGTGTAATATCTGAAGAGTGGCGGTGTCAATCCAGTGTAATATCTGAAGAGTGGCGGTGTCACCCCTGTATAATATCTAAAGAGTGGCGGTGTCACCCCTGTATAATATCTGAAGAGTGGCGGTGTCACCCCTGTATAATATCTGAAGAGTGGCGGTGTCACTCCATTATAATATCTGAAGAGTGGCCGTGTCACTCCATTATAATATCTGAAGAGTGGCCGTGTCACTCCATAATATCTGAAGAGTGGCGGTGTCACTCCATTATAATATCTGAAGAGTGGCGGTGTCACTCCATAATATCTGAAGAGTGGCGGTGTCACTCCAGTATAATATCTGAAGAGTGGCGGTGTCACTCCTGTATAATATCTGAAGAGTGGCGGTGTCAATCCAGTGTAATATCTGAAGAGTGGCGGTGTCACTCCAGTATAATATCTGAAGAGTGGCGGTGTCACTCCTGTATAATATCTGAAGAGTGGCGGTGTCACTCCATTATAATATCTGAAGAGTGGCGGTGTAACTCCATAATATCTGAAGAGTGGCCGTGTCACTCCATTATAATATCTGAAGAGTGGCCGTGTCACTCCATTATAATATCTGAAGAGTGGCCGTGTCACTCCATTATAATATCTGAAGAGTGGCAGTGTCAATCCATAATATCTGAAGAGTGGCAGTGTCAATCCAGTGTAATATCTGAAGAGTGGCGGTGTCACTCCTGTATAATATCTGAAGAGTGGCGGTGTCACCCCTGTATAATATCTGAAGAGTGGCGGTGTCACCCCTGTATAATATCTGAAGAGTGGCGGTGTCACCCCTGTATAATATCTGAAGAGTGGCGGTGTCACCCCTGTATAATATCTGAAGAGTGGCGGTGTCACTCCAGTATAATATCTGCAGAGTGGCGGTGTCACTCCATAATATCTGGAGCAGTGTGGATAAAAATCCATGATTTTTTTTAATTTAAATTTGATTTTTTTTAATCAAAATTTATGAAATTAATTTTGATAAAATGCTTTTGGAGTAAAAATCAAAAGATAGTTTCATTTAAGATACATTAATAATTTAGTTTATTCAGCAGTTTAGTTATGTAGCATATGAGGCTGTATATTCTGCAATATTAAAATTTTTGGTTAACTCATTCAATGAATCCAAGCTCTGCAAGCTGAGATAACATGCGCTGCATTGATACATTCACACAATTTCACAGTAACCATGAGATAAAACAAAGTTCAGGAATATTCCTTTATCCCATTGTTTTGCAAATATATGTACACTACAAACTGTATGATTGAATCGGTTCCGATATCTCTGTTTTACTAACATGACAGCTTGTTATTGCAAATAGGATACCTTCATTTTGTTTGAAAATATTAAAGATTCTAACTACCAGCAAGAATAAGTCCTTACATTTAAAGAGCACTTGTCATTTCAGATCCATCACGTTAGCGCCTCTTAGCGGGCATCCACTCACCTGCTGCCGCCACGTCCCTCACCTTTTTGTGTCACTGCCGCATCATCAGGCGTCCCATTAAAGTGAATGGGACGGTCGGTGAGCCAACAGCGGGTCAGAGGAGGAGCCGCTGCGGCACAGAGATGACAGTTGCTCTTTAAAAATGATGATTTAAATCAAGCTGATTTAAAGGGGTTGTAAAGCTTCATTTTTTATTTTCTAAATAGGTTCCTTTAAGCTAGTGCATTGTTGGTTCACTTACCTTTTCCTTCGATTTCCCTTCTAAATGTTTTTTTTCTTTGTCTGAATTTCTCACTTCCCGTTTCTCCTCAGTAAACTTCTCACCATCATCCGAGCGGTGGTTAGTCAGCCAGAACAGCTTACTGAGGAGGAACAGGAAGTGAGAAATTCAGACAAAGAAAAAAAACATTTAGAAGGGAAATCGAAGGAAAAAGTAAGTGAACCAACAATGCACTAGCTCAAAGGAACCTATTTAGATAATAATAAACTAACCTTTACAACCCCTTTAAGTCAAGCCTTTTTGCTAGCGATTTAAATCATGATTTAAATTGACATGATCTAAATTAAATCCACCTTGGATTTGATGTCACTCATGTAAAATTCTATCCAGGGAGCGAAAATGTTTTTCTAAAATATAACACAACCAGCAGCCAACCCACCAAAAATGGTGGGAAATGATAGCCAGAGACAGCCAGGTACCAAGCATTTTCAGAAAATGGTCAGCAAAGTCAGCCCCTTTGTTGCTCACATGACATAAGTGACTGATAAGTCAGATTGTCTTTGTGATTGGGTTTTGATGGAAGCAGCCATCTCCTGAAATACACATTATTTACTGACCACTGAACGATTCTGCAAAGTATAAAATGGGTAATAAATGCCCCTATCAAGGTTTATTTACGCGTATTGCTTTATAGCATAGCTGGCACCAACTTTAACCAATGTGGAGCCGAAAAAAGTAAAAAAAAAAAAAAAAAAAAAAAAAAAAAAAAGGGATTACACCAATTGTGACCACCAAAAACGAATAAAAAAAACTAATAAATAAAAATAAAATAAAAAAATCAACTCACAAACAAGCAAAAATGTTCCCAGCTGAGTGATAAGACCGCAGAGTTCATCCCATCAGACGAATATTGATGTTATTCAAAGCTGGAAGACAAATCAATGCTCAGCAGCGATCGAAGAAAGAGGAGCAGCGGATAGGACCAAGAGTAACGATCAGACGCCGTGCGCTGCATTAAGCAGAAACAAATATAAACGTTGAAGCCCACATCGCCACCTGAGCCTTCGCTGCTCTGACCAGCCTTTCAGACATCACCCCGCTCTTCCTGAATTAATGAGAAGGTACAGGATGCCAGCAATGGGATTTCCAATATACAATAGAGCTGTGGAAGAAGGCTGACGAAACGTGTCAGTCACTTTGTCCCTGTAATTTATCTCTAATACCTTGATTTGCAGTAACCGGGAGGCTGCATCTGTCCTGTCTTCCCAAGACAAATAGACTTTTATTTCAACCCAGCAATAGCTTGATAGAGAAGAAACTCTGAATCCTGTAGCCATGTGACAAACCGACAGTTAGATCTTCTGCTATGCACTCATCATGACATGCAGGTATGGTGATCAGTCGGACTGGTTGGACTAGTGAGCACTGAAATATTCCTAATAGCCGATCGTCATCAACTACTGCTGAGAAAATAGAAGGAAAATACAGAGTTTCAAATGCATAGAACTGGGGGAGAGAGAAAGAAAGCGATCATTGGGGAGAAATTAACAGGGGGGGGGGGGGGAGATTCGGAGGGAAAGAAGGGGGGAAAAAAAAGGGATGAGAGGAATGAGGGAGATTGGGGGAAGGGGCACACAAACCTCACCAACAGGACAAGCGGAACTACACTGCTTCTGAGCACCACAAACCAAGAATGCTGCTTTGCTGAGAAAATCACATTGAAAAACACCCCCCTAGCATTTCTGGCTGTGGCCATCTTGAGTAAGTGCAGAAGATTCAAGTAGCATTTACTTCCTGGAATCCATCTGCTCTTAGCTCAGGCATGCAGGCAGGAGTGTGTGCTTAGCTGAGAAAACCCCCTCCTCCCCTTCTAAAAACTCCTGGGAAGTATGACATCATTTGCCTAGGCATGGAAAACAGGAAGTACATAAAGAAATGTAAAAAAAAAAAAAAAAAAAAAAAGATTAAAACAAGTAAATATGATATACGTTCCTATTTATTTACTAATACAAGCAGCATAGGGATTAAAAAAATAATGTTGACTGAGAGGGTGGAGTTCCGCTTTAAGGTGGAGGAGGAAGACACCACTTTGATCTCAGGGAAGACAAGCCGCCACATCTGAAAATGATCTTAAAAATTCTTCACAAACATCAAAGAGTGTGCGATTAACGCTGCCTGGGAACCTATCAGCCAATGCCATAAAAACAGGGTTAGTTAAGAGTCCGTCCACACACGTTAAAGTAATAACCGTTTTTAGACATACACCATCAACCTCAAATGTAACTAAAACATCTTATCCATGTGTCCAGTATATACAAACCATTTGCTGTGTACGGCATATAATGTTATATGTACAAGGGTACAATCTTGCTTGATCATTACAAAAAGCAGGCTCTGCATACAACAGAGCAGAAAGACGGCTCCAGAAAAAGAAATCACTCGGAGAAAGCTTAATTAACGCTTGTTTAATCAATGGAAGTGTCTTTGCAGTCACTCGCTTACAAATGGTAGTAAAGTCTCAAACCAACCAATCTTAAAATGCAAAGCATCCATTTATTAAAAAGTAATAAAAAAATAAAAAAAAAAACCACAATATTGTGCATTGAGAAATTCATCAGCAGCGCTATTTGCCACATACAGCATCTCCCAAAAGTGAAAGAAAGTAGTGAATGTACAGCTCGTATATCAGTGTAAATTTTCTGCCCCTCAAAATAACTCAATACACAGCCATTAACCACTTACAGACCGGACCATTTTGCTGGTCAAAGACCAGACCACTTTTTGCGATTCGGCACTGCGTCGATTTAACTGACAATTGCGCGGTCGTGGCGACGTGGCTCCCAAACAAAATTGACGTCCTTTTTTTCCCACAAATAGAGCTTTCTTTTGGTGGTATTTGATCACCCCTGCAGTTTTTATTTTTTGCGCTATAAACAAATATAGAGCGACAATTTTGAAAAAAAACACATTATTTTTTAGTTTTTGTTATAATAAATATCCCCCAAAAATATATATAAAAAAAACATTTTTTTCCTTCAGTTTAGGCCGATACGTATTCCTCTACATATTTTTGGTAAAAAAAAAAAAAAAAAAAAACGCAATAAGCGATTATTGATTGGTTTGCGCAAAAGTTATAGCGTTTACAAAATAGGGATAGTTTTATGGCATTTTTATTAATCATTTTTTATTATTTATTTTTTTACTAGTAATGGCGGCGATCAGCGATTTTTATTGTGACTGCGACATTGTGGCGGACACATCCGACATTTTTGACACATTTTTGGGACCATTGTCATTTCTACAGTAATCACTGCTATATAAATGCAGTGATTCCTGTGTAAATGACACTGGCAGTGAAAGGGTTAACCAGTGGGTGGCAGTGTAGGGGTTAAGTGTTCCTAGGGGTGTGTTACTAACTGTGGGGGGCTGGGCTTTCATTTAGTGAACACTGATCTCTGCTCCAATCACATAGAGCAGAGATCAGCGTCACTAGTTGCTAGGCAGAATGGAGAAATGCTGTTTACACGGCATTTCCTCCATTCAGCCGTCCCGTGAGACGATCGCGGGTATGCTCGCGGCGATCGAGTCCGCGGGACCCGCGACCGGCGGCACGCTCCCGGTGGCAGGGCGGCATTGAAGATTGGACGTACCTGTACCCCAATATGCCTGCCCGTGCCATTCTGTCAACATACATCGGCGTGCGCTGGTCGGGAACCGGTTAAAGCGGGAGTCCACCGGGACTCCGCGTTTTTTTTTTTTTTTTTTTAAAGCCAGCAGCTACAAATACTGCAGCTGCTGACTTTTAAATAGTGACACTTACCTGTCCAGCGCGCCCGCGATGTCGGCACCCGAAGCCGATCGCTCGCTCGTGCCGCCGCCATCTTGGGTATGGGAATCAGGAAATGGAGCCTTTCGGCTTCATTTCCCGGTTCCCTACTGCGCATGCGCGAGCCGCGCGGCGCAATCCGGATGGTCCCCGCTGCCTCTGGGAGCTGTGTGTTTCCCAGCAGGCAGCGGGGCACTTGCTGAAGGGGGCGGGCGCTTGCGGAAAGGGGCGTAACGTACGCCCCTTTCCGCAGAGAGCTAGCCCGGAAGTGGGTGCAGTTACCTGGATTATACAGGTAACTGCACCCCCCTCCCCCCTGAAAGGTGCCGATTGTGGCGCCGGAGGGGGGGGGATTCCGATGAGCGGAGGTCCATTTTAGGGTGGATCTCCGCTTTAATGTCTAAATTGCTGGAAACAAAAGAGAGTACACCCCTAAATGAAAATATCCAAATTGGGCCCAATTAGCCATTTTCCTTCCCCGATGTCATGTGACTTCTTAGCGTTACAAAGTCACAGGTGTAAATGGAGAGCGGGTGTGTAAAATTTGGTGTCATCACTCTCACTCTCTCATACTGGTCACTCGAAGTTCAACGTGGCACCTCACGGCAAAATACACTCTGAGGATCTGAAAAAAAGAATTGTTGCTCTACATCAGGGGTGCCCAACCAGTGGCCCGCAGAGCCTTCTGATGTGGCCCGCGACCTCCTGCGTTGGGATAGCAGGTTCTCAAGCCCTGATCATGGGTTGCCGACCCACCATCCCAGAGCATCAGTGTTTTAAATTAAGCCAGCGGTAGAGGAAGCAAGCGGCTGCAGAGGGAGCAGAGCCGCATTTGCCTATGCTTCCTGCATAGCGCCGGCTCCTGTCCCAAGCAGAGTGATACCAAATGCATTCTGCCTGGGACAGCAACAGCCGGCGATACCTGAATGGAAGAATGTTATTAAAGGTACGTTTATTACTAAAAGCAGTGTATATATGAGCTTATCTGTTCTGCAGTGGTTACTGGGCTGCTTTCAAACTGATCGGCAGGTGCAGTGCATTGCACCTTCGGGTTACCTGCACTGAGCCGTAGACTTCTGTTATTATCTGCAGGATTGGTGCGCTTTCAGAATGTGCACCACACCTGCAGGATATAAAAGACATTGATGGCAAAGCTCAGCTAACCTGCAGGAAAGCCACAGGTGGACTGTACTGCACCCGCAGTGCAGGTAAACTGCCACACATCAGTGTGAAAGCAGCCTTAGGCCCCTTTCACATGATCGGTTCAACCCACGCGGACCCTCCATTCACCTCTATGGACAGACTTGTGTCCATTTGCACCCACCTACTTCCAATCCGATCTACTAGAAAAAGAAAAAAAAGCAGAAGGGGATCCCCTTCCATCTGGTTGGATCAGATAGGAGGGCCCACAGAGTAGAGTGGGTTGTGTCCATGTCCACTGTGCATATACAGCGCGGACACAGATTGGTCTTCCGCCCGCTCCACTTATTGTGGCCCTCGACCAGTTACCAAGTCGCATAAGTAGCCCTCGCTCTTCAAAAGGTTGGGCACCCCTGCTCTACATAAAGATAACCTTGGCTATACGAACATTGCCAAGACCCTGAAACTGAGCTGCAGCACGGTGGCCAAGACCATACAGCATTTTAACAGGACAGGTTCTACTCAGAACAGGCCTTACCATGGTCAACCAAAGAAGTTGAGTGCACATGCTCCGCATCATATCCAGAGGTTGTCTTTTGGAAATGGATGTATGAGTGCTGCCAGCATTGTCTCAGAAGCTGAAGGGGTGTGTGGGGTCAGTCTGTCAGTGCTCAACCTATACGACACACACTGCATCAAATTGGTCTGCATGGCTGTCACCCCAGAACGAAGCCTCTTCTAAAGATGATGCACAAGAAAGCCTGCACACAGTTTGCGGAAGACAAGCAGACTAAGGACATGGATTACTGGAACCATGTCATGTGCTTTGATGAGACCGAGATAAATGTATTTGGTTCAGATGATGACAAGCGTGTGTGGCGGCAACCAGGTGGGGAGTACAAAGACAAGTGTGTCTCGTCTACAGTCAAGCATGGTGGTGGGAGTGTCATGGTCTGGGGCTGCATGAGTGCTGCCAGCACTGGGGAGCTACAGTTCATTAAGGGAACAATGAATGCCAATTTACTGACATAATGAAGCAGAGGAGGATTCCCTCTCTTTGGAGACTGGGCCACAAGACAGTATTCCAACATGATAATGACCCCAAACACACCTCCAAGACCTAAACTAAACTGCCTTGCTAAAGAAGCTGAGGGTAAAGGTGATGGACTGGCCAAACATGTCTCCAGACCTAAACCCTATTGAGCACCTGTAGGGTATCCTCAAAACGGAAGTTGGAGGAGCACAAGGTCTCTAACATTCACCAGCTCAGTGATGTCATCATGGAGGAGTGGAAGAGGACTCCAGTGGCAACTTCTGGTGAACTTCATGCCCCAGAAGGTTAAGGCAGTGCTGGAAAATAATGGTGGCCCCACAAAATATTGACACTTTGGGCCCAATTTGTACATTTTCCCTTAGGGGTGTACTTACTTTTGTTGCCAGTGGTTTAGCTATTAATGGCTGTGTGTTGAGTTGTTTTGAGGGGACAGCATAAAATCTGTCCACTCACTACTTTACATTATAGCAAAGTGTCATTTCTTCAGTGTTATCACACAAGATTTAATAAAATATTTACAAAAAAAATGTGAGGGGTGTACTCAATATAAAATACTGTGTAGCACAGATGACATTCCTAACTTATTGGCTTGTAAGCCTATTTATCCCCAGAAATCGAGTGTGCTTGTCGGTAGTAAGAATGCAGCTACAGTGGCTATACATGGTATTAAAGTCCAGTGGACAAAGAAGTGTGACACCATGTGCTACTCTAAGCCCTTGTACACACGGTCGGATATTCCGATGGACAATGTCCGATAGGACTGTGTTGTCGGATAATCCGACAGTGTGTGGGCTCCATCGGACTGTTTCCGTCGGATACTCCGACGAACCAAGTTTTCCAGCTGGACTATAACATTTTCCGACAACATGATCCGATCGGACTTTGTCCGATTGTGTGTAGAGAATTCCGATCGGACAAAGTGCCACGCATGCTCAGATCAAATTCCTAGACCAAAGCTATTGGCTACTAGCCTGAACGTAGTCCCATTGTAACGAAATAACGTCATCACGCTCTGAACGATCAGATTTTCTGACAACTTTGTCCGACCGTGTGTATGCAACAATTTCGGACAAAATCCGTCGGACAAAATCCAACGGATTTGGTTGTCAGAATGTCCGACCGTGTGTACAAGGTCTTAGGCTACTGCAGGATGTGATACTCTGCTGGTGACGAATACACTGTACCTTGGATCCCTCAATGGAGGGACGTGTCACCAGAAGCAGAGTGCCAGACGTGACGCTGGAGGAGGAATCCACTGGAACACACTGAAAGGACCTCAAGCTGGAAAACAAGCTGGTGTGCGGTTTCCATGAGAATGCGTTTCGGGGCATGACCCCTTTCTCAAGTAATTTTTTTATTTTTTGGTGCTTTTGGATTATGGTATTATCTTACACCACTCCAGGTGGTTTTCACAAATAGCTGCTGGAGACCACATTTTGCTGTGGACTTTAATGCAATTTTTCTTAAAGTGGTTGTAAACCTTCCCCCACAACTTTGTCCCATGTAAATCAGCATAAAAAACCCTAATGAACACTGCTTGTAGATATCTCCTTACTTGCTTAGAATTGTTGTAATCCTTGTTGTTCTGTAGAATGAAGTCACTGAGCATGCCCAGATCTCGCCTGATTTACGGCACACTCTCTATGTGCTTATCTATCTGTTATCAGGACTTCCTACGGCACAACACTGAAATCTGCTAATCACTCAGAGCTTCCTCCTACACACCATGTGACCTCACATACAGTCTAAACTTGGCCATTACTGCAGTCTTATCTGAAGCTGATAAGTCTGACAAAGGGAAACATTAGACAGTCGGCACAAGTAAATACTATGAATTAAACAAGTAAGCTATGAACAGGGAAGCAGGGTTGCCATAGAAACATTGGATTGAGAAGGAGGCTTGGTTAACAGTACAGGAAGTGCTCAATGTAAGGGCGGAAATACACTCCACTGTGGACTCAGAAAACAATACTTAAGATGGCGCTGCCTGACCCCTGGAAACAAGTTTTTTAAAGTTTCTTTAAACTGTAAGTAAAATGCGATTTGGGCTGGATTACAGTGGCTATAGTCTGATAATTACTTATTATAATGGACTAAATGAAAAGAAGCATCAGAGTGGGAGAGTTTACTTCCTCTTTAATGCAACCGTTTTAAAATGACAGGACGTACTGCAATATCGCTTAGCACCTGACTATTTTGTGTTATCCAGAAAAAAGAAACCATCTTCTCTGCTTAAAATCTACACAGCACTGGTGGAATTGAAATGATACTTCCAAGTACAGGAAATGTGTTTTTTTAGATTGTTTATGTGACTTCAGTGTAAATATACAAAATTTTATCCTAAAAGCCCAACAAAAAACCTAACTTAAAACAGCCATTTCTAAAAAAAAAAAAAAAAAAAAAAAAGTTGTTGCAGATAACGTTTTGTCTTTGTGATCATCAGACTCATCAAAAAGTGACATTATCACAAAAAGCCGGAAAAGTTTGCAGCGTCTTGGGAGGAGAAGATGGAGGAAAGAATTGCTATTAATGAGTAAATTACTATTATTATTCTAAAGAAAACAGTCTCATCGGGGATATGACGCAGCGATCAGAAACAGGCGGACAGATCTGGATATTTTCAATGCCAGGGTAAGAATTATTCATCAGCTCTCATCTATCAGGACGACAAAAAAGAATCACGTGCAGTGACAAGTGAAGAAGATGATATAAATGCAGTTGAGATGTCGGTATCCATGACAACCATGACAGCGGGTGAAGAGGAAGCTGTGAGGCAATGTCCAACTGTAGGGCTGGCAGGGGCAAACATTGATTAAAAACAATGGCAGCAAATCTGCCCAGGACAAAATTGTACGATTAGTATTTGTGACAGACCTAGCTGGGACCGAGGCTTTTTGAGAGGACTGAATGCGAACCTCTTGCCGACGGATTATGGGCCCTGGATTTTAAGGGGCATAGGGTGAATGAGAACCCCACTATAATCTGTGCTAGTCAGATTCAATGCTGTATATATGTATATATAATGTGTGTTGCCTCATGCTGTTGGGACACAAACTGTTAGATGCTAATGTCATGAACTCCAGCCACCTGTCTGTTGTGTAAATGAGTCTAGTCTGAGTATTGAGTATTCACACATTTGTTGTTTGTGCTAATTAACCTTGTGTTTATGTTTATGGTAATGTTTATTGAATTATTAGTGAGCTAGGAGCCGAAAAGTCTTATCCCTCAGTCAACTAGTCTGAGTGTTGATTTAGATAATTAGCTCATGCTAATTAGGTTAGGTTTAAGTCTTCTACTATATTATAAATACTTGGCATTTTGGTTCTAATAAATGAGTCCATGTTGAGCAGCTAAGCAAGTCTCATCTTGTTTTGTGCTTGTGAGCGGTTGGAATATCTTATATCTATATTCAGACATAGGAAGCGGTATACTGACGGAAGCACTCAATTGGAGTGTGGGATTGGTTCCGTCACAGTATTGATATCAGCGCCAATAATTAACCCATTGAGAGAGACGAGTATTAGGGATGGCAAGAAATTCATTATCAGTGAAAGAACCCTAAACCCGCAACTAACCCTAAACCAGAGACAGAGGTGAGTATTCATCATCCGTAATGATAGTATCAAGAAATAACCTAACCCAGCAAGAGGGGTAAGTATCAGGGTCGGGATCAAAATCACCATCAACAACCATGACGGGGTCAGTAACAATAACTAATCCAGCAACAGAAGGCAAAGATTGCCACTGAGATAAATTTCACCTACAGAAATATGAGGATGAGTAACTAACCCTAACCCATGTAAGTTAGGTTAGTGTCAGAAACTAAAGCCGCGTACACACGGGCGGACTGTCTGGCCAACTTAGTCCGTCGAAACACATTTCAGCGGACAGTCCGCTCGTGTGTGGGCTTCAGCGGACTTTTTCAGCGTGCAGTCTGGCGGACTAAGTATTTCGGAATTTCCGTAATATTGTCCGTCGTACTTTGGTTTCAGCGGACAATCCGCTCGTGAGTAGGCTAGTTCGACGGACTAAGTATGGCGCATGCCCAGAAAGGATTTACACGGCGAAAGGTTGCATTGCTGTGTATTGGACTTCCTATTTCTAGTCCCGTCGTACGTGCTGTACACGTCATCGCGCAAACTTTCGACGGACTGTTTGTGCATCCGTGTGTGGTCAAGTCCGTTCATTCGAAAGTAGGACGGACTGTCCGTCGGATTGTCTGACGGACTAAGTTGGCCATACAGTCCGCCCGTGTGTACGCGGCTTAAGTTTACCATTCGCAATGTCATTAGGATTAGGAAATTACCCTAACCAATAGTGGTAGGAAAGTATTGACGCCCAAGATGAAATTCATCAGATCAATAATTATGGTACCTGCACCAGGCAGCAATAAAGCCAAAGCTATAACTCGAAATGTCACTCAGTCATGGGGAACAAAATGCATATTAATATTATTATACAGGATTTATAAGCCAACAGATCATGTAGTATTTTACAAAATGAGGGCAGACAGTACAGTTACAATACAATTCAACACAAGAGGAATCATAGATCCCTGCTTGTTAGAGCTTACAATCTAAAAGGGAGGGTCAAGTGATACAAAAAAAAGGTAATAACTGTGGGGGGAATGAGCTGATAGAGAAAATAAAAGTTTAGTTGTTAGGTGGAGGCAGGATAGAATTCTCTAAAGAGATGTGTTTTTAGGGATTGCCTAAATGTGGATAGAGTAGGAGATATTTGGACAGATTCGGGTAAGGAGTGTCAGAAACCATGAAACAGACTGAGACAGAAGTACAATCAAATCACACTTGTTTATTAATAAAAATAAGAAAGGTAAATAGAAAAAAATCGTAGTCAAGCATAGCCAGGCATGTACTGGCCATTGGGACTACAGGGAGTTTCCCGGTGGGCCGATGGCTCAGTGGGCCAGTTTCAGTGACAAAGTAATGGCTGCACGGCTTGCCCTCAACTTCACGCAGTGATGTGAGAAGGATGAGAAAAATACAGAGGAGAATAAGTGAAATAATAAAAGAGGTTAGTGAGGACTCCTTATGTTATGCTACTTATGTTTTTTTGCACAATTACGCATAGTTTTATATACTGTTTTTGTGCTTGTTTGCAAAATTAAAGTGGGCTGGTCTGAATGAAGTCCAGGGCCAAATTTTTGTCCCAGTCCAGCCCTGAGCATAGCCAGAGTCCAGTAGCCAGATCGGGTAGTCAGCCAGTCCAAAGTTCATTAACCAGATCGGGTAATCAGCCAGGCCGGAAGTCAGGGATCCAAGGAGAGCAACTGCAAGCAGGATAAGAAGCCAGGTGGGATGTCAGCAAGCCAGTCTTGAAACAAACAGCAGGAGATGGTTCCTTGTGATGTGACCAACGCGAAGGCAAAGGAAAAAGTGAGCTGGAAGGCTTTAAATAGGCAGGTCAGACGAGCATCATCGGGAATAGCTGGGAACTGTGGAAAGAGAAGAGAGCTGGCAATTAGCCAACAGCTGAGCGGCCAACCCAGAGGAGGAAGGGCTAAGCCAGCCCTGACAAGGAGTTCGTGAGGATGGCAGAGGCTTTGGAGAAGTCCTGGCGGTTAGCATGGGAAGAGGTGATGAGGGAGCTAGAAAGCAGGAGGTCTTGGGAGGAGCAGAGCAAACAGTTTGGTTGGTAATTTGAGTCGAGGTTAGTGATGTAGCTGGGGGCAAAATGGATAGCAGACAATGAACAGTTGGTAAGGTGGAGGTGTCTGACAGCGGCATTCATGGTGGACTGAAGGAGGGATAGCCTATGTAAAGGTAAGCCAGTGAGGAGGAGCAGTAGTCGAGATGAGACATAACAAGGAAAGTAGAAGCTTTGTGGTGGCATTGGTTGAGAAGCGTTGTATTTTGGAGATGTTGCGGAGGTTAAGGCAGTAAGATTTGGACAGCGATTGCATGTGGGGCCAAAAGTACAGAGTTCAGAGCCCAGGACCACACATAGCTCCTTGGCTTGCAAGGACAGACTGATCAAGTTGTGCCACCACTCTCAACAGAGAAGTCAGTGGAAGGGGCACTTTGGGGAGGAAATATTATGGAGCTCAGTTTTGGATAGATGGAGTTCGAGGAAGTGGGGCAACATCTAAACTGATTTCTAGCGAATTAAAAGAAGTAACTGAAAACCCTGTAGAATTTTGAATCGGACAATACATTATGCATGTAAGAAAAGGTAATACCGGTAGTAGCATCTGTGACAGAAGATGCAACTAGGGCTGCAACTAACGATTATTTTCATAATCGATTAGTTGGCTGATTATCGTTTCGATTAATCGGTTAATAACCTTCAAAAAAAAAAGCGTGGTGTATAATTTCGTTAATATGTAAAGTTTAAAAAAAAGGCAATTTATTCTTAAATATCTCTATGCAGTAGTAAATAAAATAACTAACTATATGGTTAGGGAGAAAAATATCTAATCCACTCTGAGAATAACAGACAGAAGAGATATACTGTATATATATATATATATATATATATATATATATATATATATATATATATATATATATATATATATATATATATATATATATATATTTTAATTAGAGGGGATATATACTGTATATACTTTTAGAGTAGATATACTGTATATACTATTAGAGGAGAGAGATACTGTATATACTATTAGAGGAGAGATATACTGTATATACTATTAGAAGAGATATACTGTATATACTATTAGAGGCTATAATGGGATTTTTATATACAGCTTACCTGTAAAATCCTTTTCTTGAGAGTACATCACGGGACACAGGAGCTTCATTACATAGTGGGTTATATAGGCACCTCTGGTGATTGGACACTGGTTGACCCTAATTAAGGAGAATTCCTCCCCTATATAACCCCTCCCATCCGGGAGGCACCTCAGTTTTGTAGCAAAGCAATAAGAACCACGTAAAACCCAAGAGGGGCGGGAGCCCTGTGTCCCGTGATGTACTCTCAAGAAAAGGATTTTACAGGTAAGCTGTATATAAAAATCCCATTTTCTTGATCATACATCACGGGACACAGGAGCTTCATTACATAGTGGGATGTCCCAAAGCAATGCTCAGGTTGAGGGGAGGGAGACACAGATCATAAGCATAGACCGCCAGGGACCTGAGGACCTAAACTGCAGCCTGCAGTACACTGCGCCCGAAGGCGATATCCTCTTGCCCTCTGACATCCACCTGATAGAATCTGGTGAATGTGTGGATTGATGACCAAGTCGCAGCCTTACAGATCTGAGCCAGGGAGGCCTGGTGATGCACTGCCCAAGAAGCACTGATAGCCCTAGTAGAGTGCGCTTTCACCTGAAAAGGAGGAATCTTCCCCTTTAAGCTATAGGCCTGAGAAATAACCTGTCTAATCCATCTCGAGAGAATGGACTTTGACGCTGCCTGACCCCTTCTAGGGCCTTCTGGCAGAATAAATAAGCAGTCAGTTTTTCTTATCTGAGCAGTTGCTTGAAGATAAAGACTGATTGCTCTAACCACATCTAAAGTGTGTAAGGATTCTTCCTCTATGGACTGAGGATTTGGAAAAAAAGGATGGTAGGATTATATCTTGATTCAGATGAAAACCTGAAACCACCTTAGGTAGAAAGGACCTGTTGGGACGCATAACCACCCGGTCCTTATGGATAATTAAATAGGGCTCTTTACAAGAAAGAGCTGCCAATTCTGATACCCTTCTAGCCGTGGATATGGCTACTAGGAAGACTAGCTTCTTTGTCAAGAGGACTAACGAAGCAAGATGCAAAGGTTCAAATGGTTGGGCTACTAAGGCCGAGAGAACCAAATTCAGATCCCATGGGCATACCGGAGGTCTGACTGGCGGTCTCATCCGCATAGCCCCCTGGATAAAGGCCCGTATCAGGGAATGTGATGCAAGCGGTCTTTGAAGAAAGACCGACAGGGCCGAAATCTGCACCTTGATGGTGCTTATGGCCAGATTCAATTCAAGGCCTGATTGGAGAAAGGCCAAGATTCTGTTAATGACATACCTTCTGGGATGCCATCTCCTGGGTTCACACCAGGAAACATATGCCCTCCAGATCTTGTAATAGATACGCCTGGAGGCCGGCTTTCTGGCATTGACCAGAGTGGAAAGGACTGGCCCCGAAAGACCACGGTCTTTTAAAATGTGGGTCTCAGCAGCCAGACCGTCAAATTCAGACTGCGTAAAGCAGGATGGTAAATTGGGGCCCTGCGAGAGCAGATCCGGCCGGAGGGGGAGGGTCCATGGCCTGCCCACTGCTAGCTTCATAATTTCTGCGAACCATGGTCGCCTGGGCCAAGCCGGGGCCACTAGAAGGACCGACTTCGCCTCCCTCTTGACCCTTCCCAGGAACCGTGACAGTAGCGGGTTCGGGGGGGAAGGCATAGATCAGATTGTACTGATTCCAGGGAACCGTCAGAGCATCTGACCCCTGAGCAAGTGCATCTCTTGTCCTTGACACAAAGTTGTCCAGTTTCCTGTTGAATCTGGACGCAAAAAGATCCACGTCTGGAGTGCCCCATTTGTAACATATGTCTCGAAACACATCGGGGTGCAGAGCCCATTCTCCTGGGCACAACTGCTGGCGGCTGAGATAATCCGCCTGCCAATTCTCCACACCTGGGATGAAGACTGCAGAGAGGCACGGAACATGCTCTTCTGCCCAGACAAGTATGCGATTCACCTCGTTTTGGGCCACCAGACTTCTGGTACCGCCCTGGTGATTGATATAAGCCACCGAGGTGGCATTGTCGGACTGAATCCGAACCGGGAAGCCTCGCAGTCTGTGAGACCACTCTCTGAGTGCCATGTAAACTGCCCGAAACTCTAGGATATTTATGGGCAACAGACTTTCGGTCGCAGACCATTTTCCCTGCGAGCATGTTCCCTCTAATACGGCTCCCCAGCCTGTCAGGCTGGCATCCGTTGTGACAATCTTCCATGAGAGGGGAAGAAATGTTTTGCCCTTTAGCAAATTTCTGGTTTGTAACCACCAAACAAGACTCTTGCGTGCCCGGGGGGATAAACGCATAGGAAGATCCAGGGATTGGGGCTTCCTGTTCCAAATCGCAAGGATGCATCCTTGCAGGGCCTTGGGTGGAACTGGGCGAATGGAACGGCCTCGAAAGAGGCGACCATTTTTCCCAACAGTCTCATGCACAACCGAATGGAGGAAGATCTTCTGCCCAGAATCAGGCGCACCAGATCTCCAATGGCCAAGGCCTTTGGCTTTGGAAGGAACACCCTGCCTTGAGCGGTGTCGATAATCAGACCCAGGTAATCCAACCTGGTGGTCGGTTGTAAAGATGACTTTTCTAGGTTTATAATCCAACCTAGGTGGCCCAGATGTTCTAGCGTTTTGGTGACGCTGCGACTTAGGCATGTTGCAGTTCTCTCTACGAGAAGTAAGTCGTCTAGGTAAGCCATGACGGCTATGCCCTGAACTCTTAAGATTGCTAAGAGAGGGTCTAGAATCTTCGTGAAGACTCGGGGGGCCGTGGCTAGGCCAAACGGCAGGGCCACAAATTGAAAATGGCGCTGCTCTGCCGCGAACCCTAAGAAACTTCTGGTGTGCGGGAAATATTGGCACATGAAGATATGCGTCTCTGATATCTATTGATGCCATGAATTCTCCTCCTTGTAGGGAGGAGAGCACAGTGCGTATTGACTGCATCCGGAAGGTCTGGATGTGTAGAAACCGGTTTAAGTCTCTCAGATCCAAGATAGGTCTGACACTTCCGCTTGGTTTTGGAACGGTGAAGAGATTCGAATAAAAACCTGAACCCTGATCCTTTCGGGCTCACTTCTACTATCACACCCTGGGATAGTAATTGATCTAAGGCCACAAATAGCGGTTTCTGCTTTATCGGATCCCTGGGGATCCTTGACCTTAGAAAACGAGAAGGTGGAATCTCCTGAAACTCTAGCCTGTAGCCCAGAGACACTGAAGAGATCACCCATCTGTCCTGAATCTCCTCCCGCCAGGCGCCTGCAAACTGCAGGAGCCTTCCCCCCACTCGGCCGAGCGGGGGCGCCCCTTCACAAGGAGGTCTTGGAGGTTTGCTTGGCAGGCTTCCGCCCCCAAGTCTTTTTCTGTCCCTGGGCTCAGCCCTGAGGCTTTCCAGCCGAGGAGGGCTGGGAAGGCCGTCGCCACTGTTTAGAGCTTGATGCTTCGGGAGAAAGAGTACGCCTGAATGAAGGACGTTTACTCTTCTTGACTGGAAGGAGTGTAGATTTACCTCCCGAAATATTTTGGACGAATTTATCTAATTCCTCTCCAAACAACCGTTCCCCTTTAAACGGGAACCCAGCCAAATGCTTTTGCATGACATCTCAGCAGCCCAATTCTTTAGCCATAGAGCCCTTCGTATGTGTACCAACATGAGGGACAAACGTGATGCTTGTTGGACAGAATCCAAAATCGCATCAATTATGAAACATAAGATGTGAGGCATTTCTGCATATTTCTCTACTTCCTCATTGGGAAGGAGTTCAAACATCTGTTTAACCTGTTCCTTAAGGAACTGACACAACCCCACGGCTGCGACTGTAGGTTGCACCACAGCGCCGGCCATGGAAAGGGAGGCTTTTAACAAGGTTTCCAGCCCTTTGTCAGCTGGATCCTTAAATACCTGCGCATTATCCAAAGGACAAGTTAGGTTTTTATTCACACAAGAGATAGCCGCATCAACAGATGGGGCCCCCCATTTCTTGGTGAAACTTTCCTCCACGGGATAATACATAGAAAACCTCTTGGGAGGAGAAAACAGTTTATCGGGATGTCCCCAGTCCTTATACATCAAGTCAGCCATTAAAGGATAAATTGGAAAGGAACAGGCAGTCTGTGGGGCTTTCCTGACTCCCAGGGAAGAGACAGAGGATTTAGCGACTTCAGTAGCAGGCATTCTGAATGTGGTACGCACCAATTCAGTATAATACTGCACCTGCTTTCTGAGTGCCTGGGAGGAGGGGACTAACTCCTCATCCTCTGATTGATCCGACTGCTCATGATCCCTTTCTAAAGATAGGGATCTCTCCTCATTTTCAGAACAACTGTCTGAGAGAGGGATTTCAGCAGAGGGAGGGGATCTACCCCTTTTTCTGCTATCTTTTAGGGAAGCAGAAATAAAATTCATTATCCTCCCTTCAAAACTCTCCAATGTAGCCCTAAGGGAGTCCTCAGTGACATATACCGGGGCTGCGACATTAGGAGAGGCTGCAAAGCCTGAAAGGGGCACTGACTCGTCTTGAGATGCAGGCTCCACTCTTGCAGAGGGGGATGGTAATCTGCATGCACTTTTGAAATGGACCTAGGCGGTGACCTGCCAGTGCTTTTGTTACCTGCCCCTGAAACCCTCTTACGAGGAGACATAGTACTGAGCTACAAAGCAGAGTTACTAATGTAAAATGCAATCACTTATTTGTGCTTAAAGTCTCACAATAAATCAATATTAGCTTAACTGCACAATATGATGCCGAGTAGGTGTCTTAGGGTTTGCCTGGATCCAATCCCACGGATGCTTACAGCCCACGGCTCCTGTGCCTCACCTTACAGTCCCCTGACGCTCTGGGCTTTTAAATCGGCCGTTTTGGCGCCTGCATTACAGCATAGAGCACCTGATTGTGCACAGCTGGCAACCACACCCCCCCCCCTTTCCCCAATAGGCCGGGAGCGCGCCCGGCGCGCGTGCACGCGCCCGCGCGCGTGCACGAGGACCGCGGGATCCGGGGGGGGGGAGGAGAACCCAAAAGGAGTGACCTGGGACCCCCTGATCTGCGTGGGACCCCTTTTTTACCTTTATTGTGGCAGGGACTGCAAGGAGACGTGAGAGCTGGAGAACCAGGCACTTCACTGAGCGTGTTAGTATTGAAAGGCATGTAAGTATGCATCAGGCTGCTCTTACTCCATCTAGTGGTGGAAACCAGGTAAGACATACAACTACTCACAGTGAAGAAATCCATTCATATATTAAATATATAGGATGACTTCCCCTACCTGTTCCCCGCCGCAGGAATTGCTGTGTTCAGACCAATTCCAGCCTTCACCCATCACGGCGGGTATTGTTAGCCAACCTTCAGGCGTATCTGGGGTTCTTACGAAAAGATCCTCCTACCTGGGCCTTGTAAAAAACTCTGCCAGAAACTTACGGGCGCCCTGAGTCAACAGTACCCCAAGTCTGGTTGTCCCAGAGTCCAGTCTTCCAATGGAGAGGACTTACAGGCAAAACCTCGTGTCTTCGGCAAACGAGGCCCGGGTACCATACCATCTTGGGAGTCAAATATCGGCCCGAGGTATGGATCCGGTTTGTTGTAGCCCTTCGGCCCTCGCCGGGACCCGCATAGAGCTAAGTTTTACGTGACCATCGACCAGACACTGGCGAAAAAACTGAGGTGCCTCCCGGATGGGAGGGGTTATATAGGGGAGGAATTCTCCTTAATTAGGGTCAACCAGTGTCCAATCACCAGAGGTGCCTATATAACCCACTATGTAATGAAGCTCCTGTGTCCCGTGATGTATGATCAAGAAACACTGTATATACTATTAGAGGAGAGATATAATGTATATACTATTAGAGGAGAGATATAATGTATATACTATTAGAGGGGTTATAGTGTATAAACTATTAGAGGATATATACTGTATATACTATTATAGGAGAGATATAGTGTATATACTATTAGAGGAGAGATATACTATTAAAGGGTCAATCTAGTAAATATCATCAGACTCATTAACTTTAACCCCATTTTGTTACTGGCCGATTAATAGATTATGAAAATAGTAATCGATTAATTTCATAATCGATTAGTTGTCGATTAATCGATTAGTCGTTTCAGCCCTAGTTGCAACCTGGTTTAAATTCCAGTTTGAATGAATTGATTTGTTTCTAGATGTCCCACAAGAGTTGCTGTTTGGCAGTTGATGGGGGAAACACGGGAAAAGCACCATCTCTTCCATTCCGTAAAACACAAAAGAAATTACAACTTATTCACAGAAAATTGCCTGAAAAATGCACCTTTATCGTTGAAAGGCCATAGTGATGGGCAATTCATTGTTATTTTTCGCACGGATCCAAACTTGGCACACTTTTTCTTTTGCTTTCTTATCACCTCTTATCTCCTTTGATGATGAATGACTTTATTTTACATTACCGGGAGGGGGTTGGTGAGATAAAATAGAGTACAGAATAGCAGAAATACTGAAGGACAAGGCAGAACACTTTCACTTGGAATAAAACCATACAATGATAAATGGAGGACACTTTCTAAGCCTCTCTTATTGTTATACAATACGACAAAGATATCAATGGTAGCAGCAGGCTGGAAATGTTTTTCTTTGCTACTTTGACCGCTTTCTGTCCATTCATTGTTGCCAGGACCGTTTTTAAGGCAGGGCAAAAGGGGCAGCTGACCTGGGCCCTGTCATTGTTGTGGGGCCCAAAGCAGTTGCCTCATACTTGCCAACTATCCCAGTTTAAAATGTCCTTGTCTCTTGCTGTGTCCTGATATCTCAGTGTGAAGTGCTGCTACTAATGCTGCCCAGCTCTGCCCTATTTTTGTGTACAGATGACTCACCTGCAGACCCTGTGTTTACATGTAAATAACCAGCATTCATATGTAAATAGCAGCAGCATTCATATGTAAATAGCTGCATAGATATATAAATAAAGGCGGCATCCATATGTGTAGCATGACCCCTGGAGCGAGGAGATGGTGTGCTGTAACCTCTAGCAACAAATCAGTGAGCAGTATTACTGTACAGTAATCTCAACAAGCATAAATCATGTGCTGTAACCTCTAGCAACTAATCAGTGAGCTGTAATGTGTGCTGTAACCTCTAGCAACAAATCAGTGAGCAGTATTACTGTACAGTAATCTCAACAAGCAGAAATCGTGTGCTGTAACCTCTAGCAACTAATCAGTGAGCTGTAATGTGTGCTGTAACCTCTAGCAACAAATCAGTGAGCAGTATTACTGTACAGTAATCGCAACAAGCAGAAATCATGTGCTGTAACCTCTAGCAACTAATCAGTGAGCTGTAATGTGTGCTGTAATCTCTAGCAACCAGTCAGTGAGTGGTAATGATACACTGTAACCTCTGGCAACCAATCGCAATAGCTGCCTGGTTAAGTAAACTGATTTTGAGTCTAGCTGCTATTTATTGTATGTCTCAGAGCAGGTGGAGAGCAAAACTGCATGGGGGGGGGGGGGCAAGAAAAGTTTTGCCCAGGGTCCAATCAATATTAAAGACGGCCCTGATTGTTGCGTCTACATACAAGTAAATCCAAGAGGTAACAAAATGATTTGCAGAACTCTGTAATATGCAGGCAAATCATTAGGTTGCATTAAAAGGTTTGATCATTCTAAATTTGGGGATATTTACTAGGATAAGTAAATCAAGAACAATTACTGGGCTAACGAACTCATCACCAATAAAGCAAAATATATTCTAAGCAGGGAAAGGCCACAGAGATCTGATTTAATAGACAGTAGTAGTACGCTCTCTACATACAAGCACACAAAATCAACAATATAATAAACAGCCTGAAAAACGCACTGATTTACCATGTAAAATGTAGCTACAGAATCATAATGGCGTCTGGGCAAGGTTAAGGTGGCCACTAACAGATTATCCAACAATCATTCTTTTATCATGTGTGTTCATGTCACCAGATGTACAAGTTGCACTTTGGTGGTTTTCCATAAAATCTTCAGAAGAGTCCAGGGGCGATAGGGAAAGAAGGGTCATTTTATGTATCAATATAATCATAGATTTAAAATTAGGCACATTAGGCTTCTGTAGATGGCAGAGGAAAGAGGTGGCTTTTATTCTCATTGTTAGTAGAAATCATCTTATAGAAGGAAGCCATTTTACATTTTTTTTTTTACAATATTATAAGCCAGGGCAGGAGGAGTAAAATAAAAAAAAGGTGATCCCGTCAGAAGGGTGTTGGTTGCTAAATGTTGTATGCCTGGCAACTCCTGTGTTGGAGTTCTGGCTACGATCATTACTCTTTCTTTAAGCATAACCACCATCCACAGAGGGTAAAAATGTAACGTTTCAGCTAAGGAAGCTACATGGAGAAGTGGAAAACATCCAACACAACGGAACAAGTTCAGCTGAATGTGACATTACCAGCTATGCCATGACCTGGAGACTGAGAACCTTTACATACCACCTTATTAAAAAGCATTGCATTGGGATTGCATTCTTTTTATTCATAAATTTATATTGCGGGACTATAAGAGTATGGACAGTTTCTGCTGTCATGCAGCTTTGTCATGTAGCCTTGTCCATCATTGCAGCCTTGTCAGTGTCATATGCAGCTTTGTCATGCAGCCTTGTCCATCTTTGTACCCTTGTCAGTGTCAATTGCAGCTTTGTCATGCAGCCTTGTCCATCTTTGTACCCTTGTCACTGTCAATTGCAGCCTTGTCAGTTTTATTTGCAGCTTTTAAAAAAAAAAAAAAAAAAATGGCGGCGCCGAAATACAGAGCCGGGTGTCAGCGCTCGGTAGTTCTCATCAGCCTTCGGCCGTTCTCGTCAGCTTTCGGCCGCCGAGAACAGCTGAAGGTGGCCGAAAGCTGATGAGAATGGCCGAAGGCTGCTGAGAAGGGCCGAAGGTGGCCGAAAGCCGCCCAGAGGCTCAAAACGGTGGAGGATCGGCGTATAACACGCACCCACGATTTTCCCCTGATTTTAAAGGGGGAAAAAGCGTGTGTTACAAAAAAAAATAAATAAATCAGACGGACCTAGAAATAGAACATGTTTCAAATCTGTCCGACGGACTCAATTCCTATCGGGAAAACCGTACATCTGTGTGCTGGTCTGACAGACCAAATAGGACGCAAGGGAAGCTATTGGCTACTGCCAAGTGAACTTCCTCTTAGTCCCGTCTTACGTCATCACATTCAAAAACAAACAGACTTCCGTTCGTGTGTGGGCAAGTCCGTTCATTTGGAAGTCTGTCATAACTTCGCCGAAAGTCAGTCGGGAAGACCGTCGGACCTAGTCTGCCGGAAAGTCCGGTCGTGTGTACGCAGCATTACACAAGTGTCAAAGAGCATCAAACTATCTGGTTTCTCCAACACGCCCTCCTTGTCAACAGAAACACTGTATAGTCTAAATGCTGCCCCAGAATATAGCTGTGAACATTTTATCAAACAAGAGGAACCTCAACAAAATTTCAGTTTTCACTTTCGTATACATTGTCAAAAGCCCCTTTTCTGTATGTCACGCAGCTTGTTGGTAATATTTTATGTACTCAGCTCAAATATTAGTCTTACCGGCTGCAAGTTGCAGGATGAGCTTAAAAGAACTTTACAAGATGAAATAAGAGATATTATGAAGATGAATTTCTGTACTACATTGATTGCTCTTCTTCTATGAGCTTCAGACAAAATGGGCAAAAAAGTATCTGTATAAATGCCATTGCTGTGCAGGAATCACGCCAGCTCTCAAACAGGCAATCTCTATAAACCCGCAATAAACAGATTGGCTTCTAGCACTAGAAAAAGGAGACAACTCTCAGAGGACCATCAAGGTCAGAGCCGTTGGTAGAGGCCTGCAAGGAATTTGCTACTTAATGGCTTCATTTTGAATAGCGTTAAAAGGAGGGAAGACATTATTTAGAAAATATAGCTTTTCCTGCCTTGGAACACTAGGAGAAGGAGGGAAGAAATAAATTATCAGTAATTAATGAGGAACATGAGAGGCAACACAAAATCAACTGCCTCCTCCCAACATGGAAAAAACCGACATATGCCAACAGATCCAACGTAACCACAACTACAATCTTCATAATGCCGCGTACACGTGGTCGAATTGTCCGGCGTACTTAGTCCGCCGAAACGCATTTCACCGGACGATTTGATCGTGTGTGGGCTTCAGCGGACTTTCTCAGCGTAAAGTCCGGCGGACTTAGAAAGTATTTTTACAGTCCAATCTTTCCGCCGGACTTGGGTTTCAGCGGACAATACGTTCGTCAGTATGCTAGTCCGGCGGACTAAGAATGACGAATGCTCAGAAGCAAATTACGAAAAGGAAGCTATTGGCTACTGGCTATTGAACTTCCTTTTTCTAGTCCCGTCGTACGTGCTGTAGGTCATCGCGCTAGCAAATGCCGGACTTTCTGTGTGTCCGTGTGTGGCCAAGTCCGTTCGGTAGAAAGTCCGCCGGACTATCCGTCGGATTGTTTGCCGGACTAAGTACGCCGGACAATTCGATCGTGTGTACGCGGCATTATGCTCACTGCATCTCACTAACCCTTCAACAGATCCAGCCTACTACAATTCTCATCGGCATCATCCCCCCTCTTCTCCAACAGATCAAGTCCAATTACCATACAACCATCATCATGCCCACTGCAAACCTTCCTTCACAAAATATCCACTCCTACCCCAACTACAGTCATCACCATCCACTTGATACCATTACCCCCCCCCCCCCCCCCCAACAGATCCCGACAACCACAACCACCGCAATTTCCCCGTCAGGTAGATTTTTTTAAAATTCCACCTAACCCTAAACAAATGTCTCACAATTATTATCATCCACGGATACCACAATACGCAATCTTCCTTCTGGTCCCACTCACACATACACACAATCAATTTTGCACCAACTTTTTTAGTTTTTACTATATTTAAAGGTTTTTTTTCCTCCCAATTTGTTATTCGTTTTGCTACATCCATTTAATTAAATCCAATCCGAATAACAAGACTAAATCATGGCTTTTCAGTAAATATATATTAAAGATTGAATTCAGGGATTCTCTTTTCTGAAGCCCCTTATCGGATTTTTTTTTTTTAAATCGAAAACACCTTTTAAATCAAAATTACATTTCTAAATAGTGGCGTTTTACCGCCGATGCTATGGGCGGCGTGGTGTGAAAGGGGTCTAACTGTGGAACTGGACCGCAAGAGTTAACAGAGAAGTTCGCACCTGCTCTGAGAATACACAAAAAAAAAAAAAAAACACACACCAATGGTCTAAAAGGAGCGAGGACATTGCAAGAACATGGCCACTTCCTCGTGAACATCCCAGCTAAAAGCCAAAACGTTGTCACATACTTTGTCCTAATATATTTATAGATTAGTGGCTGTTTTGTGGTTTGCATGCGCTAGCCTTATCTGACGTATCTTAATCATATAAAGTTTTGAAAAGCGGAAATATTAAACAGAAAGTAATTTGACTCTGAACTAAGTGTCAGCGTGAGTTGCTTGAAGCATGCATGCTTTATATTCAATAATCTGATCAGGGGTAGATATAATAATAATATCGGACTTTTGTTCTGATCCAAAACACCTGCAGTCCTTAGGCTGGTCCACTAAGTCACGGGTCCTTTCTCTGCTTCTTCAGTAGTGGCGGTGGGCATTCCTTCCTCCCTAACTGAGCTCATAACGACTAGGGATGAACCCAACTTTTAAAACAGCCATTTTTAGCAGTGATTTTAATAATGCTTAAAGTGAAAACAATAAAAATGAAATATTCCTTTAACCACTTAAGCCCCGGAACGTTTGGCTGGCCAAAGACCAGAATGTTTTTTGCGATTCGGCACTGCGCCGCTTTAACTGACAAAGTCGTGCGACGCGACTCCCAAACGATATTGATGTCCTTTTTTTCCCCACAAATAGAGCTTTCTTTTGGTTGCATTTGATCACCTCTGCGCTTTTTATTTTTTTGCGCGATAAACAAAAAAACTGCGAAAATTTTGGGAAAAAAATGCATTATTTTTAATCCAATAATAAAATAAATATCCCAAAAAAATTTATAAAAAAACATTTTTTTTCCTAAGTTTAGGCCGATACGTATTCTTCTACATGTTTTTGGTAAAAAAACAAAACAAAAAAACAAAACAAAAAAAACGCAATAAGTGTTGATTGTTTTGCACAAAAGTTATAGCGTCTATAAAATAGGGTATAGTTTTATGGCATTTTTATTGATCATTTTTTTTTCACTAGTAATGGCAGTGATCAGCGATTTTTATCATGACTGCGACATTATGGCAGACACGTCGGACAATTTTGGCATGATTTTGGAACCACATTTATACAGCGATCAGTGCAATTAAAAATGCATTGATTACTGTGTAAATGTGACTGGCAGTGAAGGGGTTAACCACTAGCTGGGGGGGGGGGTTAAGTGTTTCCTAGGGAGTGATTCTAACTGGGGGGGGGGGCTGTGTGTGACATTACACTGATTACCGCTCCCGATTACAGGGAGCTGCGATCGGTGACAATGTCATTAGGCAGAACGGAGAGATGCTTGTTTACATTAGCATCTCCCCGTTCTTCCTCACCGCGAGACGATTGTGGGTATCCCCGCAGACATAGAGTCTGTGGGACACGTGATCATGGTCATGGAGCATCCGGTAAGCGCACGCCCACAAGCCGCCTCTTAAAGTGCAATGTACAGGTATGATAATCTGCCTGTACATGCCCTTCTGCTGCAGTATATCTGCGTGAGGTGGTCGGGAAGCGGTTAAATAGCATGCCTGGGGGGGCCCCATAGTCTACCTTTAAAGTGGCGCATCTTTCTGACGTGTTTCACTGTGCAAAATTACATTTCTAAAAGGTAAAAATGTCAATGTGACTATATATCACCTATCTCTAAATATATCATATTTGATTTACACTGAGCAATTCACAAGTACCTTTATTTATTAATTTACAGTTGTGCCCATGTGTTTACATACCCTGGCAGAATTTATGATTTCTTGGCCATTTTTTAGAGAATATGAATAACAAAAACTTCTCTTTCACTCATGGTTAGTGTTTGGCTGAAGCCATTTATTATCAATCAACTGTGTTTACAGCTTGAAGTCTTTTGTGGTATTTGTGGATGAGGCTCTTTATCTTCTCAGATGGTAAAGCTGCCCATTCCTCTTGGCAAAAAGCCTCCAGTTCCTGTAAATTCTTGGGCTGTCTTGCATGAACTGCACTTTTGAGATCTCCCCGGAGGGGCTCAATGATATTGAGGTCAGGAGACTGAGATGACCACTCCAGAACCTTCACTTTATTCTGCTGTAGCCAATGACAGGTCGACTTGGCCTTGTGTTTTGGTTTATTGCCATGTTGGAATGCCAAGTACGTCCCATGCGCAGCTTCCCGGCTGATGAATGCAAATGTTCCTCCAGTATTTTTTGATAACCTACTGCATTCATCTTGCCATTAATTTTTACCAAACTTCCTGTGCCTTTGTAGCTCACACATCCCCAAAACATCAGCGATCCACCTCCGTGTTTCACAATAGGAATGGTGTACCTTTCATCATAGGCTTGCCTCTCCAAATGTAGCGTTTATGGTTGTGCCCAAAAAGCCCCATTTTGGTCTCATCACTCCAAATTACACTGTGGCAGAAGGTTTGAGGCTCGTCTCTGTGCTGTTTGGCGTATTGTACGTGGGATATAATTTTCCTGGCAGTTGTGGCTGAAAATTTAGTTGGTCTACCTGACCATGGTTTGGTTTCAACAGAACCCCTCATTTTCCACTTCTTGATTAGAGTTTGAACACTGCTGATTGGCATTCTCAATTCCTTGGATATCTTTTTATATCCTTTTCCTGTTTTATACAGTTCAACTACCTTTTTCCGCAGAGCCTTTGACAATTCTTTTGCTTTCCCCATGACTCAGAATCCAGAAACGTTAGTGCAGCACTGGATGAAAGATGCAAGGGTCTGTCAGGAGTCCAGAAAATCACTGATCTTTTATACACACACTAATTACAAGCAGATCACAGGTGAGGATGATTACTTTTAATAGCCATTCAAACCCCTTTGTGTCAACTTCTGTGCATGTAATCAGGCCGAACTCAACAGTGTATGTAAACTTTTGAACAGGGTCATTTTGGTAGTTTGTTTTCATTAGGATTTTAAGAGAGTAAACACAGTTGATAATAAATATCTTCAGCCAAACACGAACTATGAGCTATCACTCATATTCTCTGAAAAATGGCCAAGAAACCATAAATTCTGCCAGGGTGTGTAAACTTATGAGCACCACTTTAATTGTTGCGCCTTCTATGTTATTTCACATATGAGATTATTGGGATTTCACTAAAGTGATATAATTACTTACCTCATTTTGTTTTGCGCACTGCACTAATTTTTTAATATATTTTCTGGGTGTTGGTGCTGTTGGGGGGACTCTGTTAGGGTTTTTATTTTTAGCATTTAGTGGGAGTGCAGTGTACTTTGGTTTGTCATTAGAAGTGATTAGGACAGTGATGGCGAACCTTGGCACCCCAGATGTTTTGGAACTACATTTCCCATGATGCTCAACTACACTACAGAGTGGATGAGCATCATGGGAAATGTAGTTCCAAAACATCTGGGGTGCCAAGGTTCGCCATCACTGGATTAGGACATTGTATATTCTGGCAACAGGTATTTTCTGTATTTTTTTATGTTCTTGGGGTGAGAAAAAAAATAAATAAAAAGGAAAAACAAATGCAGCCACCACATCAGGAACTGTAAGCTGCAATATGTTGTATTTTTGTTTGTGGGTTTAGTTTTGCTTTATGGATACATCAAGGGTCTGTTAGACCCCTAATGTTACCCCTGCACTCTGTTGAAGTCCGTCAAGCACAGACATGGGTGCAACGGTCGGGGGGGGGGGTTAAAATCTCTGAGCTTGGAAGTGCTTAGAGCTCTTCTGGGATCATACCTCACAGGGAATAAGGCAAACATTCGTGGGTTGCTGTGACACTTTTCGGAGTATGTCAAAATGATCAGGTGGCTGTAAGGAATTTTATTTTATAGCAGCCAGAAGTTTGTTTACATTCCGGCATGGAAATAATACTTATGTCAGTGGTGGAAATGGTTATGGAATAAATTGGGGTGCCTCCAAGTAATCCTGCCCTCACTCTAAGCACGGATTATACATATGTCTCTGCTGAAATAATTCAGTGAGGGTTTTTTGTGCTGATCAGCGAAGACACATGCTGGGAATTGTTGTATTATGCTGCGTACACACGATCGAATTGTCCGGCGGAATTGGTCCGGCAAACAATCCGCCGGAATTTATAATGAATGGACTTGGCCACACACAAACGCTCCGAAAGTCTGGCGATTTCTAACGCAATGACGTACAGCACGTACGACGGGACTAGAAAAAGGAAGTTCAATAGCCAGTAGCCAATAGTTTCCTTCTCGTACTTGCTTCTGAGCACGCGTCATTCTTATGCCGCGTACACACGACCGGACTTTGACATCAAAGGTCAGACGGAACGATTCTGGCGGACCATTCGATCGTGTGTGGGCTGCAGCGGACTTTTGATTTGCAAAAATCCGTCAGACTTTAGAAATGGAACATGTTTCAAATTTTTCCGCCGGAACTCCGCCGGACCCAGTTCCTACCGAGAAATCCGCTCGTGTGTATGCTAATCCGATGGACAAAAACCGACGCAAGGGCAGCTATTGGCTACTGGCTATGAACTTCCTTATTCTAGTCCAGTCGTACGTCATCACATTCGAATCCGTCGGACTTTGGTGTGATTGTGTGTGGCCAAGTCCGTTCATTCAGAAAGTCCGTCAGAACTCTGTCAGAACTCCGTCAGAACTCCGCCGAAAAAGTCAGTCGGACTTAGTCCCTCGAAAAGTCCGGTCGTGTGTACGCGGCATTAGTCCGCCAGACTAGCACACTGACGAACGGACTGTCCACTGAAAGCCAAGTCCGGCGGACACATTTTGAGTCAAAACTACTAAGTCCGCCGGACTTTACGATGAAAAAGTCCGCTGGAGCCCACAAATGATCGAATTGTCATTCAATCGTGTGTACACGGCATTAATCTTCTAGTTGTAAACTGATCTGTGTGGCTGCTATTGTGGTTTTATAAAAGAAATGAATTTGCCGTTTTCTCTACCTCTGTCCACACACAGATTTCTAGAAGGATATGCATATCCCATGGAGAGGCCTGTCTGCCTCTACACACTGCGCCACGGACGGGCAGCTTCTCTATGCCAAGCTGTCATATTCTCAACACAGCCCATCAGTTTTGCACTGAAGTCAGACAAACAGACGGCTGACATCAACGTTTCGCTGATGCTTCTCAGTTTGCCATCAACAAGGCAGTGCTGCATTCAGCATACAGTCCATGTAGCTGCTATGTAATTCCTACATGCTGAATTACAAGCCCTATATGCCCTCAAATGCCCCCATAGGTAGGGTGATTTGTTTTCTATAGGTGCAGAGGGTAAAAATTACCCACACAGCCAGCTAAATTAATTGAATGCAAAGTCAAAAAAACTTTAAAATTTTCGTTTTGGATAGAATATCCAAAGAATAAAGATTTTTTGCCATTTGTGTCTCTTCTGGACAGAGATTCACCCTCTTTTTGCCATGTTGGACACCTTTGCCTTATATGTTACTGTCTGAAATTTAAATATGTACATTTGCAGCTGTGATTGTATGCCTTGGTCCAGATAGAGGCAGGCAGACGTTTTAAGCTGGCCATACATGGATCAAAATTCAGGGTCAGCAGGAACAGGACAAATATTGATCCGTGTATGGGCAGTCTGGTTGTACACAAGTCAACTTATCGATCGACTTGTGTACAACCAACCTGTTGGAAAGTTTTCTCTCAATCAGCATTGCTGGCTATGGCCAGAGGTGCAGATCAGTGAATTTTGATGACAGGGAAGTCACACCCTCCCCCCCCCCCTTGTCAAAATACGAGGGAGGGATTCCTCCATCCACATTAATGTGTGGATGGGGAAAAACTAGTATTTTTCTTTTGTTCAAACCGCTGGTTAAACCAAAGGAAAAAAAGAAAAAAGACTCATGTATGGCCAGTCTTAAGCTCCATTCAAATTTGGCGTTTTGGGATCTTGGGCAGGATCGTTATAAGTTCAGGTGCCATTATTTTCATTGGCACCTAAAAAGCGGTGTGATTTTCCCATGATTTAGCACATGGCAAATCGCATGGTGTGCAGCTTGTCACCCAAAAAGGAGCAGGGCAACTGTCGTCCACCAGCTTCCATGCAACATTCTTTTGTGATGAAAGGATCCTTCTTTAGATCAGTTTCCATAGGTGATGTCCTCCAGCACGTAACTTTCAATCCAATCTAAATTTTTACTCTTGTGGTCTCTAATGTTGCATGAAAAATCCCCTATTCATTTTCATAAACACAGTCAGAGACTTGCAACGTGTTGAAAGACTACTAGAGAGGGCGGCTCCTTTACAAGTCAATTCTTCCACATTTATGTTTTCTACAGCCCTTTACCATCACTATAAATGATATTTTTCTCGGCAAGATCAATTCTAGAAATTCAGAGAAATAAAAATACACAAAAAAGGAGAAAATGGAACAGAGGGCACAGAAAGAAAAAGTGAAGAAAATAAAACCAAACTCTTTAACTAGCAGAAACATGTCTAATGATTATTTTTCCTTCATTGGTTCTGACTTGGCACTAGAGATGAGCGCGGGCATCTCCTGAACTCACCTCTATTCCAAACCTGAAAGATGTGCTCTTATAGCCCGGTTAGCTAGGGGCCGGGTTATTCACTGCTCCAAAGCATATGTACAACAAAGGGGAGGGTTGCTGATGAGGTCAGTGCCCTTATATGGCCACATACCCAAATTTAGTCAATGTCATAGAATAATTTGTAAATATGGGCATATTTCTATATAGGGACATTGACATCATCAGCCTCCCTTCCCTTTGTTTTGAGACAGTGAATGACCTGGCCCGTATCTGTTTAGAGAATGCCCAAACTCCTCTCTACTGGGCACCTCGTTAAGGAAAATAGCTACTGGGCTCGGCTCTGAAGGCCACATAATGCCTAATGCATAAGGCCTAATACATAATAACTACCATAGTTGGGGCACCAGGGCACTGCTTGACCGCTCAGGTCAAAACATAATGACTTATGCCGCGTACACACGATCAGACTATCCGGCGGACTTAGTCTGGCGGACAAACTATCCATCCTGGTCCGCCGGACCAAGACCGCCGGATAGTTTGATCGTGTGTACGCAGCATTAGAGAAAATCTCAGTCACTATCAAGTATACAACTTACAAACAGCAGCCATCTTCCAGGCCTGCATGACAACATTAGGTTTTTTAGAAGAAAATAGAAATCTCACCCTTATCCTTCTCATGGCTGCCACAATTTCCACCCGGCTGTTGGGTCTCGGCACATCCAGGCTGCCAATATACTGGAAAGAGATACAGATAGTTAGGATTCTGATCTGCAATGAAAGGCTTCTATAAATGCTGCCATGGGGAACTAAATAGCAGTGTTGCACCAAAATTAAAATTCTGGACCAAAACCGAAAACAGGATGCACAATGGACAGTTTTTTCCTTTTTTTTTTTTTATTAAACAGGTGTTTATTAAACATTATTGCAGAGATTACAATTATAGTAGAAAGCACCGAACATTCAAGAAGTACTTCACCATAGTCATAACAGTATATAAATAAATATTTCTTCATCGCAATAGACAATAGGTATCATAGCCGAGCAAAGTTACATCATAGACATGTCATCCATTTCAACAGTACTCCAAAGTGCCTAATTACATGTGCCAGCCTCTTGCAACCACCTATCCCAGATTTTATTGCATTTAGCTGGGCATCCCCTATTTTTATATATGAATTTTTTATATGGGAGTATTAGATTAACTTCCCGTTTCCAATCTTCTACCTTGGGTGGAAGGGATCTCATCCACTGTCTAGCTATCACTTTTCTAGCGGAAAACAAGGTTTCTTGTAAGAAGGTTTTGGTAAATTTATCCAGTACTTCGGGAAATATCCCTAGGAGGCAGGGTTTGGGGTCAAGAGCCAAGGGTGAACCCATGACGTCATGTAGAAAGGACACTATTTGTTTCCAAAGTTCCTGAAGTTTAGGGCAAGACCAGATAAGGTGGAAAAAAGTCCCCGTCTCAAGGGTACATACCGGGCATAGCACAGATTGGTTTCTATTATACTTGGCGGTCCTGAGAGGGGTAAGGTATGCCCTATGAACTATGTAAATTTGAGATAGATGGACAGTTTTTTCAAATATTGTTTTTTATATGTAATTAATGTAGCTGGCATTTTACATTGAAGTCAATGGGACGCGGTTTGTGCACTGAAGTTAATGGGATGCAGCATTGCATTATCGGGCACCCTTTTCTTATTTCAATCGGCAAAACGCTGATCAGCTTATTTTCGGCTGATAGTTTTCAGCGACCAATTTGCCAGTGCATCCCTACTAAATAGATCTAAAGACTGAAGATGCCCACACACTACAATCTTTTTGTACAATCTCCTTTAGATTTACCAAAAGCTTCCCAATATTGGTGCCTGCATAACTACTTCCCACTTGGCCAATGTATATATACGGCTGGGTGGGAGCTCTCTCCTTCTGACTGGACGTTCAGGTACGTCCTTCAGAAGGAGGGGGAAATCGCGCACACGCGTGCCCGCACAGCGGCACGATCCCGATGCGCTCGTGTCACCCGGACACGGCGCATCTCAGATCGGCAGGAGGGCTCTGTGATTGGCCCTCTTGATCACATGACGGCTATGTCCAATCACAGCCGTCATGTGAGGTAAACAAACAGCCGGTTGCTAGGCAATCGGCTCTCCTCTCCTCACACGGAAGTCGTCGCTGAGGAGAGGAGAGCAGATCTCTGCAGCTGGCTGGTGATCAGTGAGTATGAGCTGTTTTTTTACAGCTTTTTACTCACTGATCACTAGTCTGATCCCAATAATGAAAACACATGTCCCCCACATATGTCCCACTAAAATCACATGTTCCAATGATTATCTGCACACATATGTCCGTGATCACCTGCGCACATCTGTACATAATCATTTGCGTACATATGTCCGTGATCGCACAAACCAATTACTGTACACTTAATGGAATTCTTTTTACCAAAAACGTGTAGCAGAATACATTTTGAGTTAAATTTATGACAAAATTCGATTTTATTGGATTCCTTTTAAAATAGAAAGAAGAAAATATTGTTTTTTTTTTTTTTTCAAATTTCCACTCTTTTTTCGCTTATATTGCAAAAACTAAAAAACGAAGTCGTGAATAAATACCACCAAAATAAAGCTCTATTTATGCAAACAAAATGATGAAAATTCATTTGGGTACAGCGTAGCATGACCGCACAATTTTCATTGAAAGTGCGAGAGCGCTGAAAGCTGAAAATTGGGCTGCCAAGGAAGGGGGCGAAAGTGCCCAGATTGATGTGGATAAACAAGCCTTTCAATTTACAACCAGTCAGGGTATTACACTAAGTCTGGGTTCACACTACTGCAATGTCAGACATCACATGTAATTCGCACCGCAATGCAAATCACATTCAATGTCTGTGCGATGCAAATTCAGCCATACAGATTGCATGGCTGAATTTGCATTGCATTCGGACCAAAGACGTGCAGGACCCGGTTTTTGGTCCGCACCAGAATCGGATTGCATGGGTGATCGTATCCATGTAATCCAATTCCTATCTGAATTGACAGTTCGCACTGTGATATGTGAACCGTTTTGGGGGTGTCATTAAAGCCCCATACACACTATCAGATTATCTGCTCAGTTTTTCCTTCAGATTTACCAAAACCATGTAGTAGAAGGACCTGCCTGATTGCATACACATTGAAACTCCTAAGGTTTGTCCTCATATTATATGATTTTGGTAAATCTGAAGGAAAAACTCAGCAGATAATCTGATAGTGTGTATGTGGCTTTACTTTGTACTGATACCTGCAGCGTTTGCATAGGGCAGTGTGAACTGCCTGCGAGTTGTATGTGATACGGGAACCCGTACTGGATTCGCAAGGGTTCTCGCATCGCAGCAGTGTGAAGCAAGTCTTAGCCCTGGTTCACACTGTGTGTTTCGACGTGTGATTTGACATGTCAAATTGACGGTAATTGTCGTCAGTGGTACCATCCTAAGCGGTGCGACGCTGCATCTGCGGCACAGCACCGATTTCAAAAAGTAGTTTCTGTTCTACTTTTTGCGATTTCAGGCTGCGATTTACATTGACATCTGTGCAGAAACCTAAAACTACAGAAAATTTTTCAATTGGATTTTAACATGTATGGCCAACTTTTGTCAGCTCTAAACCATACGAGATACTTTCTTGCTTTCAAAAGGTACAAACTCTTCACTTGCCTCCATTTTCCACCGATTCTCTTCCCCTTCACTTTCTTAAAGTGGGGTGCCCCCTTTAAAAAAAAAAATTTCTACAAATACTGCAGCTGCTGACTTATTAAATCAGACACTTACCTGTCCCAGGGTCCATCGATGCGGGGGAACGAAGCCCCCCCTCGTTCCCCGCTCCGCTCACAGCGCCGGCATTCTTACTGTGGGCACCCGGCTGTGGCTTCACAGCCGGGCACCCACTGCGCATGCGCGAGTGGCGCCGGGCGCCGTGATGCGCCGCACAGTCATCTGGGCCATTAAGTTCAACAAGATCATATTTTGCATGTCTTGAATGACCCGAGACAACTTCCTTTCTTGGTTTAAACAATACTGAAAATAAAGACAGATTATACATTAAAAAGAGGTACAAACTTCAGAAAGAAGCAGACAATCTCGCCTCTGTACAATTCATCCATTGGGCACAATCAAAGTGGACAGAGGAATCTCCAGGCTGAACTTTGTATTGTGACAGCAGCACCCTACTGGAAAATTTTCCAACATGTTCCTTCAACGTGTCAATCAAACAATTGACTTCTGTCGAGTGGGGGAGCCTACACACTGATCAAATTTCTATCAGTGTATGGTCTAAGACCTCATCTTGAACGTACAATTTTGTTTTTGGCATCAGTACACAAAGAGGATGTTGCTGAACTTCGGAGAATGCAGAGAAGGGCAGCTAAACGAAGAAGCACGGAGGACCTCAGTTACGAGAGGTTAACTGAACTGGATAGAGCTATGATCATCGTTCACTTTAAAACGCATCTCTGATCAAAATGTCAAGTCCACATCGTACTTCAAATATTTCTAGCAAACTCCTATTAATTCAAACAAATGATCTTGAGTCAGTACAGGAATCAATATATATTAGAGAGATAGAAAGAATACCTCCATTTGAGTAGAGGAATCAAGGTACCATGGGATATGTAGTCCTTAGAAATTGAAAGCAAACAGCAGAGGAGACCTACACTAGTCGTAACTATCCTGGAAATTTTGAAAAGATATGGGCAAACTGGATAGATGCTGAAGGCATAACGGTCTACAACTGGTAGACTTATACTCTGGTAGCATGTTCTGACAAATTTGCTTTGGATGTTAAAGTGATTGTAAATGCATTTTTAGGAAAAAAAAAAAAAAAAAAAAAAAAAAAAAAGGAAGGAAGAACAAAACAAGTTTATATTTACCTACTCTGTTCAAAGGAATTGCACAGAGTGGCCCCGGAACCTCTATTTCTCGGTTCCCATCAGTGCTCTTGGCTCCTCCAGTTGGCTGAGTGCCCCAATAGACACAGACAGCGAGACTACGCCCCGCGCCCCCCTCATCACTGGGTTTGATTGACAGCAGATGGAGCCAGTGGCTCCTGCTGCAGAAGAGCACAGTGCTGGATGGAATGAGGGCTCAGGTATACTGATGCCTAAACATTTTTTTTTTACCTTAATGAAAGAAATGCATTAAGTTAAAAAAAAGGTTTAGGCTTTATAACCTCTTGAAATATTCAGATTTGGCAATTGCTTTCATAATAGATTGTGCATATGCTGCCCTCCTGTTCTTTCCTCCTCCTTCCTTCCCCTAGCTATATACTAGCTCATTATGCCTTTGTCCTGCAGGGTTGTTTTTTTTTAGTGGCTTTGCAACCATTTTAAGAGTTCCACGTAAGAAAAAAACAATCCAGGTAAAGGTGCTACATTCTTCTAGCCCCCCACCCCCCAACGCTTCTCCTCATTCTCTCCCCCTCCCCTTACCATCCATCCTAAGGGGTATCGGCATATCCCCATGCTGAACGCCCAGTGAATCATCCCAGAAATGCTTCTTGATTATTCATCAACATGATTTATTTTATTTTTTTATCTGTTACATGTATTCTACCGTACCTTGACTTGCACACTCTTGTATAATTTCTTAATATACCTTTTCAGCGGCAAACAGAAGAGAAGAAGCTGTAAATCATACCGGGAACCCAGAAAGTTGTGGAAAGAGATGGCCAGCAGAAAGGCGCCACTCACATTTTTTCACACGCAATATTTCTTCAAAATGCTTACGTTTATGTTGGATTGCCAACAATGAGTATGGTTTGTGTTGTACAATGCTCTTAAAGTGGTTGTAAACCCTTACAACCAACTCTGACCTACAGGTAAGCCTAGATTAAGGCTTACCTGTAGGTCCAAGAAATATCTCCTAAACCTACACGGTTTAGGAGATATTTGCCGAAAGACAGGCACCGTAGACAGCGGCGCGCAGGCGCACTGAGTGCGTCGCGGTCAACAGCGATATGCCGCAAGTGGCGGCTCCCGTGCACATGCGCGGGAGTGACGTCATCGCGGCTTCACCGAATGACAGCGGCGGAGCAGCGAGACCCACTGAGAAGATGGATGCGCCGAACTACAGGAGACAGCGGTGACTTCGCTGGCTCCTGTGTCAGGTAAGTGACACATAATGGGCTGCAATGCGATGCATAGTAGTCCATTATGCTTTACCTTTGCAGGGAATCAAAGAGGAAGTAAACCCATCAGGGTTTACTTCCTCTTTAAGAAAGTGTATGCTGTGATCAATAATTTCCTTTAAAGGGTTAGTTCAACTTTTGAGAAAAATTGAAGCAGGTGGACTAACACCCTAAACTCCCCCAGTCCCCCCCCCCCCCCGCTATACTTGCCTCCATGGGTGATGAGCGGTCAGTGCCCAAGCAGCCAGTGTAGCAGTCCAGGGTCATAAAATCTCTGCTCTTCCCCTTTCTATAGGGCTTCCAGGATGGATCAGAGCAATTCTGACTGGTGAAAGCTGTCACATGCTAGTGCTGACCAATCAGATTTGCCTTAATCCCTTCCGGAAGGCCTACAGAAAGAATGGGAAGCAGGGGGATTTCAGATCCACAGAACACTACATCAGCTGCGTGGGCACTTATGCCCTGTACACACGACCGGTTTTCCCGTCGGGATAAACTCTGAAGGTTTTTCCAACAGCGTTCCGGCTTTGCTATCTGTATGGCTGACATTGCACCCGCACAGACATCGCATGTAATGTGAACAGCAGTGCGCTGCGCATTACATGCGATGTCTGGCATGGCAATAGTGTGAACCGGCCCTAAACGGATGAGGTGGCAACTCTAGTCAATGCTCATCTGCATTGACAAAAGAGGACCTCAGATAATCGCTTCATTGCTAAATTGCTGCGGATGATGTGGCCAATGGCTGTACTTTGGTTTTATTCAGGGGCGGACTGACCATTGGGCCACTCGGGCAGTGCCCGTGGGCCCCGTGCCACTAGGGGGCCCCATCAGGGTTGCCAGCCCCAGTAAAACCAGGGAAAGTGTGTAAAAAACTGTGTCTTTTTTACAATGTGCCTTACCAACATCCTTTTGGTCTAAAAATCCTTAGATTATAGCTACCCCACCTCTCCAGTACCTTCTCAGCCAATAGAAACATGTCTGTGTATACTGTGTGATTGTATACTGTGTGGCCCCATAATGTCCGATTGCCTGGGGGCCCCATAATCTCCTATTGCCCGGGGGCCCCATGAATTGTCAGTCCGCCCCTGGTTTTATTAGATTGCATCCTGGCTGTCTAGTCTAGACTGCAGGGTATGCTGAGGACAAAGACCGCTATATACAGTGTGTGGCTCTTTGTGTAGTGTGAGATTTAGCTCTAAATGGAGAGCTTTCCTCTCAGAAAAATGCATTTTAAGGCCTCATACAAACCAGATTTATTTATTTTTTACCTCCCGCCTATGCAAAGCAGCATAAGAACACGCCTTAAGCCGCATTTTGCCAAACGCATTTAGGTGCATCAAGACCTTCATTAATTCTGTAAACCAGAATATTACATTTATTCTGGTCACTGGAATGAACGAACGCCAAGCGAATATTGCGTCTAGTGCTTAAAGCGGAGCTCCACCCTAAAATGGAACTTCCACTCATTGGAACCCTCCCCCCCCTCTGGTGCCACAATTAGCACCCTTCGGGGGGGAGGGGGTTGCAGATACCTGTAAAATACAGGTATCTGCACCCACTTCCGGGCATAAGTAGCCGCAGATTCTGCGGGTATTTACGCCACTTCCTGCGGGGTCCCCACTGTCTGCTGGGAAACACACGGATCCCAGAGACAGTAGGGACCATCCTTATTGCGCAGCGCGACGTGCACATGCGCAGCAGGGAACCGGGGAGTGAAGCCGCAAGGCTTCACTTCCTGATTCCCATACCGAAGATGGCGGCGGCAGCACCCGAGAGCCGATCGAGAGATCGGCTTCGGGTGCCGACATCGTGGGCGCGCTGGGCGGGTAAGTGTCCTTATTTTAAAAGTCAGCAGAACTCCCGCTTTAATCGCATTTAGACGCGTCAAGCATTTTTTGATGCTCAAACGCTCCTTTCCTGAACATGCTAGCCTGTTTTTTTTTTTTCCTGCCTCTCAAATTCTCCTGCCTACATTTGGAGAACTTACCACTGATCAGATGCAAGAAAAAAAAAAAAAATGCAGGCCACCGCACACGGCGTGAACAAGAAAACATTCCATAAAACATCAAAGTAACACAGCATTCTGTCCACGCAAGGGTTGTTTTAGCACAGCAATAAATACAAATGGATTTTAGCCTCCTGACATTTCTGTAGCGCAGCCCTGTCTATTCCTCCTTAGGCTTCATGTACAGTAACACGGAACATTTTAAAGCCTCCCCTGAATGATGGAAGTTGACAGATAGTAAGCGACATTTAAAAACGTCCGTTGTGGCTCGTTTACATGCCACGTTTGCATTTACAAGTGTTTTTTTTTTTTTTACACTGTAAATGGTCAGAAAATGTATCTCCATTAAAAAAGCCTGTAAACGAAACACAGCTAAACACGAGTTGCCGTGTTTACAGGCCGTTACAGGCATTTGGCGTTTCAGATGCCTCTGAACATCCGTCCTGAACACATTTTTTTTTCTTTCCAAATTTTTTTTCTAATCGCTGGAAACGACTATAAACGCCCCTGTGTACATGTACTGATAAGATGACATAGAGGAGAGTTCAGGGGCAGCTGAAAAAAAATGCCCAATTGATCCTTAGGCCACTTTCACACTGAGGCGCTTTTCAGGCATTTTAGAGCTTTAAAAAAAAAAAAAAAAAAAAAAAAAAAAAAAATCACCTGTAAAGCGTCTCTCAAGCCATCCCAGTGTGAAAGCCTGAGTGCCTTCACACTGGGGCGGTGAGCTTGCAGGATTGAAAAAAAAGTCCTGCAGGCCACATCTTTTGGGCGGGAGCGGTGTATACAGTGCTGCCAAAATGCCCTGTCCAATCAAATCAATAGGCATCCATTGTGGGCACTAATTGGCATCCCTGGTACCATGGGTGGCATACCTGGTGGAAACTAGTGGTGGGCATTCCTGGTGGTGTCCCTGGTGGTCCAGTGTGGGCATCCTCGGGGGGGCTGTGCCGATAATAAATCTGCACAGACTTCCCCTGTCAGAGGAGCACCCGACCGGCTTTCCTCTACTCGTGTCTGACAGACGCGAGTGAGGAAAAGCCGATCAACGGCTCTTCCTGTTTACACTGTGATCAGCCGTGATTGGACTCTTTACCAAGATTGTAGTTACGGTGTGTCAGACACACTGCAACAACAATCGCCGGGGGCGTGCAGCGGCTTGATATTCTGGTGACGGCATATGACATCCTGTCAGGATATCGCAACCACTTTGCCGAAATCATATTGTTATATGGTGGGCGGCAAGTAGTTAATTTTCACCTGGTGATCCTGCCAGTAAGTCTGTTCTCCAACACAACAAGCTGTCCTGTGTAGCAGTTAGGAAGGTTGAGGCAAATTTTTGTAAAACCTTTATCCCAAAAGGAAAAATAAAATAAAAAACAGCTGCTGTAACTGTAATGCCCCGTACACACGGTCAGATTTTCCTGACGGAAAATGTTGGATGGGAGCTTTTTGTCGGGAATTCCGACCGTGTGCAGGCTCCATCAGACATTTTCCATCGGAATTTCCGTCACACAAAATTTGGAGATCTGGATCTTAAATTTTTTCCGACAACAAAATCCGTTATCAGAAATTCCAATCGTGTGTACACAATTCCAACACACAAAGTTCCACGCATTCTCGGAATCAAGAACCGCACTGGCTATTGAACTTAAATTTTTCCTCGGCTCGTCTTACGTGTTGTCACCGCGTTCTTGATGTGCGCAATTTCTGACCAACTTTATGTGACAGCGTGTATGCAAGAAAAGTTTGAGCCAACATCCGTCGCCAAAAAATCCACGGATTTTGTTGTCGGAATGTCCGATCGTGTGTACGGGGAATTACTGTTAGCTGGTGTTTTGCTTTAGTTTGCCAGTGTCTAAATTTTCTAGTGCATTTCACACTCCCCTCCTCCCGGAATGACAGTGCTGATGTCCTAAGGCGTCTCTCTGTTGCCCCCTCATTCGCACTGGGGGCACTCTAACACAGGAGGGGCATTACTGGACAGATAAGAGGGGGTTGCAGTGAATAGATCTGGCGCTATACCTATATATTGTCAGAAAATGTGTCACTAGGGACTCATTTATCCGAAGTGTTCAGCATAATGGCGGGTGGTAATTGGAAATGGGATTGGTTATATCAGTGTACCAATGAAAATAAAAAGGAGCCTCCAGATGACGTCCGAGTGACGAAACGCGTAGGGCGTGGCCTAATCGACATACACCTTCAGTATAGACGGCGGGGAAGCCGAACGGAACGCTCGTAGCTGCTTTAAAGCAATAAGAATAACTTAACAAAACCGCTACTATTCCTACTCACAATTGTAAGTAGTTTTAATCTTTTTCAATAAAACGGTTTCTCATACGGTATCACACTATGGATGGTCCTCTTTTTTAACATACATACCGTGGCACACTCCACCTGGAAATAACGAGGGATCCCCAGCACTTTACCAGAAGCAAGCCAGAGAGCGACACAATAGCTAATATTGTGAAGGCTAATCCACCCCGGATGGGGTCTTCTTTCCGGTGAGAGCACAACCTAGAAGTGACCACAATGCATGGAGAATAAGATCTGAATTTATTACAACCCCTCCCCCCATTCACGGGACAATCCCATCAATCCTATTTCACCAGAGACTTTTTATTTTTTATATTTTTTATACTTTTTCATTTTTCAATTTTTATTTTGCACGGTTCACTTGAAGCATTGATATTTACCACTTATTTATTGTATCATTTTACTTGTTGCATGAATTTTGTATAAACTTCACCGTCACGTTAGTGCACTAACAGTTTTGAAGACAGCACAGTCTGTCTCGGTTTTATACTTACTGGTACTAATTTATCAGCAATGGAATAGCACTAGCACTTTATTTGTACTAGCAATTGTCACAACCCTTTTGGGATTATCAGTTTTCATTATTTTTCTGTTTTTTTCACTTACATAGCCAGCACGCTGGAAAATATTTACTGGTTTTGAAAAAAAAAAATTAAATTTTTTTTATTTTTCTTATTAATCTTTTTATTATATTTCACCAGTCCTACACTAAGTGGTAGGATGTTGTACACTTTAATTGAGCTGGTTTAACACTTTTTATTTTCATTGGTACACTGATATAACCAATCCCATTTCCAATTACCACCCGCCATTATGCTGAACACTTCGGATAAATGAGTCCCTAGTGACACATTTTCTGACAATATATAGGTATAGCGCCAGATCTATTCACTGCAACCCCCTCTTAATATTCTCCACCCCACCAGGTGGATATCAATAGAGGCTGCTCTTACCTATCTCGACACACAACTTCTTTGTACATATATATAGGCTCTATAGCGCAACCTACCACCCTCTTTTCATTACTGGACAGATAACCAGATGAAAACAGAATATGGTACGTTTTTGGTTTTAATACCAGTTTTAAGCTGTTCTCTCAGCACACAGAAGCAATCAATGACTACAGAATACTTGGAGCAAAATCAATAAAGAATTTGACATTTTTGAGAAGTTCTGCACCAAATCCATGAAGGCCGTGCGACAGTTTTCTTCCCATTTTCCACGCATGTGATTTTTTTTTTTTTTACTTTTTTATATTTGCAGGTACAATAAAATGATAACGAATGACTCATATAATAATCCTTGTATCACCAGGGTGTTATTAGGAAAATAAAAAGACATGCCAATGCCAATTGCCCTGCAGCTACTTAGCAGAGCAATATTCTACAAACAGAAAATGCTTCCATTTATTTGTGATGAATCTTGTGCAGCAAGTTTCTATAGATAGTGGCCATACGGTCTCAACGCATTTCACTTCTTCAAAGCAAAAATATCAATATTTAGACCCCTTTCACACCAGGGCATTTTGCAGGCGCTATAGCGTTAGAAATAGCGCCTGCAATCCGCCCAAAAAAAGCTGCATCATTGTCTGTAGTGTGAAAGCCCCGAGGGCTTTCACACTGGAGTGGTGCGCTGGCAGGACGTCAGGGAAAAGTCCTGCCAGCAGCTTCTTTGGAGCGGTGCAGGAGCGGGGTGTTTACCGCTCCTCCCCATTGAAATCAATGGGGCAGTGCTGTAATACCGCCGGCAAAACGCCACTATTGCGGTGTATTGCCGGTGGTTTTAAAGAGGAAGTAAACCCTGATGAGTTTACTTCCTCTTTCATTCCCTGCAAAGGCAAAGCATAATGGACTACTATGCATCGCATATTAGTCCATTATGTGTCACTTACCTGACACAGGAGCCAGCGAAGTCACCACTGTCCCCTGTAGTTCCGAGCGTCCATCTTCTTGGTGGGTCTCCGTGGGTCTCGCTGCACCGGCGCTGTGATTCGCCGCTATTTTTAGCGGCGTTTTACCACCCATGCTATGGGAGGTGTGGTGTGAAGAGAGTCTTAAAAGCACTGACAAACGATCCAATAGAACCTCAGCACCACACTCGCTGGGAACCGATGTGTATGCCCCCTACATGAGGCCACTAGGAGGAGGAGGGGGTTGGAGTGCATGTAAAATATAGCAAGCAGCGCCGCAGCATTTAGACCCCTTTCACACCACACCGCCCATAGCGTGGGCGGTAAAACGGCAATATTTTTTAGCAGCGTTTTACCGCCGGATTTGCGGCGCATTTCGGCCGCTAGCAGGGCGCTTTTACCCCCCTCTAGCAGCCGAGAAAGGGTTAAACCAACGCAATAGCGGCGTTTTGCCGGCGGTATTACAGCGCTGCCCCATTGATTTCAATGGGGAGCAGCGGTGGAGGAGCGGTAAACACATCGCTCCTTCACCGCTCCAAAGAAGCTGCTGGCAGGACTTTTCCCTGACATCCTGCCAGCGCACCGCTCCAGTGTGAAAGCCCTCGGGGCTTTCACACTACAAGAAATGGTGCAGCTTCTTTAGGGCGGATTGCAGGCGTTATTTCTAACGCTATAGCGCCTGCAATACCCCTGGTGTGAAAGGGGTGTAAAAAAAAAAACTTGGTGGAGGATATTATTTGGATAGCTAGTGGGCGAGCAGAAAATTGCCCCTGAAAACAACGGTGTCATTGGTGTTCATAGGGATAAAGCCGCATTAATATAAATGCCTACTTGTACGTCCTCCTTACCAGGTGCATGTCAAAAATTCCTCATCTGGTTAAAAGGATGCGATTTGCAATACACTAGATTACCAAAAGTATTGAGACGTCTGCCTTTACACGCACATGAACTTTAATGGCATCCCAGCTTTAGTCTGTAGGGTTCAATATTAAGTTGGCCCTCCCTTTTCAGCTATAACAGCTTCAACTCTTCTGTGAAGGTTGTTCACAAGGTTTATGAGTGTGTCTATATGGGAATGTTTGACCAATCTTCAAGAAGCACATTTGTGAGGTCAGACATTGATGTGGATGAGAAGGCCTGGCTCATGATCTCCGCTCTAATTCATCCCAAAGGTGTTCTATCGGGTTGAGGTCAGGACTCTATGCGGGACAGTCAAGTTCCACCACCCCAAACTCATTCATCCATGTCTTTATGGACCGTGCTTTGTCCACTGGTCCAAATCATTTGGTGAAGGGAGGGATCATGGCGTGGGGTTGGGCTTGGCCCCTTAGTTCCAATGAAGGGAAATTTTTAAGGCATCAGCATACCAAGACATTTTAGACAATTTCATGCTCCCAAATTTGTGGGAACAGTTTGGGACGGCCCCTTCTTGTTCCAGCATGACGGCGCACTAGTGAATCCTACAGACTAAGATAGGGATGAGATTAGAGTTAATGGGCGTGTAAAGTCAGGGGTCCCAATACTGTTGACAATATAGTGCAGGGGTAGGGAACCTATGGCTCGTGGGCCAGATGTGGCTCTTTTGATGGCTGCATCTGGCTCTCACTTCTCAATCCGTGGATTGCGTGGTGTGCCGATCCGTGGATTGAGCCCATAGGAAAGGCCGCAGCTTCGGTCTAGCTCCGGAGCTGCGGCCATCTCGGTACACCCGGCGGCGGCCTAGGTGAGCGGCGCGCTGACGTCACCACCCACCTCAACTGCTCGTGGATCTGCCTGCCTGTGTAGTGGTAAGCAAGCAGACAATAGTAGGGGAGATGTGGATATTACAGTTATAATTGAAATTAGTCGATTCTAAAAAAATAATTAGTTTTAAACATATTGTATGGCTCTCGCGGAATCACATTTTAAAGGGGTTCTGCACTCATAATAAAACATTTGCCCATTCTGTTGCCTCTAGTTCATATATTTCATAATGCCACCTGTTTTTTTTTTTGGATTCACCTACCTTTTGTAATCTGTAGTCATTTATTTTAAACCCCTGCGGCGATGGGCGGTCTCTTGCGGGGATCAGCGTCATTTCCTGCTGAAGCCCGCACTGTCTCCTGGGATCTCGTTGAAGTAATCCCAGGAGACATTGCGGCTAATGCACCCGACATCTCGCGAGATCTCGGCTGTAATAACCCAAATCACGCGAGATGTCGGCTGTAGCACCCGAAATCTCGCGAGATGTCGGGTGCATTAGCCGCACTGTCTCCTGGGATTACTTCAACGAGATCCCAGGAGACAGTGCGGGCTTCAGCAGGAAATGACGCTGATCCCCGCGAGAGACCGCCCATCGCTGCAGGGGTTTAAAATAAATGACTACAGATTACAAAAGGTAGGTGAATCCAAAAAAAAAAAAACAGGTGGCATTATGAAATATATGAACTAGAGGCAACAGAATGGGCAAATGTTTTATTATGAGTGCAGAACCCCTTTAATATATGTGGCGTTCATGGCTCTCCCAGCCAAAAAGGTTCCCTACCCCTGATATAGTGTATATGGGGATGTGGTGCCCAATGGCCCCCGCCTGCACCAAAAAGTTCTAGTAAAAATGAATCCGTCTTCCTCACAAGTTGAGCCATTGTTACACAGGCAGGAGACAGATCTCTAATGAGTGTCTATGAAACTCATTTCTAAGGACTCTTCTGTGGGTAACACCTACTTGACTCCAATCAGTTTTACACCACTTTAGGGGTCCTTCTGCAGTAGCAGGAACCACCTGCATGTTGAACCACTTCCCGCCCATGGGACGTCATATGTTGTCCTTGGATTGAAGTGGTTATACTAGGAGCTGCAATGGACCACTACGCATTTCAGGGGGTCCACCCCATTTGTCAAGCAGAGCAAACTGAACTGAAAGCTCAGAGCCACTGAAACTCATAACGGTCCACCCATTCTATTGACGTTGGCTTCCTATATAAGTGTTCTACAGACTGATCCTACACCTTTGCTCTTTAAAGAGGGATTTCACTGGAAAAAAAAATTATTAAAAGCCAGCAGCTATAAATACTACAGCTGCTGACTTTTAAAAAAATGGACACTCACCTGTCCCGGGGTCCAGCGATGTCGGCAGCCGAGACCGATCGATCGCTCGGCTCTCGGCTGCTGTCGCCGCCATTCTGGGTGAGGGAATCAGGAAGTGAAGCGTTGCAGCTTCACTTCCCGGTTCCCTACTGTGCATGCGCGAGTCACGCAGCGCAATAGGAATGGTCTGCGCTGTCTCTGGGACCCGTGTGTGTCCCAGCAGACAGCGAGCCAGGACAGGAAGAAGCATAGACTCCCGTGGGACACAAAACCTATTTTTTCCTCGATTGCGACTTTAGTTTAGGCAGTAGTCTCAACAATTATTAGCAAAAAGAAGTTAAAGCGGTTCTGCACCTTAAAAAAAAATATTAAAAGCCAGCAGCTACTAATATTGCAGCTGCTGACTTTTAATAAAATCACACTTACCTGTCCCAGGGTCCAGCGGTGTCGGCGGCAGATGACGAGCGATCGCTCGTCTCGCTGCTGCCCCCGCCGCCATCCTCTGTCAGGGAATCGGGAAGTGAAGCATTACAGCTTCTCATGCCCGGTTCCCTACTGCGCATGCGCGAGTCGCACTGCGCGTCTCTTATGGTCCCCCGCTGTGTCTCTGGGAACTGTGTGTTTCCCAGAACACAACGGGGGGGGGGGGGGGTGGAGCGTCTGCGGGGGTCTGCCCGGAAGTGGGTGCAGATACCTGGATTATCCAGGTAACTGCACCCCCCTCCCCCCTGAAAGGTGCCGATTGTGGCATTGGAGGGGGGGAGGGATCAGATTAGCGGAACTTCCCCTTTAGGGTGAAGAATCGCTTTAAAAAATAATTTTTATTACATAGTACAAAACAATATACATATGTGGATGCACAATGATTAATAAAGAATACAACAAATTCCAGAGCAGCATAATGGGGATGAAGGCACCCACGTTGTCGATCACAGAACAACTGTGCCCAGAGGCCCGACGCGTTTCAAGGTTGTTCAAAAGTATTAAACCTTTTCCTCAGGGGCTCATGATGCATTACATTCCCATCCAGATATTGTTGTGCGTTGCTATTCATAGGGTATCCAAATTGCTAAAACCTGGTGGAGAGATGTCTGCCGAACAGGACCCAGACCGCGACCCACCGATGGCGGCCGGAGGTGCACATTAAAAACCGCCAAAACGAACTGTACTCAAGGGGCGCAGATCCCACTCTGCAGGTAATTGTGGTATGGTCAGGCGGTTCTATCAAAATTCCTCAAAGGTGCTGGATTCAGCCATCCATCCCAAAAGTGGAGATAATGGTCTCCAGTGGTGTCCACAAAACTGTATAGCTGGTGTGTGCATCAGACGGACAGCGTGGCTTCAGCTCTCAATATACAGTTTTGTGGACACCTCTGGAGACCATTATCTCCACTTTTGGGATGGATGGCTGAATCCAGCACCTTTGTGTGAGGAATTTTGATAGAACCTCCTGGCCATACCACAATTATCTGCAGGGTGGGATTTGCGCCCCTTGAGTACAGTTCGTTTTGGCTGTTTTTAATGTGCACCTCCGGCCGCCATCGGTGGGTCGCGGTCTGGGTCCTGTTCGGCAGACATCTCTCCACCAGGTTTGGATGCCCTATGAATAGCAACGCACAACAATATCTGGATGGGAATGTAATGCATCATGAGCTCCTGAGGAAAAGGTTTAATACTTTTGAACAACCTTGAAATGCGTCGGGCCTCTGTTGGTTTCAGCATTGTTCTGTGATCGACAACGTGGGTGCCTTCATCCCCATTATGCTGCTCTAGAAACACTGGAATTTGTTGTACTCTCTATTAATCAATCATTGTGCATCCGCATTTGTATATTGTTTTGTACTATGTAATAAAAATTATTTTTTAACTTCTTTTTGCTAATAATTGTTGAGACTACTGCCTAAACTAAAGTCCCAATCGAGGAAAAAATTGGTTACGCAGCATAAAGCCGAGTACACACGATCGGATTTTTCCGCAGACAAAACTTCAGACTTTTGTTTGAAGGGCATTGGCCAGAAACTTGTCTTGCATACAAACTGCACACAATTGTTGACCAACAAACATGAACGCAGTGACATACTACATGGCTTTTTAGCTCTTTAGTGCCACCCTTTGGGCACCTTCTGCTAATGTTGTGTTTGGTGAGCACTGATTCTGAGCATGTATGTTTGTACTTTAGACTTTTGTCTGATGGACTTGTGTACACACGATTGGAAAATCTGAAAATAGACCGTTGTGCGCAGAAAATTTATAAGCCTGCCATCCAACATTTGTCCATGGAAAATCCAACAAAATTTGTCTGATGGAGCGTACAAACAGTCGGATTTTAGGTCAACAGTCTGTCATCACACATTTCCGGGCAGACACTCTGATCGTATGTACGAGGCTTAAGAATATAATTTAGGGTCACTTTAACCAGTTCCCGACCAGCGCACGCCGATGTATGTCGGCAGAATGGCACGGGCAAGCATATTGGCGTACAGGTACAGTACGTCCAAACTTTAATGCCACCCTGCCATCACGAGCGCCGCCGGCGGCACGCTCGCATGCTGGTCGGGACCCCCGTGAGTCCGGTCGCGAGTCCCGCGGACTCGATCGCCGTGGGCATACCCGCGATCGTCTCACGGGGCGGCTGAACGGAGAGATGCCGTTGTAAACAGCATCTCCCCATTCTGCCTAGCAACAAGTGACGCTGATCTCTGCTCCATGTGATTGGAGCAGAGATCAGTGTTCACTAAATGAAAGCCCAGCCCCCCACAGTTAGTAACACGCCCCTAGGAACACTTAACCCCTACACTGCCACCCACTGGTTAACCCCTTCACTGACAGTGTCATTTACACAGGAATCACTGCATTTGTATAGCAGCGATTGCTGTATAAATGACAGTGGTCCCAAAAATGTGTCGAAAATGTCCGATGTGTCCGCCATAATGTCGCAGTCACAAAAAAATTGCTGATCGCCGCCATTACTAGTAAACAAAAAATTATTAATAAAAATTCCATAAAACTATCCCCTATTTTGTAGACGCTATAACTTTTGCGCAAACCAATCAATAATCGTTTATTGCGATTTTTTTTACCAAAAATATGTAGAAGAATACGTATCGGCCTAAACGGAGGGAGAAAAAAAAAATGTTATATCTTTTTGGGGGGATATTTATTATAATAAGTAAAAAATAATGATTTTTTTTCAAAATTGGTCGCTCTATTTTTGTTTATCGCGCAAAAAATAAAAACCGCAGGGGTGATCAAATACCACCAAAAGAAAGCTCTATTTGTGGGGGAAAAGGACGTCAATTTTGTTTGGGAGCCACGTCACACGACCGCGCAATTGTCAGTTAAAGCGACGCAGTGCCGAATCGCAAAAAGTGGTCTGGTCTTTGGCCAGCAAAATGGTCCGGGGCTGAAGTGGTTAAACAGTGACAGAGGATGTCTGTCTGTCCATACACACACACACACACACACACACACACACACACACACACACGGTGCCCCTCTCTCTCTCTACTGATTTGGGTCATCAGAATGGTGTAGGGGAAACATCATCTGACATCCCCCAATCCAAACCACTGCCCTCCCCATCACTGGAATGTCCTTTGTCCCACAGATTCTGGAGGGAACATAATAGCAGAATGGCTCACAATGACAATCCTCTGCCAGCAGAGCCAGTCAATGGCAGCTTTGTCTGTGCATTAATCTGGCCGGCTCTGAGCATCCTTCCTTCTCCCTGCAAGGGGCCCTGCGAGCGCCAGGAGGCAAATTCAAACTTGCATCACAAGACGACCGTTGTAGGATGAAAATCTGAACAATAACATTTGCTAAACCTGCAAACATATTTACATTCATCTTTCTATCTTCTCAGCCCCCCCCCCAAAGGCCGTTTCACACCAGAGCACAGCAGGAATGATGCACCTTGTCGCTCGCAGGTTTTTTTTGTAGTTTTCATGTGTTAACGCACATTGCACCTAGGGCAGACAAATGACTTGAATGAGCTGCCTTACACGCAACATACACCCCAAAGTAGCTCCAGAACCCTTTCAGTCGTGGAGCGTTGGCCAGTTTTTCAGTGCATGTTTGTAGTGTGGCCAGGGCAGGACTTAAGGTGGTGGGGGGCCCTGGGCTTGAGTCACTTGCGGGCCCTACCTTCTATAAATTACCGTATTTATCTGCATATAACACGCACCCCAACTTTAGGAGGGAATTTTAAGGAAAAATGTTTTAAATGCCCATCAATGCAGCCTTATCAGTGTCCATCTGCAGCCTTGTCCATCCATCTGCAGCCTTGTCCAATGTCATTGCAGCCTTGTCAGTGTAGCCTTGTCATTTGCAGCCTTGCCCCAGTGTCATTTGCAGTCTTGTCATTTGCAGCCTTGTAGTTTAAAAATGGAGCCGCCAAGAGGCTCTTGGGTCCTCTCGGCGGCTCTCGGGTCCTCTCGGCAGCTCTCGGGTCCTCTCGCAGTCCCGAGCAGGAGCCAAGAGTAGCCAAGTGTACTCTGCTCAGCTCACAGTCACACCCAGTCCCTGTGTTATGTCCATCATAGGGCAGGACTGGGCGTGACTGAGCGGAGCCGAGTACACTCCGCTATGTATCTCAGCAGGGCCCACGGGGGCCCCCCTACTGGACGGGGCCCATGGGCTTGAGCCCAGTCAAGCCCAATGGCAAGTCCAGCCCTGAGCGTGGCAAAACGTGCATCTTCTACCCACGCCTGGGGTACCATAAACAATTAATTGCACTGCAAGCACGACCTGCTTACGAAACGCACAGCAAAATGCACATTTGTTTTTGCCATGCTTTTAGGAAACATGCAAGTGTGATTGCAGCCTAATGCCCCGTACACACGTTCCGATTATCGGACCACAAAAGTCGCATTCGGGACAGATCGTTCGATAATCTGATCTTTAGTACACAGCTTTCGACAGATCACGACAGTCCGTCCAACCAAATCCGAAGGGACAAACAGGAAAACTTTGGTCGGATGACAGCCCATCGTACGACAATCGTGTAGTCAGTACAGTATGCGTGCGATAAAAGTCGTTCGACAAACACCGCGCATGATCGGAAACACGAAAATAAACCAGGACACACGGGTCACACATATTTGACATCATTTAAAATACGTAGCTACACACAACGGAAGATTTTTCCAGAATCGTACGACAAAAATCTTACACGCATTTTGCACTGTCGTATTACGATCTTAGTTGTATGCAACAAAATGTGACCGATCTGTCTTACGATAATCGGAACGTGTGTAAGGGGGATTAGCTGGTTCTTGGACTCTAGCAGAATTTTGTAATGCCCATTTACATGAGCCTCAAAAGGTTTCTTCTTTGGTAAAATACTTGGGTAGAAGGCGGCACACCTAATAGGATGTTGGTGGTGCCGTTTTTCTGATTATAATTATAAGAGCAATCATATCATATCCATTCAGCACTTGGGATGCTTTCAGCAAAATGCACTGAAATAGTCTATGTCTGTATCTTCTGAAAAAGAAGCAATTAAAGTTTATATATAGCCAAAACATTTATCACCAATAATGGCATAATCAGAGTCATTTATCAGAACAAATGTGCATCATCCGAGTGCTGAAAGGCAACTTCTCGTCACTTGCAGTGGGTTGGAGCTTTACACATACCAGTCTTCCTATTAAGCATTAAAACTGTATTAAAGTGGTTGTAAACCCTTACAAACCACTTTGACCTACAGGTAAGCCTAGATTAAGGCTTACCTGTAGGCCCAAGAAATATCTCCTGAACCTACACGGTTTAGGAGACATTTGCCAAAAGACAGTGGCGCACAGTCGCACTGAGCGCGCTGCTGTTAACAGCAATATGCCGTGAGTGGCAGCTCCCGTGCGCATGAGTGACGTAATCGCGGCTCCGTCGAATGACAGCGTCGGTGTTCTAGCATATAGTGTCCTGCCATCGGATACTGTCCGCTGTGTACTGCGCATGCGCAGTGCGGGGCAGAAGAAGCTTCGGAAAATCTCCGAAGATGACCGGCGGAGGTGGTAGCCCCACCATCCAAGCGGACACAGCGCTGGCGATATTGGAGGGCCCCTCGTGGGCTCGCTTCGCTCGCCACGCTTCGGGCTCAAAGCTTTCAATACGGACACTAGTTCTGATTATCAAGAAATTCCCTTAAATTTGCAAGGAGTTTCTCGCACTTCCTGTATGGGACAGGAAGTGAAGCAAAATCTCCCTAATGCAAGGCAGATGGCAAGAAAGAGCAACAGGAGTTATAATAAGCCTACATTACTCTATCCAAAATGAAACAAACCAAAAAAACAAAAAGGAAGTTTGACTATAGTACTACTTTAAGGCTGGGTTCACACTTGTGCTACGTTAGACACATTTCATTCGCACCGCACTGCTGTGTATGGCTGAATTTGCATTGCATTCACTCCAAAATGGCGCAAGCCCCTTTTTTTTGGTATGAAACGGAAATCGGATAGCATGGGTTTTCACACCTTTGCAATCCGACTCTTGCACCATTTTGCAGTTTGCACTGCGATCCAATTTGGGGGGCGTCATTAATATTGCATTGACACCTGCAGCGGTTTGCAGATATCAGTGTGAACCGCCGGCCGGTGAAAAGCGAACCCGCACTGGAATCGCAATGGTTTCCGCATCGCATATATGTGAACCGGGACTCAACTTTTTGTAGGACTGTACAGTACATAGGCTTGTTCAAGAGTTTGCCCTTTGATCTCTGGGCATGTTGTGCCCTACTTTTCTCCCAGTTTATTGGACTAAAACACTGTTCAGCAGTCTAAGCCCTTGTACACACGATCAGAGATTCCGACGGAATGTGTCCGATCGGAGCGCTTTGTCGGATATTCCGACTGTGTGTGGTCTACATTGGACTGTTTCCGTCGGAATATCCGTCGGACCAAATTTTCCAACTTGCCGGAAATATTTTCCGACAAAATGCTCCGATCGGACATACTCCGATCATGTGTAGAGAATTCCGATCGGACAAAGTGCCACACATGCTCAGATCCTATTCCTACATCAAAGCTATTGGCTACTAGCCTGAACGTAGTCCCGTCGCAACGAAATAAGGTCATCGCGTTCTGAACGATTGGATTTTCCGACAACTTCGTCCGACCATGTGTATACAACAGTTTCGGACAAAATCCAACGGATTTGGTTGTCGGAATCTCTGATCGTGTGTACAAGGGCTTAAGCTGTTGGATGGCATCCATTTATTCACAGACCCCATAATATGTCAAGGACACCAGCCTCTATGGCAGTGATTCTCAACCAGGGTTCCTCCAGAGGTTGCTAGGGGTTCCTTCAGCATTGGCCAATTTCTGTCTCTCAGATAATTTCCCATTGACGCCATTGATCTTTTTAGCTCTCTGTAAGGAGGTAATTCTTCCCAATGACCACAAGTGTAAGGACCATTCTTCCCACTGACCATCACACCATTGTATCATGAGTTGTAGATTTCTAGTTTTTAGCAGGAGTTCCCTGAGACCGGAGAACTATTTCAAGGGTTCCTCTGTGTTGAAAAGGTTGGGCACCCCTGCTCTATGGGATAAGGGGGTTCTACATACATAACTGCTCTTCACTGCTGATGAGGACTTCTTGCAAGAAGATGTGTGAACACCTGACCAGTCTGTTACTAAGGACCTTGTCTTTTGATTCAGCCATTCATCATTGTTATGCGACAGCGATCATGTAAAAACAGGGGGTGCCGCCTGAAAGCACAAGCTGGTTATCAATGCTAATCAGTGTATGTTGGTCCCGTTTTGGGTATTTATTTGCATTTTAAAAGGGGTTAAATAACACCCAGCTAAGGGGTGGGTGGGGGAAATCAGGGGCAGTAGAAAAAGCTTGCTGAATCTATAAAATCATTTATCGTAAAGTTAAAAAACACAAGATAACAAGTTGACATCAAGCCAAGTCTGGAATCATCTTCAGCTAATTAATATATTTCTGGCTCCACATTGGAACATCTGGACATGTTTTTCTATCATAGAAAGACTCATCTTGCCAGAAGTGGAAGAATTAGATTGCACATTGATCGCTTTCATGTAGAACATTAATGGAGAATGAAAAGAAAAAAACACAAATCAGACAGAAATAGAATTATGGCAGGCAGAGGCGACATCGCTCGTACATCCATCATGGAGGCTCTGCCAGCGAGGACGCTGTGCGCCCTTCAGCTCTGCTGCCTAGCAAGGTGCAGTAAAATACACAATACATTCCATACGAACAGTAAGGATAAGTAGAGATGACAGGGAAACCAATCAGACAGAGCTAGACGCCATTTAGTCATGACAACCAAAGCAACATTTTTTTTTTATTTTTTATTTTTTAAAGTGATATTAAACCACAAATCCCACATTATATTGGACTACTAATTCAAATGCCGCGTACACACGATCGAATTGTCCGGCATACTTAGTCCGACATACAATCCGGCGGATAGTCTGGCGGACTTTCTACCGAACGGACTCACAGAAAGTCCGACGTTCGCTAGCGCGATGATGTACAGCACGTACGACGGGACTAGAAAAAGGAAGTTCAATAGCCAGTAGCCAATAGCTTCCTTTTTCGTACTTGCTTCTGAGCATGCGCCATTCTTAGTCCGCCGTACTAGCATACTGACGAACGTATTGTCCGCTGAAACCCAAGCCCGACGGGAAGATTGGAGTGTAAAAATACTTTTAGTCTGCCGGACTTCACGCTAGAAAAAGTCCGCTGAAGCCCACACACGATCGAATTGTCCGCTGAAATGCGTTTCGGCGGACTAAGTACGCCGGACAATCTGATCGCGTGTACGCGGCATTAGATGTTATGTCTGCATTGCTTTTCTTAGAATTGTATCTGGTGATCTGGCAAATAAGGCCGTTTTCAAAAGCACAAGCTCTCTTCCAGATGTATCAGTTCACAGGGATGAGACAAACCATTTACCACTGACAGGGGTGCTTACAACGATCAGCTTTTATGTAAAAACCTTTATCTCAACAAGCAATTCAGCAACAACTGACTATAAAGTGTGAGCTGGAGTTTGGCTTTGTGTTGCTTATGTATTTAAAGCGGAGGTCCACCCTAAAGTGGACCTTCCGCTCATTGGAATCCTCCCCCCCTCCGGCGCCACAATTGGCACCTTTCAGGGGGGAGGGGGGTGCAGGTACCTGTACAGTACAGGTATCTGCACCCACTTCTTGGATTGATCTCTGCGGAAAGGGGCGTAGATTACGCCCCTTTCCGAAAGTCCCCCGCTGCCTGCTGGGAAACACACAGATCCCAGAGGCAGCGGGTCCATCCTCATTGCGCAGCGCGACTCGCGCATGCGCAGTAGGGAACCGGGAAATGAAGCCGAAAGGCTACACTTCCTGATTCCCATACCCAAGATGGCGGCGGCAGCACCCGAGAGACTATCGAGAGATCGGCTTCGGGTGCCGACATCGCGGGCGCGCTGGACAGGTAAGTGTCACTATTTTAAAAGTCAGCAGCTGCAGTATTTGTAGCTGCTGGCTTTTAAAAAAAAAATAAAAATAAAAACGTGCACTCCTGGCGGACTCCCGCTTTAAATCTGCTGGTGACAATGCTACTGTCCAAATGTGCCTCCTGTGTGCATTCAGCCAGGGTGGGGGCACTCCAATACAGGAAGTGTGTTACTGGCCAGGTTAAAAACTAAGGGGGAAAAACACACACACCCCTAATGATAGGGAAGGGGCAATATATTACATTAACTAAAATTAACAAAAAGTTAGTAATACTTACCTGCCTTCTCCTCTCACAGATTTTAGAGTCCTAGCGTTTAAAGCGGAGCTCCTCTGCTGCTGTTGGTTCACACTGCGGCGACTTGAGCGTTTAAAGTCGCATGACAAGTCGCACCCCGTTAACGGCAATGGAACCGCTCTAATCTGTGCGACTTAAGTTGCTCCAACTTAGAAAAAGGTTCCTGCGCTACTTTTGGTGCAACTTCAATACAACTTGCACTGACTTCTGTTAAAGAAGTTGTATTCAAGCCACGATAAAGTGGCGCAGGGAAGCGTGAACACCTTACACCCTCCTCCCCACCACCCTGGTACCTTGCTGTACTTACTTCCGACGATGCCGAGCCGTCAGTACCCACACAGCCCGTCCAGCGATCTGAAATTCCTGCTTTTCTCCCTCTTCTCTGTGCAGTGCTTCTGGGATGGACCATAGCGTTTCTCATTGGTCAGCACCTCACAGAGCATTGCTCTAATCTGTCCTGAAAAGAGGGAGAAAAGTTGGGATTTTAAATCCCCAGAATACTGGACCAGCTACGGGAGCACTGCCAGCTCAGCATCCCTGGAGGTAAAGTACAGCAGGGACCAGGAGCAGTGGAGGGGGTGTGCAGGGGTCTCAAACTGGCGGCCCTCCAGCTGCTGCAAAACTACAAGTCCCATCATGCCTTTGCCTGAGGGAGTCATGCTTGTAACCGTCAGCCTTGCAATGCTACATGGGATTTGTAGTTTCGCAATAGCTGGAGGGCCGCCAGTTTGAGACCCCTGGTGTACGGTGTTCACCTTTACATTTCTATAAAAAGGTGACCAATTCAAAACAATTGTATCAAAGTGTATTTTTAGTCGCTAGCCATACATACACAGGGGTGGCTAGATTTTCTCATTATATTTACAGGCTTAGATTTCCGCTTAGGGCAGCGATCGCCAAGCTGTGTCCCTGCTTGCTTTTATCCGGCCCTTGGGACAATTATTTCATCCATTGTTACCAACAATGGGGCACAATTCCTTCCACTGACATAAACGATGGGGCATTATATTTTCCCACTGACATTAAAATATTTCTACTCCCACTGGGCACAGCCCGTCCCCCCCAAATGACTGAAGGGCAGTAAACTGGGCACAGCCCGCCCCCCCCCCTAATGTCTGAAGGACAGTAAACTGGGCACAGCCCGCCCCCCCTAATGTCTGAAGGACAGTAAACTGGGCACAGCCCGCCCCCCCTAATGTCTGAAGGACAGTAAGCTGGGCACAGCCCGTCCCCCCCTAATGTCTGAAGGACAGTAAACTGGGCACAGCCCGTCCCCCCCGAATGACTGAAGGACAGTAAACTGGGCACAGCCTGTCCCCCCTAATGTCTGAAGGACAGTAAACTGGGCACAGCCTGTCCCCCCCGAATGACTGAAGGACAGTAAACTGGGCACAGCCTGTCCCCCCTAATGTCTGAAGGAGAATAAACTGGGCACAGCCTGTCCCCCCCCCGAATGACTGAAGGACAGTAAACTGGGCACAGTCCGTCCCCCCAGAATGACTGAAGGACAGTAAACTGGGCACAGTCCACCCCCCCCCCCCCCCCCAATGTCTGAAGGACAATAAACTGGCTCTTTGCTTAGAAAGTTTGGAGACCCCTGGTTTAGCGGTATCACCCATTGATAGACTTGCATTGTAAAAGAAGAACAGTAAAGCAAAATCAATGTAAAGGATAATGAAAATACTGTCTGGGTTTTTTGCTGTAATCTCAGCACTTGTTCAGCAGACATGCTGACTGCACTCCCCAGTTATACAAAACAGGCATACATAATGGACTGTAAAGTTTGTATGAAAAACATGGGACAGCATGTAAAAAAAGCAAAAAGTTCATATCCAGGTACACTAACTCAATCTGTGGCTCGCTGGAAAGATGCAGCGTTATTGTTTATTTTTTTGAAGTTTATGCAAAAGAATGGCTTGTATAATGAGGCCAAGCCTTCCCCCCCAGCCCGGGAGAAGTTTGTCTGATAACGCTGCAGTTTTCCTCCCTCCTGCGGAGCGTGCGGCGCTCACCTGACATGTTAGAACAGATGGGATTCAGGTGCGGATTCCTGCTATGGAGCAATGTGTCAGCGTAACTGCAGTCACCGATATATAAAAATGATATCATTTCAGAAACTCTGGCAATTTTACACGACTCCGCCGCAAATTTACATCACTTTCTGCGCTCGCCTCTTCACCTCACCGCAAAAAAAAGGGCAGATCGATCCGCAGAAATCACTTTGCGGTTTGCTGAAAGAGCCATTTAATGTCATGGTATGTAATCTTTACACAGCATTAGCAGTGGATGTCCTCACTAAATAGATATTCGCTGTATATTTTCACATCTCTCTGCTATGTTTATAGGCCATCTTATATTAAAGTGGTTGTAAACCCTTACAAACCACTTTGACCTACAGGGAAGCCTAGATTAAGGCTTACCTGTAGGTCCAAGAAATATCTCCTAAACCTATACGCATGCGCCGTAGACAGCGGCGCGCAGGCGCACTAAGCACACTGCAGATCACAGCGATATGCCGCTTGTGGCGGCTCCGGTGCGCATGCGCGGGAGTGACGTCATGGCGGCTCCAGCGAATCACAGCGCTGGAGCAGCGAGACCCACCGAGAAGATGGATGCTCCGGACTACAGGGGACAGCGGTGACTTTGCTGGCTCCTGTGTCAAGTAAGTGACACATAATGGACTACTATGCGATGCATAGTAGTCCATTATGCTTTACCTTTGCAGGGAGACAAAGAGGAAGTAACACCCATCAGGGTTTACTTCCTCTTTAAAGTGGTTGTAAACCCTTACAACCAACTTTGACCCGCAGGTAAACCTAGATTAAGGCTTACCTGTAGGTCCAAGAAATATATCTCTTAAACCTACACGGTTTAGGAGATATTTGCAGAAAGACAGGCACCGCTGTCTATGGCGCATGTGCCGTAGACAGCGGCGCACCGGCGCACTGAGCGCGCCGCTGTCAACAGCGATATGCCGTGAGTGGCGGCTCCCGTGCGCATGCGCAACGTCATCGCGGCTTCACCGAATGACAGCGGCGGAGCAGCGAGACCCACCGAGAAGATGGAGGCTCCGGACTACAGGGGACAGCGGTGACTTCGCTGGCTCCTGTGTCAGGTAAGTGACACATAATGGACTACTATGTGATGCATAGTAGTCCATTATGCTTTGCCTTTGCATGGAGACAAAGAGGAAGTAAACCCATCAGGGTTTACTTCCTCTTTAATGGCGTACTCTTCCAGTGATTGCGGAAAGCTGCGAGAACAGCGGTAGCTTGAAGAAAATGAAGTGGCCCCGTTATTCTTGAATGAGGCGACTGCCCTGCATAAGAGGAAAGTTTTCAAAAAAAAAGTGGCACGGCTCCCAAGATGAGTAGCCAGGCGTGTGCGGCCCCCTCGAAGAGAGGCTGGCAGATTAATGCGCCATGGTAACAGATGGTCAGGAACAATGCTGGACCCTATACAGAGTGTATAAAGAACACAGACAGAGCTACCCCCACCACACCCAGGAATGTCTGGTAGCAGAAACCTCGCCAGATCAGAGCGGCACATCTACGAGAGGCTGAGCCGCCAAGGCTTCACATACTCAATTAGAAGAGGAAAAAAGGGCCACACTTCCAAAGTAGACAGGTGTATTCCTAGGATAATGTGGAATCTGAAAGTGATGTGATATTGCCTCAACTTAAACAACCTGCTTTATGAGCGGCTGTGCCATAGCCAACAGTTAATGAAGCTTTACAAGCCACCATTTTTTCCAGTGGGGTAGAATTCAAATCCAAAATGTGCAAAAACACTCTTCCTGGAGATGAACATTCCAAGGTCAGAAGAAGATGATCTGCAAGACTAGGGAGTATACCTACAGAATATGAAATGTTTCTGCCCAGCTAAAAGAACCTTCAGTACAGGGACTGGTGCCAGCTAACACAGACTCGAATATTCTTCAACGGCAGTACTCCATAGCAACCAGATGTCAGAGGAGCGCTCCCTGGGGACAAAAAGCAGATAAAAAATGTTCCCGACATTGACAATATAAACCGTCACTTAACAAGGTGGCACAAAAACCCTTTTTTCTAGACTTATTTCGAAAAGCAGATTATAGTCTGTTAATAAAAGGCAGCAAAGAAGGGGGGGGGGGGGGGTCTGCAATAGGAGACAGTAAGAAGGCAGAACGTGACAGACTGTGTGCGCAAATAATCCCATTATAATAGAGATTATGATCACAAATCCAAAATTTGAGTATTAGGTGGTGCCATGTGATTCCAATCCAATAGCCCAACTGCAGACAAAATATGCAGCCAATTTATTCAACTTTCCATCCAGAATCGCTGGTTTACAGCCCAAATATAGAACCGTTAGCCATCAGTACAAGAACCATTGGGCTATACTCCAGATAAAAATACAGATAAAGATTGTTGCGCTGACTCAAAAAAAAAAAAAAAAAAAAAAAAAGATGGCAGCTCGCACTATATTGCAGGGAACAATATGCACAATATAAACAAAGAAAATGCGGCGCACAAATCAAAAAATATATAAAACGGAAGTAACGCATTCATGTGTAAAAGTCCAAAACAGGTACTGGAAGTTCAGTGAATCCACAACAGATCTCCCTCCACCTCATTCAGCAGAGATAAGGATAGTAGGGGATCCCATCACCATCACCCAACACGACAGACCCCTTACCATCAGTGCAACGATAATGCACAAATAGAAAAACCACTTTGCTCCACTACTCCTCACAAGCAGTACACTGGAACCAGAAATCTCTCCAATCATGAACAGGTATTAAGATTATACTTCAGATAAAGCCCAAATAACATAAAAGCTATTTAATCCAACTGTCCACCCAGAAGTGCTAGATCATGGGTTCTCAACCCGTCGCCCTCCAGCTGCAGCGGAACTACAAGTCCCATCGTGCCTCTGCCTTTGGGAGTCATGCTTGTAACTGTCAGCCTTGCAATGCCTAATGGGACTTGTAATTCTGCAACAGCTGGAGGGCCGCAGGTTGAGAACCCAAAGCGCTAAATTATAGCACATACACAGCCTAAAATATACGGAACCATTTATCCAACTGTTCACCTAAAGGCGCTGGCTAAAAGCCCAGAAACAACCTAAACATTGCATTAATAATGGAATAGTCAACCCAGAGCTACTAATTTGCAGCACAGATACAGCCTAAGGCTAGGTTCACATTGCAGCGATGCGGGAACGCCGCGAATCTACTGCGGGTTTCCGCATCGCATACCTCCCGGCGGCAGTTCACACTGTCCTATGCGAACTGCTGGGAGTGTCAGTGAAACGTTAATGACACCCCCAGATCAGTTTGCATATCGCAGTGCGATCTGCAAACTCGGACAGGAATCGGATCGCATGGTGTGAACACCCATGCGATCCGATTCTGCTGCGGACCAAAAAAAGGGTCCTGTGCGAGTTTGGGCCGTGTGCGATGCGAATTCAGCCATACTTTCTGTATGGCTGAACTCGCATCGCACAGTGATCGGATGTGATTTGCACTGCAGTGCGGTGCGAATCACATCCGTTCTCATAAACCGCTGCAGTGTGAACCCAGCCTAAACCTAGAACCATTTATCAAACTATACATCTAGAACAGTGGTTCTCAACAGTCAGGCTGTGGCCTCTCTCATGCTGGGCTGCAGTTTCAGGGACAGGCTGGCCAGAAGCACATGTGGCCAGCACCCCTACAGAATAAATTAAATGGTCAACATCCTGTAGTTCACCGAGTGTAATATCAAAGTATAACCTGTAATCAGACACTTTAAAGTGGTTGTAAACCCTTACAAACCACTTTGACCTACAGGTAAGCCTAGATTAAGGCTTACCTGTAGGTCTAAGAAAGATCTCCTAAACCTACACGGTTTAGGAGATATTTGCCGAAAGACAGGCACCGATGTCTATGGCGCATGCGACGTAGACAGAGGCGGCAGGCGCACTGAGCGCGCCGCTGTCAGCGGCGATATGCCGTGAGTGGCGGCTCCCATGCGCGGGAGTAACGTCATCGCGGCTTCGCCGAATGACAGCGGTGGAGCAGCGAGACCCACTGAGAAGATGGATGCTCCGGACTACAGGGGACAGCGGTGACTTCGCTGGCTCCTGTATCAGGTAAGTGACACATAATGGGCTCTATGCGATGCATAGTAATCCATTATGCTTCACCTTTGCAGGGAATCAACGAGGAAGTAAACCCATCAGGGTTAACTTCCCATTTAAAAGCTGAACCTGCTAAACTCCGACATCTCATGTGACAGTAACAGATCTTCCTGACCGGCTGCAGCTCCAATGGGTCTGATTGTTTACACCAGGAATGTCCAATCCACAGGCCAATTGTGGCCCACGTGACCCCCCTGGTACTTTGGATAGATATCTATCTTTTGTGGCTCTGGGGGCCAAAAAGGATATATACTGTATTTATCGGCGCTGCCTTGGAGGGGACAGGGAAGGGGTAGGACAAGCGCCGTCAGATTACATACAGGAGAATCTCCTGTTTACTCGGCGGGGTCTGTAATAGAAAGGTCCCATCTCCTGAGCTGCCATTGGACGACTGTTCTGTCTATCATAGGAGGCAGGACTTTGTATTAAAGAGGCCGCCATGTAAACAGGAGATTTGCCTGTACGTAATCTGTTAGCGCTCGTCCTGTCCCGCTCCCTGTCCCCTCCGAGGCTGCACAGGGCCATCGATCAGGCTACACTGATGGCAATGCTGAGGGTACATTCACAGGCTGCATTCATGGAAATGGAGAGGCTGCAGATGGGCACTGACCCTTATTTTGCTTCACGGTTTTTTATTATTTTTTTTTTTTTTGTAAAATCTTTTTTATTGAGTTTTTCTTTGGCATACAGAATAGCCCACGCAGGGGCCAAACATTTCCCACACAGGGGCAAACTTCCAAATGTGGCAACAGGCCACAAAAGGCACATCACATAACATACATTCTGCTTCTGATGCAGCAACCGTCTGCAACAGGGCAAGTCAACACAAACATAACCTTGTCTATCTATACCCCAATGTGAGGAGAGAGTATTGTAGGAGAATTAGTGCTAAGTATTATAATGATCGGATAAGGTATCATAGGAGCAGTTGGGTCAGCCTATAATCATACTATAACCATAACGAGAAACTATGGGTTATTCACGACATCCGTTGCCGTAGTGTTATCATCCAACCAGCAGTTCCACACCTTCTCAAATTTCTGTGGGCAACCCCTGCTCATGTATGTGGCCCTATAGAGGGGCAAACTAGCGTTCACCAGGTTTTTCCAGAACTTGATAGAGGGGGGAGATGGTTGTTTCCAGGTCATGGTGATGGCCTTGCGTGCATAGTACAATAACAGGGATATGAGTGTTTTCCTAGCCCTGAGGATCGACATTTGCTCCACTAACCCCAGCAGACAATATTTAGGATCATAGGGAATACTAATCTCAGTAGTCTTAACTATCACCAGGAGAACCTCCTTCCAGTAGCATACAATCGCTGGACAAGCCCAGAAAATGTGAATGAAGTCTCCTGGCCGATAAGAGCAGCGCCAGCACTCCGGGGAATGCGTCGGCGACATCTGGTGCAGTCTGTGGGGTGTGTAGTGGGCTCTGTGTACAATTTTGTATTGGACCAATTTGTCCCTGGCTGAAACCAAAGGGGAGAACGGAAAATCCCAAACCTCCCTCCAGTCATCGTCATCCAGCTCCGGTATGTCCACCACCCATCTCCTGCGGAGGGAGGACAGCTCGGGGACGGCAGCAACCAGTAGGGACCCGTAAATCTGAGACATGGGTTTCTCCAGATCTTTTACCCGAAGGATGGATTCAAGCTCAGAGTAATCCAGTACGACTGGTTGTCCCAAAAATTGACATCGATAAGCATGTGCGATTTGAAGCTATCGGAAATGGGCCCATAAAGGGACATTAAATTGAGCACGCAGTATATGAAAGGGAGTGAGTTCCCCGTTGGTAACAATATGTTCCAGTATCAGTATTTTACACCTGGCCCAGGCCTGTGGGTCCGGGATGGTCCTAAACTGCGGAAGGCCAGGATTCAGCCACAGGGGGGTGTGAGGAGACCAGGAGTTCGGCAGGGATGCCCTCAGCGCCTCTCCCACCCTCCACGCCCTTATAGTGGTGCGCATAGAAGGGGTGAGGCAGTGAGGTGTTTTCGGCCCCCTGAATACCAACCCCCTCAAGGCCTCCAGAGACCCCACTATAGCTGCCTCCAGGACCGTCGCAGCGTTGGTCAGGTCCGGCCGCAACCACCAGTGGACGGTTACAAGCTGAGTGGCTAGGAAATATTTGTGAAAGTCAGGGAGAGCCAACCCCCCACTGCCCACAGGCCTGGTGAGTGTGGTGTATTTGAATCTAGGGGATTTGGGTCCCCAGATGAAGGAGAGGAAGAGTTGTTTCAGAGAGTTAAAGAAGGTTTTAGACAGCCATTGTAGGGAGTTCCTAAATATGTACGTAAGTTTGGGGAGGACCTTCATTTTAAGAAGATTTATGCGGCCAATAAGGGAGAGGGGGAGGTTACCCCACGCCTTTAATTTGGACTTGAGCTCTATCAGAACAGGTTCAAGATTGAGCCGTACAAAGTCCTTGCTCTCTCTTGAAACAACAATACCCAAATAGGTAAACCTGTCCACCCATTGAAGCATGGCGGAGGATGGTGAGGTCCTGGCCCCCACATCCACCGCAAAGAGCTGAGACTTATGCCAATTCACCTTCAACTCGGTGAAGGCAGAGAAGACCTCCATGATTCCGAGTGCGCCCCGCAGAGAGTCACCAGGATCATTTAAAAAAAGCAGAAGATCATCCGCATAGAGAGCCACTCTCTCCTCCAGCCAGCCCACCCGAAGACCACGGACCTCGGCCGAACTCCGAAGAGCCTCAGCAATAGGTTCCATGGCTAGGGCGAACAAGGCCGGGGAGAGAGGGCATCCCTGCCTGGTGCCCCTCTGCAGGGAGAACGAGGGCGACAGGGAGCCATTCAGTTTAATGCATGCCACGGGACCGGTGTATAGTGTGCGTATCCAGGCAATAAACCGCAGTGGGAAACCCATTCTTCTAAGCACCTCCCACAGATACACCCACTCCACTGTATCAAATGCCTTCTCCATATCAAGGGTGGCAATGGTCCTAGTGCCTTCATTGTCATGGGGGGCATGAATATTAGAAAACAGTCTATGGATATTGATGTCAGTGGACCTACCTGGCATAAAGCCCGTTTGGTCAGAGTCAATCAGAGATTTAATAACTTTGTTGAGTCTAGTGGCCAGGATTTTGGTCAATATTTTTAAATTGCAATTCAGGAGTGCTATTGGCCTGTAAGAGGGGCACTGCTTGGGGTCCTTATTAGGTTTTGGAATGAGAACAATATGGGCCTCTCTCATAGAGGCCGGCAGGGAGCCCTGTTGAAGACAGGCTCGATACATCTGAGCCAGCCTGGGGGCAAGCAGCTCCACATGGGCTCCATAATACTCTATGGGTAGTCCATCCGGCCCCGGGGTCTTCCCTGCTGGGAAAGACCCGATGGCCCTCGTGACCTCCTCTGGTGTGATCTCGGAGACAAGGAGTAGTCGCTCCGTGTCAGAGAGCCATCCCAGTGCTAGCGTATCCAACAACGAGGTCATTGGTGTGGGGTCAAAGCTTTCAGGGAGTGAGGAGACATACAGAGAGGAATAAAACCTGGTGAAGGCAGACAAAATATCCTCTGGAGAGGTAACCAATGTCCCTTCTGCCGTGAGTATTTCCGGTATAACCGCTAAAGGCCTGTCTTGTTGCGCCAGCATAGCCAATAGTTTGCTGTTCTTATCACCATATTCAAAGTATTTCTGTCTGCTGTCCTGTAGCCCAAGCCTGGTAGTTTCAGAGACATGGAGGTGCAACTCCCGCCTAAGTGATGACAGATGCTCGAAGTTGGGGACCGTTGCCGAGGCCGAGTACTGATTCAGGGCCTCCTCAACTTTGTGCTGTAAATCAGACACTGTGTCCCCAAGTTCTGCTCTAACGGCCGCTACAGCAGAGATATACTGTCCCCTACCATAGGCTTTGGAGGCATCCCATGTCATCCCCAAGGAGGCTGACCCCGCATTGTGCACCCAGTAGTCCTGCAAGGAGGGAGAAACTCTATCATGTACTGCCGCATTATTAATCCAATGGGGCTGCAGCCTCCAGAGGGCGTTGTTCTTAGTCTTGGTGGTCCTAACAATTAATTTAAGGGGGTGGTGATCCGATAAGCCAGAGGGAAGGTAGCTAGCCTCCTGGACGTTGGCCAGGAGGAGGTCGTTGGCAAACGCCAGATCAATACGGGAGGATGTTTTAAATGTGGATGAAAAACAGAAGTACGTTCTATCCTGGGGATGAAGCCACCTCCACACCTCCTGGAAATCTGTAGCCTGGGCCCACGTACCAAGATCAGGATTAAAAGTCGAATGTGGGGAGGGCCTATCTAGATCACGGGACAATGTGGCGTTGAAATCTCCCATAAACAGGATACACGCCGGGCAATGCAGAGCCAACCTCTCATATAAGTTATACAGGACGTGCATCTGGCTCGGAGGAGGCAGATAGACCTTAACAATGACATATTTCTTATTATAAATGCTCAGTACCACCATAGCAAATTTCCCCTGGGGGTCCAGGTGAACCTCATGGAGCACACAAGGCACTCGCTTACTAATCAGTATTGATACCCCTCGAGAGTACGAGGAGTAGGTCGCATGCAACGCCCTCTGCACCCAGGGTTTTTTTAGAGCCAGAACCTTACTACCGGTTAAGTGTGTTTCCTGCAGAAGGACTATGTGAGGATTATGTAGTTTTAAATATCGGAACAGTGATCGCTTGTATTTAGAGTTGAGTCCCCTGACGTTCCATGATATAATAGTCCTTCACGGTTCTTTATTTAAAAGTTTTTTCCTGAAACTTCCCTCTTAAACTGAAGGTGCGTGTTATATGACGATAAATACGGTATATATTTAACCACTTGAGATCCGCGCTATTGCCAAATGACGGCATTAGCGCGGACCTACATTTCCAGGACTACGTCTATTGACGTCGTCCTGGTTACGAGCGGCCTGCGCGCCCCCTGAGGGGCGCGCGCGGCGCGCTCTGTGATCGGCGAGTCCATGAGACTCGCCTGATCACCGATCCGTGTAAGGGGTCGATCCCGACCCCTTATCACGTGATCAGCTGTCAGCCAATGACAGCTGATCATGTGACAGAACGGAGCCGGTAATCGGCTATTATTCCTCCTCGCGCTGACAGCGCGAGGAGAGAAAAAAAAAGCCGATCACCGGCGGCCGTGATCGGGACATCAGTCCCGATCACGGCCAGCAATACAGCTGACCACCTGCCCCCTGCCAGTGCCCACCTGCCCACCGCAGTGCCATCCTGAATGAAAGTAAGTGCCCCCCATCAGTGCCACCCAGCAGTGCCCATAGTGCCCCCAGCGCCACCCACAGTGCCACCCACAATGCCACCCACAGTGCCCACAATCTGCCGCAAAGGTGCTGCACCCCAGTGCCGCCCATCAGTGCCCAGCAGTGCCGCCCATCAGTGCCCAGCAGTGCCACCTATCAGTGCCACCTATCAGTGCCCATCAGTCCCATCTATCAGTGGTACCTATCAGTGCCCATCCGTGCCACTTATCTGTGCCACCCATCCATGCCATCTTATCTGTGCCCATCTTTGCCCATCAGTGCCGCCTTATCTGTGCCGATCGGTGCCGCCTTATCTGTGCCTATTAGTGCCGCCTTAACTATGCCTATCAGTGCCCACCAGTGCAGCCTATCAGTGCCCACCAATGCAGCCCATCAGTGCCCACCAATGCAGCCCATCAGTGCCCACCAATGCAGCCCATCAGTGCCGCCTAATCAGCGCACTTCAATGAAGGAGAAAAATGACCCGTTTGCAAAATTGTATAACAAACTATTAAAACATGATTTTTTATTTTTATTTTTTTGCATCTTTTTTTGTTTGTGTAGCAAAAAATAAAACTCCGAGCTGTAACTAAATACCACCAAAAGAAAGCTCTATTTGTGGGAAAAAAATGATAAAAATTTCATTTGGGTACAGTGTTGTATGACCGCGCAATTGTCATTCAAAGTGCATCAGCGCTGAAAGCTGAAAATTGGTCTGGGACTGAGGGGGGTTTAAGTGCCCAGTAAGCAAGTGGTTAAATAACACGCCCAAGCTCATACTTAGGGAAGACAGGAGCGAGATGCAGGCTGGAGATAGCACAATATTCTGGCAAGGAGGAAGTGCAGAGACATGGCTTATATCAGGAATTTCGTGGGAGGAGCAAAGAGTTTAAGGTTCAGCTGAAATCAAGGTACAAGGCAGGGTTGTCTAAAGTATCAGACAAGGCACTGTCCAGCATCTCAGTGAGAAGATTAAATTGCCAAACACAGCTGAGGTCCCAGGTTCAAGTCCAGGTCCCGACACACATTTTCGGCAGGGGATCATAAGGGACATTTAATAGTCCTGCCTCTATGTGTCCGTGGCTTTAAATTTTGGCTTTTAGAGGGGTGAGCTCACCCCATCTGAGGAAGGCAACAGCCACACACTTGGGATACCAATGTCTTATTTGGCCTTTACTTTACCAAACTCGAACTTTGTAAGTTCCTAAGTTGGGGATATGTATTTAATGTTTTCTAACAAGCCTGTTTAGCCACAAAAAAAGAGAACTAATGCAAAAACATGCATGTTATTACACCAAGATGTTGGTTTGATTTAAAAACGCACATGTGAATGTGCTTTGAGTAAAATGTTGTTTACTAAACAATGGGGGTTATTTACGAAAGGCAAATCCACTTTGCACTGCAAGTGCACTTGGAAGTACAGCAACTCTAAATCTAAGGGGTAGATCTGAAATGAGTGGAAGCTCTGCTGATTTTATCATCCAATCATGTGCAAGCTAAAATGCTGTTTTTTTTTTCCTTGCATGTCCCCCCTTGGATCTACAGAGACTACTTCCAAAAGCACTTACAGTGCAAAGTGGATTTTCCTTTATTAAATAAACCCCAACGTGTGGCTTATTATTTCAATGCTCAATATCAGTGTATTTGTTAAAGAGGAAGTAAACCCTGATGAGTTTACTTCCTCTTTCATGCTCTGCAAAGGCAAAGCATAATGGACAACTATGCATCGCATAGTAGTCCATTATGTGTCACTTACCTGACATGAGCCAGCGAAATCACCGCTGTCCCCTGTAGTCCGGCGCATCCATCTTCTCGATGGGGTCTCGCAGCTCCGCTGCTGTCATTCGGCGAAGCCGCGATGACGTCACTCCCGCACATGCGCACGGGAGCCGACACGTGCGGCATCTTCGCCATTGACGATGCCGCGCTCAATGAGCCTGCGCGCCGCTGTCTACGGCACGCCCGTCTTCGGGCAAATATCTCCTAAACCGTATAGGTTTAGGAGATATTTCTTGGACCTACAGGTAAGCCTTAATCTAGGCTTACCTGTAGGTCAAAGTGGTTTGTAAGGGTTTACAACCACTTTAAGTTGTTGTAGGTACAGTGACAATGTTCTCTTAAATGTGGCCAACTCCGATAAATGTTATGCCTCAAAAAAAATTTAAGTGGAAAAGGCATAACGTTTTTGAACTTCATGCATTAGATCCATTAATAACCAAAACAGAGTGTGTGTGTGTGTGTGTGTGTGTGTGTGTGTGTGTGTGTGTGTAGCAGACCCACAGCACACCATAATAGTTCACTGAAGATCTTGTCACCTCATGTAGCAAATAAGGAACGTTGGCACTATTGTAGCAAGTGTCCAAAATAAAGGCCATGTGAAAACATTAGACAGATAAGAAACACAGACAAAAGTAGTTCATAGCTCAACATGAGTTTAGATCAAAGAAAATGATTGCTGAGCAGCTACAATTAGCTGCCATGCCACTGTCCCTCTAGCCACAAAATAATCCAGGTATTTTTTCCATAGATCTCTGGCATTTTGGGAGGGCAATCCAGCACGGGCATTTTCTAGAGCCGTCATGCCCACAGATGGCTGATCTGCAGCCTCTTCAGCTGGGCCTGCCAATGCAGGGTCCGCATCAGTTGGAACTGATGCAAGGTAGCTGCTAGCATTCCTCCTTAAAAGATTATGGAATATACAGCAGCACAGTTCCACATGGTTTATGTTGCAAAGTGACAGGTTAGTTGGTGTTAAAAACAGCTTGAACTGACTGGAAAGGATGCCAAAGGTGTTTTTAACCACCCTTCTGGCACGAGAGAGCCTGTAATTAAATATTTTCTGCTCTGGGGTGAGGTTCCTCATTGGAAATGGCTTCATAAACTGTTCCCCCAGAGCAAAGGCCTCATCTACAACAAAAACAAAATTGAGGCCCTCAACATTCTCCTGAGCAGGTGGCAAGTTTAAGGTGCCATTTTGGAGCCATTGCAGAACTCTGTCTGCATAATGACTCCTCCATCAGAGTTGCGGCCATTCTTCCCAACATTAAGATTCAAAAACTCATGAGGCAGACACTACAGCTAGCAGGACTATGCTGCAAAAGCCCTTTTAATCGAAAGTATAATGGGTAGATGTTTTGAACAGGTAAGAGAGTCGTTTACACAAATAGTAGGTGATAATTTGGCCAGCCCCACCTTACGCTATTGGCAGCCCACTGGACAGGTAAGAAGTGTCATAATCTAAAAATAGGGATACACACTGTCCAAATTGCAGCTCATTTGGACATTCTGAAATAAACTCAATATAATAAGAGAAACTTTCTACGTTACAATTTGAAGGTAACCAGGCAGGCCCAGGCATTACATGGTTTGTTGAATTAAGCCAGAAATATGAACACGAAAGAGGGATAGTGTGTATGGGTTTTGTCAGCAGATAGAGTATTTGTATCTGTTGACTTAGCATTTTGGGGGGGGGTTCAAAATTAGTTTGTAACACACACACGGCACTCTGCCTGAATTTGAGGACAACAAGAACACATTTTAGTTATTGTTTAGGATAAGCCCAAAAATGTAGCTGACAAAAAAACATTGTTAAGATACTAGGCTAAGTGCGTTTGGGCCCAGGATATCATGCTGGGGAGGTTAGTGAAGGAAAATATGAATGTAGGCCAAAAAAGGAACAGGAAAAGCTTAGAGAATGCATGAGGACAAAGGAGGAAATTCATAGAATATTCCAATATTGATAATTATGGAATTTAACAAATGAATACAATACATTAGCAAACGTTAATACGTAGAATGTGATCTTAAAAAAGGTAAAAACTTACCAGAATATAGTCCTTCTGCAGAACTTGAATAATGGCTGAGCAGATTTCTGGAATAATGAGCCCCAGAGCCTCGGGGGAGATCCCAGTGGTAAAGTTGAGGTCCTGGAGACTTCTCCCCGTCACCAAGTACCGCAAGGTGGCTATGAGCCTTTGCTCAGGAGTAATGGCAAGCTTCATGCATGTGTCCAGCTTCTTAATATAGGGAGGCCACCAATGCCAAGAGTTGGGGAAAGCAGGGGTCCCTCATCCAGAGATAATTCCTAAAATCATCATCAGCAAAGACATAATTGATCACGATTAAGCAACCAATTTTTGGTCCAAGAACTCCTCCTCCTGTTCCTGGATTGGACTTAGGTCAAAGCAATAACTCCAAGACCAATAATTCCGCAACATGGCTGGTTGACGAATGGCCATTCAGAAACAATCTGAGAAGCACAAATCAACAATCAAACTTCTACTAACAAGCAATTAGCAGAAGGAGACCAAAGGGTGGCATCTGACAATTGAACTTTCTCTTTGTCGTCTCATAGTACGTCACTACATTCATGTTTGTTGGCCAACAATTGTGTACTGATAGTATGCAAGACAAATTCCTGGCACACGCCCTTCAGACAAAAGTCTGACGCTGTGTTGGCCAACAATTTGATCGTGTGTATAAGGCTTAACAGGTTTTCTTCTAAGATTACTCTGTATTTGGCTCCATACATCTTCCCAGCAACTCTGACGAGCTTCCATGTCCCTGCTGAAGAAAAGCATCCCCACAACATGATATTGCCACCACCATGTTTCATAGTGGGGATGGTGTGTTCAGGGTGATGTGTAGTGTTAGTTTTCCACTACACATAGCATTTTGTTTAGTTCAATAGTTCAATTTTGGTCTCATCTGACCAGAGCACCTTCTTCCACGTTTGCTGCGTCCCCCACATGGCTTCTCGTAAACTTCACACGGGACTTCTTGTAGTTTTCTTTCAACAATGTCTTTCTTCTTGCCACTCTTCCATAAAGGCCAGATTTGTGGAGTGCACAACTAATAGTTGTCCTGTGGACAGATTCTCCCACCTGAGCTGTGGATCTCCGGAGTCACCATAAGCCTCTTGGATGCTTCTCTGATTAATGCTCTCCTTGCCCAGCCTGTCAGTTTAGATGGACGGCCATGTCTTACGAGGTAGGTTTGCAGTTGTGCCATACTCTTTCCATTTTCAGATAATGGATTGAACAGTGCTCTTTGAGATGTTAAAATTGCTTGGGATTTTATTTTTTTATTTATTATAACCTGACCCCGCTTTAAACTTCTCCACAACTTTATCCCTGACCTGTCTGGTGTGTTCCCTGGCCTTCATGATGTGGTTTGTTCACCGAGGTTCTCTAACAAACATCTTAGGGCTTCACAGAACAGCTGTATTTATATTGAGATTAAATTACACACAGGTGGACTCTATTTAATAATTAGGTGACTTCTGAAGGCAATTGGTTTCACTAGCTTTTAGTTAGGGGTATCAAAGTAAAGGGGGCTGAGAGCAAATGCACGCCACACTTTTCACATATTTTTTGTAAAAAATTATGAAAAACCATTTATCATTTTCCTTCCACTTCACAATTATGTGCCACTTTGTGTTGGTCTATCACATAAAATCCCAATAAAATAGATCTACGTATTTGGTTGTAACATTACAAAATTCAAGGGGTATGAATTAGGGGTGCACTGAATGGAAATTTGGTCCCGAAAATGCAGTATGCACTTTGCCGAGAACGACAGGTTTTAAAAAAATATATATATTTGTAATATACAATTGTGTTATATGAAACATTTTAATAGATATCATCAATTTAAATTAATATGAATTTATTGTTGGCCATTAGTGGCACCTTTAGTTCGAGAAAAGCTCAAGAAAATTGCAGTCTGCAGTCTAACCATCTCTTGTATCACGCCCACAGTCTCTAACCATCTCTTGCATCATGCCCACAGGCTCTAACCATCTCTTGTATCATGCCCACAGGCTCTAACCATCTCTTGTATCATGCCCACAGTCTCTAACCATCTCTTGTATCATGCCCACAGGCTCTAACCATCTCTTGTATCATGCCCACAGTCTCTAACCATCTCTTGTATCAGGCCCACAGTCTCTAACCATCTCTTGTATCACGCCCACAGTCTCTAACCATCTCTTGTATCAGGCCCACAGTCTCTAACCATCTCTTGTATCAGGCCCACAGTCTCTAACCATCTCTTGTATCAGGCCCACAGTCTCTAACCATCTCTTGTATCAGGCCCACAGTCTCTAACCATCTCTTGTATCACGCCCACAGTTTCTAACCATCTCTTGTATCATGTCTGCAATCTCTTACTTAAAAATGTAAAACACACTGCTAATAGTATAAGCAAAATTTCCATTTGGTGTACCTCTAGCAAACATGAGATGGTCAGAGACCACAGACATGATACAATAGATCAAAGCAGCCTATCAGTCCCTGTCAGATGCAGCCTCACCAATGCCTGTAGCTGGGCACAGGCAGGCTGCATCTTATGGGCACAGGTAGGCAGCATAAGATGCAACCTCACCAGTGCCTGTGGATGCAGCCTGCCTGTGCCCAGTTTAAAGCGGCAATCTCCCGCTGTGTCAGAGCTGGATTTGAATTGCCCAGGCTGCAGTACCTATGTCCCGCCTCCTGTGATCACATCACACTGATCCAATGCCCCGGCATTGGATCAGTGTGCCATCACAGGAGGCAGAACATTGTTATTACGGCTGCCCGGACAATTCAGCTCCCAGACATAGGGAGATTGTCGCTCTGCAAGGAGAGGAGGAGTCAGGGGAGGACAGGACCTTGAGCCACCATGATGACATTCCACAATGAGCGGCACAGCCACCGCTATTATCTGCACTTTTTTCCCCCCCTTTCGGCAACATGCCGAAAACACCATTTTCGGACGATATGTTGTTTCGGCCTCCGAAATGTCGGTGCATCCCTATGAATACTTTTTCAAGACACGGGTTTTCATTGTGCACCATTATAACCTTATAGCCACTGGAATTCTACCAATGACATCATTTACGGGAATGCTGTGCTTCGTGCCTTGTGGATTTTCTTTGCAGGTATATACAGCTCATGCAGAGTCTGAACATGAAGTAGGTTGCGATATGGATAACAACACAGATACAAGCACAGCGGATCACTACTGCCAGCGAGAAGGAGATGCAATTGATAGAAAGGATGAACCACCACTCCAAAGGTAATCCTCGAGGACTGAAGCTATGTCTCCTATTGATGAACCCCAGGTGCTGACCATTACACACACCATGAGCAAACAAGCAGGACAAAAAACTCTGGATAGCCGCACACTGGGGAAAAAAAGACTTGAAATCCCATCTTTAATTGAAAAAAACGTGGGTCACATCGAAACATCAAAAAATCCACAGCAAAAAGGAATAACAGGGTACAGGAAACTGACACGTTTCGTACCACAATGAGTAAGCACTGATTGTGGTGCGAAACGCGTCAGATTCCTGTACCCGGTTATTCCTTTTTGCTGTGGATTTTTTGATGTTTCGATGTGACCCAGGTTTTTTTCAATTAAAGATGGGATTTCAAGTCTTTTTTCCCCAGTGTGCGGCTATCCAGAGTTTTGTCCTGCTTGTTTGCTCAGGGAAGGAGATGCAAGCAAAATTTGGTCAGCGCCAAGATCCACCTGTCATTGAGCAGAGCCCTTTCCTCTCCTTGTTCTGGGGTCTGATACAATAGTGCAGCCACCAATGCAGAGGAATGTACAAGTCTGGTACACTGAGGCTTTTGGCTTCGGGCACAAAAGACATCTGTAGCCTATCTGACCACCATTAGATTTCTCCATCAAAAGACAAGTCAGTGTCCTCACTGATCGCATGCTGGCATGTCCGAGGGGCAGAGAGGATGCAATGAATACACTGCAGTATTGCAGGCCTCGGGTGGATCGCAGATCATTGATTACTGGGCCCTCTCCCCTTCACACAGAACCAGAATTGGATCTCACAAAAGCTGAACCCCCATGGGGGGAGTAAAGCGTACATGTCAGCGTACACAGGCCTGAGATCAGGACGGTGGACGGTGGTAAATCAAACATGGCACATTATTTCTAACAAAATTCTTCTGAATAATAATGAGAGCGCCAGTAAGTAATCCTGCAGTTAAAAATAAAAGACCAAAAGTCCTCGCTGAATACAGAGTATAAGTTCACAGTGATCCATAGTAACCAATCAGGCGCTTGCTTCCATTGTCCAGATGTCCTTGAAAACACCAGAATGAATCTGATTGGCTGTTATGAGTAATAAACATGTAATACAAGGAGGAGGACAGCTCTGACCAGCTTATGACTAGAGACACTCCGAAGAGCCCACATAACAGACAGAGAAGGAACGCCACAGCCTGGCACAGACCTCAGGACTTGTGCCAGGCAAAGTTTGTGTGGTTCCTCTCATGCAAACCTTACATCTCCCATACCTCCAATCACATCACGTGAACAAGAACACCACAATATAAAAAAAAAAAAAAAAAAAAAAAGACAGGAATGTTCTCAATTTACTGCAGGTGGAGAAATGGGTGGTCTTTACATGAACAAGGCACATTGTATATCATTTACCTTAGTAGGAAGAAAAACAAAAAAAAAAAGAGAAAGGGGGGGGGGGGAGGGGGGAGATGATCTAATAGAACATTATAGATAATAAAGTCAGGTAAGCCTTTGTAGAGGGGACATTAGATTGTAAGCTCCTCTGGTGCAGATTAAATATAACACAGGATCTTTATAGCACAAGACCTTATGCAATAAAGACACATTCGTTACAATACAAGAGGATTCCAAGGACCCCGATTGTGAGAGCTTACAATCTAAATTGGTTTAGTCTTTCCTGTACAGCACTGCAGAATATGTCCAGGTGGAGGTGGTAGGTGATCAGAGCAGTTGGCGGTAGGGGGTACTCTAGTTGATGGCAGGTGCACTTTGCACATGGTAGTAGGTGGTCACTGGAGGCTATGGTAGAAGTGCACAGTAAAATGATAAGTGCCACTGGAGTTAACAGTTGGTGGCAGAGTAGGTGGTGGTTGGTAGTCAGGGCATGTGATGGTAGGAAATAAGAGTAGATGGTGGAAGGTGGTCAGGGCAGGTGTTAGGAGGAGGGCACACTAGAAGGTAGTAAGTGGTCAGGACAGATGAAGGCAGGAGGCACACTAGGCAATTGTAGAAGGCTACAATGAATGGTGGCAAGTGCTCATGGCAGAAAGTGGGCACAGGAAGAAATGGTAGGTGGACATGCTAGTTAGTATTGGGTGGTCATGGGCAAGTGGGGGTAGTTGGGTACAACATGTGGTGCAGGGGGGTTAATGGTAGGTGGGCACAGTAGATGGTAGTAGGTGGTCAGGACGGGAAGCATTAGGTGGTTACCATAGAGGGTGTGAGGTGGTGACTGTAGCTGGGAAGATTAAATGTTTATAGGTGTCAGAGATAGGTGAAGCAAGGTGGGCAGAGTGAGTGAGAGTGTGAATATATATATATATATATTTTTTTTTTTTTGAATAGCAGGATTGACTATATGTATGTATGTATGTATGTATGTGTAAATATATATATATATATATATATATATATATATATATATATATATATATATATATATATATATATATATATATATATAGTGAGATGGGCATGCTTGGTGGGAAGTTAACGGTGGTAGGTGGGTAGAGTAAGTGTTGCTAGAGGTCAGCGACAAGTGAAGCAAAGCACACTGGATAGCATGTGATGGCAGGTGGTGAAGATAGGAGGGAACAGTATATGATGCATGAGCAGGTGGGCAAGGTAGATATGACACATGGGCACAGTGGGTAGTAATCAGTGGGTAGAGCAGAAGTTACCTTGGCTTGGAAGTGAATGCCATGTTGGAAGGCTTCTTCGTTATGGAGAGGGATTCGAGAGTCACATCCATCATCCACCAGATTGTACCTACTCCTCACCGGCATAACGCCCCCGCCAGCCTATTTACTGTATAACTGGGGGGCTTCAACTGTGCCAATACCGCACCCAGGGGATCTCCAGGGGCGAGGGTGGTCTTCAGAAGATCTCCGGGGGCGAGGGTGGTGGGCGAGGGCGGTCCTCAGAAGATCTCCGGGGGCGAGGGCGGTCCTCAGAAGATCTCCGGGGGCGAGGGCGGTCCTCAGAAGATCTCCGGGGGCGAGGGCGGTCCTCAGAAGATCTCCGGGGGCGAGGGCGGTCCTCAGAAGATCTTCGGGGGCGAGGGCGGTCCTCAGAAGATCTTCGGGGGCGAGGTTGGCCTTTAGAAAATCTCCGGGGGCGAGGGTGGTCCTCAGAAAATCTCCGGGGGCGAGGGTGGTCCTCAGGGGCGAGGGTGGTCCTCAGAAGATCTCCGGGGGCGAGGGTGGTCCTCAGAAGATCTCCGGGGGCGAGGGTGGTCCTCAGAAGATCTCCGGGGGCGAGGGTGGTCCTCAGAAGATCTCCGGGGGCGAGGGTGGTCCTCAGAAAATCTCCGGGGGCGAGGGTGGTCCTCAGAAAATCTCCGGGGGCGAGGGTGGTCCTCAGAAAATCTCCGGGGGCGAGGGTGGTCCTCAGAAGATCTCCGGGGGCGAGGGTGGTCCTCAGAAGATCTCCAGGGATGAGGAGGGTGGTGCTCAGAGCATCTCCAGGGATGATGATGGTCCTTTGGGGATCTCCAGGGACACAGAGGGACTGGTGATCCCCAGGGATAGAGGTGTATTGGGGGGTGGAGGACTCTGGTAATGGGGGGGGGGGGGGGTCTTCAAGAATATGAAGACTCAGAAGCCTCTCCTGTGGAGTCCCCCTACTCCCATGTAAATCTGGGGGCTCTGGGCTGGAAGTGAGCAGTCAGGTGTAGGGATCCGGCGCTGGAGGAAATCTCCCACCTGAGCCCCACAGAGATAATGGAGTTGCTCCGCTCCCAGCGGGTCTCCCCTACTATTACAGGGAGGAAGGGGGAGGGGGTGTCCTAGACTCGGGGTTCAACACTCCCCGTCCGCCACTCTCCCCGGTGTGTCTTCCCAGCTAGATGCTGATTTGAATGAGCCCTCTGGCCCCACCCTCTCCAGCTCGGGACACAGCGCCACCGCCTATTGGAGCAAAGTTAAGCACGTGTCGGCCCTCCGGTCCGCCCCCAACCACGCCCCTCCGTTATGTATGGATCCGAAGGGCTGTGATTGTGTAGTGTGGTGTGTACGGAGAGCAGGCGAGGCGTGTGCGGGCAGTATACACCTCTGTGTTATCTATACGGATCAGTGTGCGGGCAGTATACACCTCTGTGTTATCTATACGGATCAGTGTGCGGGCAGTATACACCTCTGTGTTATCTATATGGATCCGTGTGCGGGCAGTATACACCTCTGTGTCATCTATACGGATCAGTGTGCGGGAAGTATACACCTCTGTGTCATCTATACGGATCAGTGTGCGGGAAGTATACACCTCTGTGTCATCTATACGGATCCCTGTCATGTATAGAAAGAACCCGAACGAATCAGCAATGAAACGTCCCATAGAGATCTCGGTGTCCGGGATAGATGGAGCCCGGGATGGGTCAGGCGGGACTTTTGATAAATGGGGGGAATACTAAGGACGGATTCCGATCCGAGCAGATGATTGGTAGATGGTTCCGATCCGAGCAGATGATTGGTAGATGGATCCTACATGAGGCGTCAGAGGACACTATTGGGGGGGATTCATGGAAGAATCTCCATGGGCTGTAGGAATAATGGGGGGGATTCCGGGACCTCCGGATGGATTTGGTGCTTTGGGATGGAGATGAGGAGCTCCTCATACAGAGAGAGACCACCGACAGATCCGGGGGGGGGGGGGGGGGCTGCGGAGACTTTACAATAATTGGCCCCTTTCACATCACTTGCCCCCCCCCCCCCCACAGCACCAACCCCCTTCACATCACTTGCCCCCCCCACAGCACCAACCCCCTTCACATCACTTGCCCCCCCACAGCACCAACCCCCTTCACATCACTTGCCCCCCCCACAGCACCAACCCCCTTCACATCACTTGCCCCCCCCCACAGCACCAACCCCCTTCACATCACTTGCCCCCCCCACAGCACCAACCCCCTTCACATCACCTGCCCCCCCCACAGCACCAACCCCCTTCACATCACTTGCCCCCCCCACAGCACCAACCCCCTTCACATCACTTGCCCCCCCCCACAGCACCAACCCCCTTCACATCACTTGCCCCCCCCACAGCACCAACCCCCTTCACATCACCTGCCCCCCCCACAGCACCAACCCCCTTCACATCACTTGCCCCCCCCACAGCACCAACCCCCTTCACATCACCTGCCCCCCCCCCCCCCACAGCACCAACCCCCTTCACATCACCTGCCCCCCCCCACAGCACCAACCCCCTTCACATCACTTGCCCCCCCCCCCCCACAGCACCAACCCCCTTCACATCACTTGCCCCCCCCACAGCACCAACCCCCTTCACATCACCTGCCCCCCCCCACAGCACCAACCCCCTTCACATCACTTGCCCCCCCCCCCCCACAGCACCAACCCCCTTCACATCACTTGCCCCCCCACAGCACCAACCCCCTTCACATCACTTGCCCCCCCCACAGCACCAACCCCCTTCACATCACCTGCCCCCCCCCCCACAGCACCAACCCCCTTCACATCACTTGCCCCCCCCACAGCACCAACCCCCTTCACATCACTTGCCCCCCCCCCCCACAGCACCAACCCCCTTCACATCACCTGCCCCCCCCCCACAGCACCAACCCCCTTCACATCACTTGCCCCCCCCCCCACAGCACCAACCCCCTTCACATCACTTGCCCCCCCACAGCACCAACCCCCTTCACATCACTTGCCCCCCCACAGCACCAACCCCCTTCACAGCACCAACCCCCTTCACATCACTTGCCCCCCCCACAGCACCAACCCCCTTCACATCACTTGCCCCCCCCCCACAGCACCAACCCCCTTCACATCACTTGCCCCCCCACAGCACCAACCCCCTTCACATCACTTGCCCCCCCACAGCACCAACCCCCTTCACAGCACCAACCCCCTTCACATCACTTGCCCCCCCCACAGCACCAACCCCCTTCACATCACTTGCCCCCCCCCCCCCCACAGCACCAACCCCCTTCACATCACCTGCCCCCCCCCCACAGCACCAACCCCCTTCACATCACTTGCCCCCCCCCCACAGCACCAACCCCCTTCACATCACTTGCCCCCCCCCCCACAGCACCAACCCCCTTCACATCACCTGCCCCCCCCCCCCAGCACCAACCCCCTTCACATCACTTGCCCCCCCCCACAGCACCAACCCCCTTCACACCACTTGCCCCCCCCACAGCAACATCCCCCTTCACATCACTTGCCCCCCCAACAGCACCAACCCCCTTCACATCACTTGCCCCCCCCACAGCACCAACCCCCTTCACATCACTTGCCCCCCCCCACAGCACCAACCCCCTTCACACCACTTGCCCCCCCCACAGCAACATCCCCCTTCACATCACTTGCCCCCCCAACAGCACCAACCCCCTTCACATCACTTGCCCCCCCCACAACACCAACCCCCTTCACATCACTTGCCCCCCCCCCCACAGCACCAACCCCCTTCACACCACTTGCCCCCCCCCACAGCAACATCCCCCTTCACATCACTTGCCCCCCCCGACAGCACCAACCCCCTTCACATCGCTTGCCCCCCCACAGCACCAACCCCCTTCACATCGCTTGCCCCCCCCAGCACCAACCCCCTTCACATCGCTTGCCCCCCCCCCAGCACCAACCCCCTTCACATCGCTTGCCCCCCCAGCACCAACCCCCTTCACATCGCTTGCCCCCCCCACAGCACCAACCCCCTTCACATCACTTGCCCCCCCCAGCACCAACCCCCTTCACATCACTTGCCCCCCCCACAGCACCAACCCCCTTCACATCACTTGCCCCCCCCACAGCACCAACCCCCTTCACATCACTTGCCCCCCCCACAGCACCAACCCCCTTCACATCACTTGCCCCCCCCCAGCACCAACCCCCTTCACATCACTTGCCCCCCCCACAGCACCAACCCCCTTCACATCACTTGCCCCCCCCACAGCACCAACCCCCTTCACATCACTTGCCCCCCCACAGCACCAACCCCCTTCACATCACTTGCCCCCCCACAGCACCAACCCCCTTCACAGCACCAACCCCCTTCACATCACTTGCCCCCCCCACAGCACCAACCCCCTTCACATCACTTGCCCCCCCCCCCCCCACAGCACCAACCCCCTTCACATCACCTGCCCCCCCCCCACAGCACCAACCCCCTTCACATCACTTGCCCCCCCCCACAGCACCAACCCCCTTCACATCACTTGCCCCCCCCCCCCACAGCACCAACCCCCTTCACATCACCTGCCCCCCCCCCCACAGCACCAACCCCCTTCACATCACTTGCCCCCCCCCACAGCACCAACCCCCTTCACACCACTTGCCCCCCCCACAGCAACATCCCCCTTCACATCACTTGCCCCCCCAACAGCACCAACCCCCTTCACATCACTTGCCCCCCCAACAGCACCAACCCCCTTCACATCACTTGCCCCCCCAACAGCACCAACCCCCTTCACATCACTTGCCCCCCCCCCACAGCACCAACCCCCTTCACATCACTTGCCCCCCCCACAGCACCAACCCCCTTCACATCACTTGCCCCCCCCACAGCAACATCCCCCTTCACATCACTTGCCCCCCCAACAGCACCAACCCCCTTCACATCACTTGCCCCCCCCACCACACCAACCCCCTTCACATCACTTGCCCCCCCCCCCCCACAGCACCAACCCCCTTCACACCACTTGCCCCCCCCCACAGCAACATCCCCCTTCACATCACTTGCCCCCCCCGACAGCACCAACCCCCTTCACATCGCTTGCCCCCCCACAGCACCAACCCCCTTCACATCGCTTGCCCCCCCCAGCACCAACCCCCTTCACATCGCTTGCCCCCCCCCAGCACCAACCCCCTTCACATCGCTTGCCCCCCCCAGCACCAACCCCCTTCACATCGCTTGCCCCACCCACAGCACCAACCCCCTTCACATCACTTGCCCCACCCACAGCAACAACCCCCTTCACATCACTTGCCCCACCCACAGCAACAACCCCCTTCACATCACTTGCCCCACCCACAGCAACAACCCCCTTCACATCACTTGCCCCCCCACAGCACCAACCCCCTTAACATCGCTTGCCCCCCCAGCACCAACCCCCTTCACATCGCTTGCACCCCCAGCACCAACCCCCTTCACATCACCTGCCCCACCCACAGCAACAACCCCCTTCACATCACTTGCCCCACCCACAGCAACAACCCCCTTCACATCACTTTCACCCCCCACAGCACCAACCCCCTTCACATCACTTGCCCCCCCACAGCACCAACCCCCTTCACATCACTTGCCCCCCCCCCCACAGCAACATCCCCCTTCACATCACTTGCCCCCCCCGACAGCACCAACCCCCTTCACATCACTTGCCCCCCCCCCCACAGCACCAACCCCCTTCACATCACTTGCCCCCCCCCCACAGCACCAACCCCCTTCACATCACTTGCCCCCCCCCCCACAGCACCAACCCCCTTCACATCGCTTGCCTCCCCAGCACCAACCCCCTTCACATCGATTCACCCCCAGCACCAACCCCCTTCACATCGCTTGCCCCCCCAGCACCAACCCCCTTCACATCACTAGTCCCCCCACAGCACCAACCCCCTTCACATCACTTGCCCCCCCCCCCCCACAGCACCAACCCCCTTCACATCACCGACATGCAGGTAGGTTAATTGGCTTCTGTCCAAAATTGGCCCTAGTATATGAATGGGGACCTTGGATTGTGGGCTCCTTGAGGATAGGGACTGATGTGGGTATAGCAATGTATGGGGACAACTGTAGACACTCACTCAGGTTGAACTGGATGGACTGGTGTCTTTATTCAACCTTACTAACTATGAAACTTGCCCCCACCACAGAACCAACCCCCTTCACTTCACTTGCCCCCCCCACAGCACCAACCCCCTTCACATCACTTGCCCCCCCCCCCACAGCACCAACCCCCTTCACATCACTTGCCCCCCCCCCCACAGCACCAACCCCTTTCACATCACTTGCCCCCCCCACAGCACCAACCCCCTTCACATCACCTGCCCCCCAAGCACTAACCCCCCCACACACAGCATTGCCCCCCTTCATATCACCTACCCCCCCTACAGCACTAACCCCCTTCACATCACCTGCCCCCCACACACACAGCATTGCCCCCCTTCATATCACCTACCCCCCCTACAGCACTAACCCCCTTCACATCACCTGCCCCCCACACACACAGCATTGCCCCCCTTCATATCACCTACCCCCCTACAGCACCAACCCTCTTCACATCACTTGCCCCCCCCCACAGCAACATCCCCCTTCACATCACTTGCCCCCCCCGACAGCACCAACCCCCTTCACATCACTTGCCCCCCCCCCCCCACAGCACCAACCCCCTTCACATCACTTGCCCCCCCCCCACAGCACCAACCCCCTTCACATCACTTGCCCCCCCCCCACAGCACCAACCCCCTTCACATCGCTTGCCTCCCCAGCACCAACCCCCTTCACATCGATTCACCCCCAGCACCAACCCCCTTCACATCGCTTGCCCCCCCAGCACCAACCCCCTTCACATCACTAGTCCCCCCACAGCACCAACCCCCTTCACATCACTTGCCCCCCCCCCCCCCACAGCACCAACCACCTTCACATCACCGACATGCAGGTAGGTTAATTGGCTTCTGTCCAAAATTGGCCCTAGTATATGAATGGGGACCTTGGATTGTGGGCTCCTTGAGGATAGGGACTGATGTGGGTATAGCAATGTATGGGGACAACTGTAGACACTCACTCAGGTTGAACTGGATGGACTGGTGTCTTTATTCACCCTTACTAACTATGAAACTTGCCCCCACCACAGAACCAACCCCCTTCACTTCACTTGCCCCCCCCACAGCACCAACCCCCTTCACATCACTTGCCCCCCCCCCCCCCCACAGCACCAACCCCCTTCACATCACTTGCCCCCCCCCCACAGCACCAACCCCTTTCACATCACTTGCCCCCCCACAGCACCAACCCCCTTCACATCACCTGCCCCCCAAGCACTAACCCCCCCACACACAGCATTGCCCCCCTTCATATCACCTACCCCCCCTACAGCACTAACCCCCTTCACATCACCTGCCCCCCACACACACAGCATTGCCCCCCTTCATATCACCTACCCCCCCTACAGCACTAACCCCCTTCACATCACCTGCCCCCCACACACACAGCATTGCCCCCCTTCATATCACCTACCCCCCTACAGCACCAACCCTCTTCACATCACTTGCCCCCCCCCCCACAGCAACATCCCCCTTCACATCACTTGCCCCCCCCGACAGCACCAACCCCCTTCACATCACTTGCCCCCCCCCCCCCCACAGCACCAACCCCCTTCACATCACTTGCCCCCCCCCCACAGCACCAACCCCCTTCACATCACTTGCCCCCCCCCCCACAGCACCAACCCCCTTCACATCGCTTGCCTCCCCAGCACCAACCCCCTTCACATCGATTCACCCCCAGCACCAACCCCCTTCACATCGCTTGCCCCCCAGCACCAACCCCCTTCACATCACTAGTCCCCCCACAGCACCAACCCCCTTCACATCACTTGCCCCCCCCCCCCACAGCACCAACCACCTTCACATCACCGACATGCAGGTAGGTTAATTGGCTTCTGTCCAAAATTGGCCCTAGTATATGAATGGGGACCTTGGATTGTGGGCTCCTTGAGGATAGGGACTGATGTGGGTATAGCAATGTATGGGGACAACTGTAGACACTCACTCAGGTTGAACTGGATGGACTGGTGTCTTTATTCAACCTTACTAACTATGAAACTTGCCCCCACCACAGAACCAACCCCCTTCACTTCACTTGCCCCCCCCCCACAGCACCAACCCCCTTCACATCACTTGCCCCCCCCCCACAGCACCAACCCCCTTCACATCACTTGCCCCCCCCCCACAGCACCAACCCCTTTCACATCACTTGCCCCCCCACAGCACCAACCCCCTTCACATCACCTGCCCCCCAAGCACTAACCCCCCCACACACAGCATTGCCCCCCTTCATATCACCTACCCCCCCTACAGCACTAACCCCCTTCACATCACCTGCCCCCCACACACACAGCATTGCCCCCCTTCATATCACCTACCCCCCTACAGCACTAACCCCCTTCACATCACCTGCCCCCCCACACACAGCACTGCCCCCTTCACATCACCTGCCCCCTTCTCACCCCCCCCCCACCCCACAGCACTAACCCTTCCACATAACCTGCCCCCCCCCCCCCCCCCCACATTCTGTTGTATGAACATAAGATCTTCCTTACAGAAAAAAAGTGAGGCTGGTCTGTATAGCACATGTGCATTTTCATGCGTAAACATACAGACGCGTAAAAATCCCGCTAGCTTTTTGATAACCAAGGGAGTGTGGTGTACACGTGTAAAAATCTTGATCAGCAACACAGATTTTTATATATTCTTTTTTGACACAACTGCGCACAACACACATTTCTGTGCCTACAGCGGGGAAAATCATTATTTTATCCCCTGCAGATTTTGTAAATTTGCCCACTTACAAAGAAATGAAGGGTCTATAATTTTTTTTATAATAGGTGTATTTTAAATGATAGAGATAGAACTTCAAACAAAAATCCATTAAAAAACACATATAAATGTTATAAATGGAGTTGCGGTTCAGTGAGTAAAATAAGTATTTGATCCCCTACCAACCAACAATAATTCTGGCTCCCACAGACTGGTTACAGTAGGTGCTCATGTGGTACACAGGTTAGTTCTGTCAATTTAAGAAGGTGTTATTTAAACCTCATACACACGATCGGACTTTGTACAAACTTTCCCGTGGACTTTTGTACAAAGGGCGTCGGCCGAGATCTTGTATTGCATACACACGGCAGGACTTTTTCAGCCAACTTTCACCAAATCATGTGGTTTTTCTGCTCTTTACCGCCACCTTTGGTCAACTTCTGTATTGTTGTCTGATCTTTTGCATTGTTTCTGAGCATGCCTGTTTGTACTTTGTACAAAAGTCCTATGGTTTTGCGTACACACGATCAGACTTTGCTCCATCGGACTTTTGTTGCCAGAAAGTTTGTCCGTTCACACAGCCAACAAAAGTCTGATGAGTACCAAAAAAGTTTGTCCGATGAAGCGTACACACGGTCGGATGTTGCTCCAAAACAGCTAATTTGCATGTTTGTTGTCAAAAAGTCCGATCATGTGTACGGGCCTTAACGACAACTTGTTATGTGTATAAAAGAAACTTGTTCACAGAATCTCTTTCTTCTATTCAAACCTCACCATCATGGGCAAGACCAAAGAGCTGTCAAAGGACATCAGGAACAAGACTGTAGACCCGCACAAGGCTGGAATGGGCTACAAGATCGTCAGCAAGAAGCTTGGTGAGAAGGAGACAACTGTTGGAGCCATTATTCGCAAATGGAAGAAATGCAAAATAACTATCAGTCACCCTCAAGCCTCATACACACGATAGGACTTTGTACAAACTTTCCCTTGGATTTTTGTACAAAGGGCGTCGGCCCTGAACTTGTATTGCATACACACAGCAGGACTTTTTCAGGCAACTTTCACCAAATCATGTGGTTTTTCTGCTCTTTACCGCCACCTTTGGTCATCTTCTGTATTGTTGTCTGATCTTTTGCATTGGTTCTGAGCATGCCTGTTTGTACTTTGTACAAAAGTCCTATGGTTTTCTGTACACACGATCAGACTTTGCTCCATCGGACTTTTGTTCCCAGAAAGTTTGTCCGTTCGCACAGCCAACAAAAGTCAGATGAAAACCAAAAAAGTTTGTCCGATGGAGCGTACACACGGTAGGATGTTGCTCCAAAACAGCTAATTTGCATGTTTGTTGTCAAAAAGTCTGATCGTGTGTATGGGCCTTAAGGAAGATCATGAGAAAAGTGACGGAACTACACAAGAGGAGCTTGTGAATGATCTCAAAGCAGTTGGGACCACAATCACCAAACAAACTATTGGTAACACAATACTCCGCCATGGACTGAAATTCTGCAGTGCCCGCAAGGTCCCCCTCTTCAAAAAGGCACATGTACAGTCATGCCAATGAGCATCTAGATCAGCCATTCTCAACCAGGGTTCCTTCAGAGGTGGCTAGGGGTTCCTTGAGCTGTGGCTGATTTACCTCCTGTTTGATGGTGTCTACATATTTCTGAGCCAATGCCACTTGGAGGAGCCAGTGGTACGACACCAATGATCATTATAGTTCTCTGGAAGGGGGGCCATTCTTACCCCCACTGTAAAAAAGGGCATTCTTCTCACTGAACACCAAAGTAACGGGCATTGTTATCACTGACCCCCAAATAAATGGGTTTTATCAGGGGTTCCCCTAGACCTGAAAATTATTTTAAGGGTTCCCCTGGGGTAAAAAGGTTGAGAAAGGCCGATCTAGATGATTCATAGAAGGATTGGGAAAAAGTGCTGCGGTCAGATGAAACCAAAATTGAGCTCTTTGGCATTAACTCGCTTGACTCACTGTGTTTTATAGGATGAAAAATGTTGCTGACTATGACCCTAAGAATATTATCTCTACAGTCAAGCAGTGAGGTGGAAACATTATGCTTTGGGTTGTTTCTCTGCTAAAGGTACAGGCGACTTTGCTGCATTAAGGAGCCTATGGACGAGGCCATGTATTGTAAAATCTTGGATGGAAACTTCCTTCCCTCAGTCAGAACACTGAAGATGGGTTGTGGATGGGTCTTCCAGCATGACAATAACCCAAAAGATAGCGCCAAGGCAACAAAGGAGTGGCTCAACAAGAGACACATTAAGGCCATGGACAGACCTTAATCCTATAGAAAAGTTATGGAGGTGTCAGGGCTGGCTTAGCCCTTCCTTCTCTGGTCTGGCTGCTCAGCTGTCGGCTAAATTGCCAGCTCTCATCTCTCTCCACCGTTACCAGCTGTTCCTGATCATGCTCGTCTGACCTGCCTATTTAACCACTTCCCGACCAGCGCACGACGATGTACGTCGACAGAATGGCACGGGCAGGCATATTGGCGTACATGTACGTCCAATATTCGTTGCCGCCTTGCCATCGCACTGGTCGGGACCCCCGTGAGTCCGGTCGCGGGACCCGCGGACTCGATCGCCGCGGGCATCCCCGCGATCGTCTCACGGAGCGGCCGAATGGAGGAAATGCTGTATAAACAACATTTTCCCATTCTGCCTAGCAACTAGTGACGCTGATCTCTGCTCCATGTGATTGGAGCAGAGATCAGTGTACACTAAATGACAGCCCAACCCCCCCCACAGTTAGTAACACACCCCTAGGAACACTTAACCCCTACACTGCCACCTACTGGTTAACCCTTTCACTGCCAGTGTCATTTACACAGGAATCACTGCATTTATATAGCAGTGATTACTGTATAAATGACAATGGTCCCAAAAATGTGTCAAAAATGTCCGATGGGTCCCCCACAATGTCGCAGTCACAAAAATCGCAGATCGCCGCCATTACTAGTAAAAAAAAAAATAATAAAAAATTATTAATAAAAATGCTATAAAACTATCCCTATTTTGTAAACGCTATAACTTTTGCGCAAACCAATCAATAATCGCTTATTGTGATTTTTTTTACCAAAAATATGTAGAAGAATACGTATCGGCCTAAACTGAGGGAAAAAAATGTTTTTTTATATATTTTTGGGGGATATTTATTATTACAAAAAGTAAAAAATAATGCGTTTTTTTCAAAATTATCGCTCTATTTTTGTTTATAGCGCAAAAAATAAAAACCGCAGGGGTGATCAAATACCACCAAAAGAAAGCTCTATTTGTGGGAAAAAAAGGACGTTAATTTTGTTTGGGAGCCACGTCGCACGACCGCGCAATTGTCAGTTAAAGCGACGCAGTGCCGAATCGCAAAAAGTGGTCTGGTCTTTGACCAGCAAATTGGTCCGGTCTGAAAGTGGTTAAAGCTGTCCAGCTCACTTCATCTCTGCCTTCGCCTTGGTCACATCACAAGAAACCATCTCCTGTGGTTCTGTTTAAAGACTGGCTTGCTGACTCCTTATCCTGCTTGCTGTTGCTCCACTTGGATCCCTGACTTCTGGCCTTTCTGATTACCCGATCTGGTTATTGAACTCTGGCCTGGCTGACTACTCGATCCAGTTACTGGACTCTGGCTATGCTTTGACTATGTTTTCTCTATTTACCTTTTTATTTTTATTTAATAAACAAGGGTGATTTAATTGTACTTCTGTCTCGGTCTGATTCATGGTTTCTGACAGGAGGGAGCTGAAACTTCGAGCTGCCAAACGACAGCCAAGAAACCTTAAAAGAGGAATATGGGTTTCTTTTTTATTTGAGATTTATACTTACCTAGGTGGATGCAGCAACGGTCTGATGCATCTGTCCCCTGGCGCCTCTGCACTGAAAATCGAGCAGTCGAGCACCGCCGATAACATGGTTTTCAAAGCTCCATGAGCAGAGAGCTGCAGACTGTCAGTCACAGCTTTCTGCTTTGCTCCCTCCTCGCTCGTTGGAGCACTGGAGCTGTGGAGGGGGCGGAGTGGCCCATCTCAGCCCCTCAGCAGCTTGGTGAGAGGTTGAGACAGGTGTCAATCCAGGCACCTGGTGGATCCAGACTTTATTGTCATGAAGATGCGGTGCCTGGACTGAAATCCGTGACGTCAGCAGAGAGCAGACTTCAGTCCACTCTGCTGAAAACGGGTCACAGGATTGCAAAACTAATTGCACTCCTGTGACCCAAACGAGCCTTGGCTGGACTTCTCCTTTAGGCTAGGTTCACACTATAGCGATGCGGGAACGCCGTGAATACGCGTCGTTTTCCCGCATCGCATGCCTCCCGCCGGCAGTTCACACTGCCCTATGCGGACTGCTGGTAGTGTCAATGAAATCTTAATGACACCCCCAGATCCGTCCGCATATCGCAGTGCGATCTGCACACTCGCACAGGAATCGGATCGCATGGTGTGAACACCCATGCAATCCGATTCTGCTGCGGACCAAAAAAAGGGTCCCGTGCGAGTTTGCTGCGGGAGCGATGCGAATTCAGCCATATTATCTGTATGGCTGAACTTGCATCGCTATGGAGATCGGATGTGATTTGCACTGCAGTGCGGTGCGAATCGCATCCGGATCTCCCCCCGCAGCAGTGTGAACCCAGCCTTAAGGATTTGGAGAAGATCTGTAAAGAAAAGTCGATCAAAATCCCTCCTTAGATTTGTGCAAACCTGGTCACCAACTATAAGAAACGTCTTACCTCTGTGCTTGCCAACAAGGGTTCCTCCACCAAGTCATGTTTTGTTTGGGGATCAAATACTTATTTTACTCACTGAACTGCAACTCAATTTATAACATTTGTACCATGTGTTTTTTTATGGATTTTTGGTTGATATTCTATCTCTATCATTTAAAATACACTTATGATAACAATTATAGACCCTTCAATTCTTTGTAAGTGGGCAAACTTACAAAATAGGTAGGGGATCAAATAATTATTTTCCCCGCTGTAGGTGACTAGGCCCATTAAAATCAACGGGCTGTATGTAGATCAATAAAATAAAAAAACTCCAAATGCCTAAAAATGTGGCATTTTTAGACCTGGTTCGCGCATGCGATTAATGTGTGTCTGTGCAGCCGCGTGTCTCAGTAGACATCGAGGAATCTGCTGTCACAGGGATGCACACAACAGCCGTACATCCCTGTACCAGCAAAAAAATTATCCTGCATGGGGCATGAAAGTAATTGACTAAGTGAATGAGCCCTAAGCCCACGTACACACAGTCGGAGATTTCCACAACCAAATCCGTCGGATTTTGCCTGTCGGATTTTGTCCGTCGGATCTTGTCCGAAACTGTTGCATACACACGGTCGGGCCAAGTTGGCGAAAAATCCGATCTTTCAGAACGTGATGACATAATTTCGTTACGATGGGACTACGTTCAGGCTAGTAGCCAATAGCTTTGATGTAGGAATTTGATCTGAGCATGCGTGGCACTTGGTCCGATGAAAATGCTCTACACATGATCGGATTAGGTCCGTCCGGCCCAGTTGGTCGGGAAATATTTCCAACATGTTGGAAAATTGGGTCGGACGGAGATTCGGACGGAATCAGTCCGATGCATACCACACACAGTCGGATTATCCGACGACACGGTCCGATAAGACGCAATCCGACAGATTATCCAACCATGTGTACAAGGGCTTAGACGTCTGTGTGCCAGAAATCTAATGCCCCGTACACACGATCCGAATATCGTATGAAAACGGTCATCCGAGGAAGGATCGTACGATTTTCGGATCGTGTGTACACTACTTTCGACAGCCGATCACGACCGTTCATCCGATATTATTTGATCGGACATGCACGGAAATTTTCCTCGTACTATTCCAGATCGTACGATTTTCGTTTTAGTCAGTATAGTTGTCGCCCGAAAATACAATACAAATACATTACAACACATGATATCACTTACAATTTTTTTTCTTCTATCGTACGAGAATTTTCGTGACTTTATTTAGCTATTCAATTTCTACTTGCGATTATTAACCGAAAACGGTCGTGCGATCGGTCGTACGATATTCGGATCGTGTGTGTACGGGGCATAATAGGGAGGGCATCTGATGCTTCTGGAAGAGACTTTCTAAATAAATTCAGGTTGAGGGTCTTCTGAATATCAAGCAGATTTTGATTAATTTCGGGAACTTCCAGTGGATTTAAGTGGGGCTTACAATGAATTCAGAAGATTTCCATTGGATTCTGGGGGCTTCTGAAGGATTCATTGGAGACTTCCTACAGATTTGGTGGGGAAGTAGATGTCTTGCATTGGAGTCAGTAGGGACAGTCAACTGATTTTGGGAGGAGGAAGAGCTAACTTCTAAAAATCTGATTTATTCGAAGAAGGGAGCCTGTGGGGTACTTGTGATAAGCCTTGCCTTCATCTGACAGTACTTGATAAATAAATATGTGAATAACAGCAGGGCTTCTCCCTGTTACACCATCCCTCTCCATTCTTCATACTCTCCCCCCTCCCTCCCTTTTCCAAATCCAGCCTCCGTCTTTCTCCACCTGACGCTTTCAGTTTCCAGTTCAAACTGGCCAATCAGGAGTGAGACGTCCCCGCCATTGTGCTCACTCGCTGTGTTCTGGTGACCTTTCTCCTCTCAGCTTGTCATTCCTTGTTTGTCTAGATTTGAAAGTCTGTGGGGTGTGACGGCCCCCGGGATGGCCGGCTGGCAAAGGCAGTGTGTGTTGTCACCATCTTATCTTTCATGTAGTTACGATAGATTTTAGATACAACCTAGCAAGGGAAACGTTAAACCTATTATTATGTGCCAATAGAAAGGGAATGTTATATCTGAAATGCTCTTCTGGGAATGTGTTGTAGTCACAGACTAGAAGAGAGCCCACCATCACGTGCACAGTACGGAAAGACCGGGATGTTTCCAGGGACAAACGTTTATCTCTCGGGACAGACCATGAAAAAAGCAGAACGGTATCTGTGAATTGCATAATGATTCACAGTGTGAAAAATTACCCTCACAGCAGACTCTGCTGATGGATGTAAGAATTTCACTTCTCCATATATTGACAATCAGGAAAAATTAAGCAGAAGGTGGAGAAGATCGATTTGATCCCCATTAGACTGATTGGACAGACAGATTGACGATTGCGGTACTCTCATGGCTCCTCAGCAATCCAAAATGTGTGCAATGAATGTGATTTTCTCTGGCGGTACTGTCTATGGCCCTTGACCATCAGGCTGCCTCCCACCATGCACGTCTCTGTACCATTCTGGTAATGAGATCAATTTATCACCATTAATCTGGAAGATATTCCATTATTTATGGGCTATTAAATCTGTCATATCAGTGATGACATTACAGAATATACAGTACAGTACTAAAGTTTACCTATTTGGTAGTTACCCACAGCAGCCAATCAGAATTCATCTGTTACTGGTCGAATTTCAGCAGAGGAAATTCAAATGGGTTGCTATGGGTTCCCACACATAACCATTCTTTAAAGCCAACTGATGTAAAGGTTTATAGGATAACAATACAAAGGGGATTCAAGTCCAGATGGTTGGATATTTTCCTATACACTCAGTGGCGTAACTAGAACCTTCAGGGCCCCTATGCAAGAAACCATGAAGGGCCCCCCTGAACCCTAGCCAGGGCCCTTCCCTCCGAGTCCAGCGGTGGAACTCCAGGGCGTGGTCACAGGTATGACCTTTGTGAGTCCTGTAGTTCCACCACTGGTATCAGTATTTTTTTTTTTATTAGTTTTTTTTTAATTTTTAGGTGCCCCATTGGGGGACTGTTCCTAGGCAGGATGGGGTACCTGTCCCCAGAAGAGATGAGGTCCTTTTCTCTAGGGCAGATGAAGTTACAGCCCCCAGGTGAGAAGGGGTCCCTGTTCCCTTGGGAGGTGGGGATCCCTGTCCCCACGTGAGAAGGGTCCCTGTCCCCAGGGGGAGATGGAGGGGGTATGTAATGGTGTGTGGGAGATGGGGTCCTCTCACTCACCATGACCAAGCTGCAGGCCGCGCACTCATCCATGTTGGCCTGGGCTCCATCCAGTGTGCTGGACGGGTGATCAGCATATCTCCCAGAAAGACCTTTCATCATCTGTGTATGACGGGGGAGGGGGGGGACTGGCAGACAAGCCTGCAGTGTCCTTCGGCGAGCCGGCTCTCATAGGGCTGCACTGCACAACTAAAGATCAGCCAGTGCGATAGTTGAGCATGGAGCTCTGCTAGTCACCCTCCACCTCCAGCCACCCGTGTGCATGGTGCACTGGTACCCCTAGCTGCCTATGCCGCTGCCGGCCATATGTAGAGGGGGCTGCATGGGCCCCCTGCATCACAGGGCCCAGTTGAGGTCGCGACTGCTGCACTCCCTATAGTTACGCCCCTGTATACACTGCTAACTTCCTGTATGTTACTGGAAACCTCCGCTGAGTTCTGAAAGTGAGAACAACAGAGCAAATATTCAGATATTGCCACATATATTAATGAGTGTTCGGTGATGGGGAATAAGTCGAAGCAAAACCTTTTTGTGTTTGTTTTTTTTTGTGTTTTTTTTTTCTTTCTTTCTTTTTTTTCTTTTTTGTGTTGGACAGATTAGAGAAGGATTTGAGCTCCTGTCAGGTTTTAGGCTGGCCATACACCTATAGATTCAAAATCAGTGTTGCCAACATACCAGATTGAAATTTACTGGCACGACACCCAAAATTTCCTGGCACAGCCAAGTTTTTACTGGCATTTCCAAAAGTTACAAAATTACAGTTTTAAGTGCAAATGTTAGTATTTAGGCTACAAACAAGTACAATATGCAATTAGCAATGCGATTTAGGCTGGGTTCACACTGCTGCGGGGGGAGATCCGGATGTGATTCGCACCGCAAATCACATCCGATCTCCGTAGCGATGCGAGTTCAGCCATACAGATAGTAAGGCTGAACTCGCATCGCTCCCGCAGCAAACTCGCACGGGACCCTTTTTTTGGTCCGCAACAGAATCGGATCGCATGGGGGTTCACACCATGCGATCCGATTCCTGTGCGAGTCGGCAGATCGCACTGCGATATGCGGACGGATCTGGGGGTGTCATTAACATATCATTGACACTCCCAGCCGTTCGCATAGGGCAGTGTGAACTGCCGGCGGGAGTCGTGCGATGCGGGAAAACGCCGCGGATACGCGGCGTTCCCGCATCGCAGCGGTGTGAACCCGGCCTTAAGGTAGGTATTTTTTGTTCAGCCTTTAAGATTTTCAGTTGAAGAATAATATCAGGCGGGAGGGAACTGACTGGGCAAAAAAAAGAAGCTGTATTAGGCCGGGTTCACACCGCTGCGATGCGGGAACGCCGCGAATCTGCGGCGTTTTCCCGCATCGCACGACTCCCGCCGGCAGTTCACACTGCCCTATGCGAACGGCTGGGAGTGTCAATGATATGTTAATGACACCCCCAGATCCGATCGCATATCGCAGTGCGATCTGCCGACTCGCACAAGAATCGGATCGCATGGTGTGAATGCCCATGCGATCCGATTCTGTTGCGGACGAAAAAAAGGGTCCCGTGCGAGTTTGCTGCGGGACCGCTGCGAGTTCAGCCATACTATCTGTATGGCTGAACTCGCAGCGCTACGGAGATCGGATGTGATTTGCGGTGCGAATCACATCCGGATCTCCTCCCGCAGCAGTGTGAACCCAGCCTTAAACACGACACCAAGGGAGCTACATCGTATAAATTTATTGAAAACAGTAAAAATGTAATAACATCTCAAAAATATTCCCATGCTCCACTAGTGGTGAAGCAGTTTGAGCATATGGGGTCCCAGTGACCCTCGTCCCTTTACATCCCCCCTCCACATAAAACACACCACATGATCCACCACCTAAAATACAATCCTCCCCAAACAGCACATATAACATCAATAAACTGGATGCTTACCAGTTGAATGCAAACACTTGGACATTTGATAACAGCAAGTCACAAAACCATGATAATGGTACACACGGTCGGACATTCCGACAACAAAATCCATCAGATTTTGTCCGAAACTGGTGTTGCATACACACGGACGGACAAAGTTGTCGGAAAATCCGATCGTTCGCAACGTGATGACGTAATTTAGTTACGACGGGACTACGTTCAGGCTAGTAGCCAATAGCTTTGGTCTCGGAATTTGATCTGAGCATGCGTGGCACTTTGTCCGATCGAAATTCTCTACAAAGTCCGATTGGATCATGTTGTCGGAAAATTTTATAGCCCAGCTCTCAAACTTTGTCTGTCGGATATTCCGACGGAAACAGTCCGATGGAGCCCACACATGGTTGGATTATACGACAATACGGTCCGATAGGACATTTTCTGTCGGAATATCCGACTGTGTGTACAAGGGCTAAGACGGTGCTAAGAAAGCAACACGACACTGCCGCTTTAACCCCTTGTTTGCTGTACTGCACAAGGTTGCAGAGCGGCCCCATTTACTTGAATGGGTCATGCTTGGCAAGTGCTACACCCACCAACCATGACAGGGTGTATAACTCTTGCTGCGGCTACGACATGTTTACACCTCTGGCCACCTCTGGGGGGTGCAGTTGGGGCAGAGGTGGTAAAAACATGTCTTAACTATGTGGTTTTGCCCCCCCCCCCCCCCAACTACAAATGTAAATAAACCCTTATTGTTCTGAGCCTCCTATGAGGATGCTTTCACACTGATGTGCCACAGTTTACCGCATCTGCGACTTTCCTTGGTTAGCTGCGCTTTGCCATAGACGTCTATTATATTCTGCAGGTGTGGTGCACTTTCTGACAATGCACCAAAACTTCTGCATTCAGAAAGCGGACCAAGCTCGCAGGATATAATGGAAGTCTATTGCCTCATACACACTATCAGATTTTCTGCTGATTTTTTTTTCCTCCAGATTTACCAAAACCATATAATATGAGGAGTTTCAAGTTGTATGCACTCAGGCAGGCCCTTGTACTACATGGTTTTGGTAAATCTGAAGACAAAAATCAGCAGAAAATCTGATAGTGTGTATGGGGTTTATGGCTAAGCACAGCAAACCTGCAGGTACAGTGCCTTGAATAAGTATTCATACCACTTGAAATGTTCCGCATTTTGTCATGTTGCAACCAAAAACGTAAATGTATTTTATTGGGATTTTATGTGATAGACCAACACAAATACCGCGTACACGCGATCAAATTTTCCGGCGGACCACAGTACGCCCGGACAATTCGATCGTGTGTGGGCTCCAGCGGACTTTTTCATCGTAAAGTCCGGCAGACTTAGAAAGTAGTTTTGACTTAAAATTTGTCCGCCAGACTTGGCTTTCAGTCCGGCGGACTAGCCGGAAGAATGACGCATGCTCTGCAGCAAGTACAAGAAGGAAGCTATTGGCTACTGGTTATTGAACTTCCTTTTTCTAGTCCCTTTGTACATGCTGTACGTCATCGCGTTAGAAATCGCCGGACTTTCGGAGTGTCCGTGTGTGGCCAAGTCCGTTCGTTATAAAGTCCGGCGGCTTGTTTGCCGGACCAATTCCGCTGGACAATTCGATCGTGTGTACGTGGCAAAAGTGGCACATAATTGTGAAGTGGAAGGAAAAGGATAAATGTGAAAAGTGTGGTGTTCATTTGTATTCAGACCCCCCGGAGTCAATACTTGTGGAACCACCTTTTGCTGCAATTACAGCTGCAAATCTTTTTTGGGATGTCTCTACCAGCTTTGCACATCTAGCGAATTACATTTTTGCCCATTCTTCTTTGAAAAATAGCTAAAGCTCTGTCAGATTGGACGGAGAGCGTCTTTTAACAGCAATTTTTAAGTCTTGCCACAGATTCTCAATTTGATTTAGGTCTGGACTTTGACTGGGCCATTCTAACACACGAATATGGACACGCTTATGCTTTCGTGTGATAGACAGAACACTGCGTCTATCACACGAGCTGGTCTAGGAGGAGAGCGGGACTTTTCTCACAGCGCAGCCAACTTTTTCACACAGCTCCGAGACACGCAGCAGGAGATGCCCGCAGACTGTGTATGACATGTAGTGGAGGAGTAGGGAGCGGAGCGCTGCAGGCACAGCTTAGCCCAAAGCAGCCCCAGGGCAGGCAGCCTACCAGGAAATGTCCCAGTATCCCAGTAGGCCAGTCCAGTCCTGTTGGGGGGGGCGTTAGCTGTAATGGTGGTGCTTTTCATCTGCTAGTGGGCACTTGTAACCCCTGCTAGCGGCTGAATAAATGGTTAAAAATGCCTGCAAAGCATCGCTGCCGAATTGTTTTGCAGGTGCTTTGGCAGTGGTGCCCATTGATTTCAATGGGCAGGGGCGGTGGAGGAGCAATGTATACACTGCTGCCGCACCACCCGAAAGATGCTGCTTTGAGAACTTTTTCTAACGTCCTGCAAGCGCACCACCCTAGTGTGAAAGCACTCGGGCTCTTACACTGGGGCTGCAGGGGTAGCGTTTTTCCGGTGCTATTTTTAGCCCAAAAGGGCCTGGGCTAAAAATAGCGCCTGAAAAACACCCCCTAGTGTGAAAGGGGTCTAATGCCGTGTACACACGACTGGACTTTTCAACAGCAAAGGTCTGACGGAATGAATCCGCCGAACAATTCGATCGTGTGTGGACTTCATCGGACCTTTGCTGTCTAAAAATTAGACGGATTTTAGATTTGAAACATGTTTCAATTCAAATTTGTTCGTCTGTATGCTAGTCTGATGGATGAAAACCAACGCTAGGGCAGCTATTGGCTACTGGCTATGAACTTCCTTATTCTAGTCCGGTCGTATGTCATCACGTTCAAATCCGTCGGACTTTGGTGTGCTGGTGTGTGGCCAAGTCCGTTCGTTCGGAAAGTCCGTCGGAACTCCGCCGAATGTCCGTCGGGAAGACCGTCGGACTTATGCCCCGTACACACGTTCCGATTATCGTACGACAGATCGTTCACATTTTGTTGCATACAACTAAGATCGAATACAACAGTGCAAAATGTGTGTAAGATTTTTGTCGTACGATTCTGGAAAAATCTTCCGTTGTGCGTAGCTACGTATTTTAAATGATGTCAAATACGTGTGACCCGTGTGTGCTTCTGGTTTATTTTTGTGTTTGTGATCATGCGTGGTGTTTATTGAACTACTTTTATCGGACGCATACTGTACTGACTACACGATTGTCGTACGATGGGCTGTCATCCGACCAAAGTTTTCCTGTTTGTCCCTTCGGATTTGGTTGGACGGACTGTCGTGATCGGCTGTCGAAAGCTGCGTACTAAAGATCAGATTATCAAACGATCTGTCCGAAAGCGACTTTTGTGGTCCGATAATCGGAACGTGTGTACGGGGCATTAGTCTGCCGGAAAGTCCGGCCGTGTGTATGCGGCATTAGGTTCTCTACCAAACCTCTGAGGGCTTCACAGAACAGCTGTATTTATACTGAGATTAAATTACACACAGGTGGACTCTATTTACTAATCAGGTGACTTCTGAAGGCAGATGGTTCCACTAGATTTTAGTTAGGGGTATCAGAGTAAAAGGGGGCTGAATACAAATGCACACAACAGTTTTCAGATATTTATTTTTGTAGAAAAATTTGAAAACCATTTATCATTTTCCTTTCATTTCATAATTATGTGCCACTTTGTGTTTGTCTATCACATAAAATCCCAATAAAATACATTTACAAAATGTGGAAAATTTCAAGGGGTAGGAAAACTTTTTCAAGGCACTGTATGTCTGACTGTTGCAACGCTTGCATGACTCAGTCCTGACCACTGCTCAGTGTGTAATACGTACACATGAACTGACCAGCACGCTGTGTGTTACCCACTCCTGACCTCTGCGTTTTGTGCGTTACACATTCCAGTCGGGTTTATTGGGAATTCATTTTGAAAATCTGGTAACTTTATTGTAAAGAAATTGTTCCATCCAATAAAGCGGAGTTCCAGTCAAAAACTGTAGCTGCTGACTTTTAAAAAACAGCCACTCACCTGTCCCACGATCCAGCGACTCGCCCCAGTCAGTCTGGCCCACTGGCTTTGTTCCTCAGTGCCGGGCATCTTCACTATGGGCACCCGGCTGTGACAGCTTCACAGCCAGGTGCCCAGTGTGCATGCTCGAGACGCGCTGCACATCGTGAATGGTGGATGCAGCCTTCAAAGACCTGTCAGTGTCCCAGAAGACTGTGGGGGGGGGGGAGAACTTCAGTTTCCAAAGTCAAAATTGGGTAACCGCTTAGGGTTGCCACCTGTCTGGGATTCACCCGGACAGTTCGGGTTTTGAATCATGTGTCCAGGTTTTAGACCATCTGAAACCCAGACACAATATTCAGAATGGATTGTGGCTCCTCAAGTAATCAAGTAGAACAAATGCCAAGTGCACAGGTGTGCACAAGGGGCCCCACCCCCATACATGGACAGGAGAGAGGGCTTGCTCTGCTCCTCCTCCTCCCACCCCTACCCATCTGTCTGCCCACACACACTCCAATCCCCAGTGTTCTGTGCCTCAGCAATGGGATGTGTGGGGCTGGAAGTTTAAAGATAAGCAACTCAGCTCCGAAACATGGTGGATGGCAGGTGTTTATACATGAGCCTCCATCCTCGGGTGAGTGAGCTCCCCATCCAATGTCTGTAACTGAAGTCTCCCCTTTCCCTCCCTTCTCTCTCCAGCCTCCACGCAAGTGAGTACACTAAGGTAAGGGGTGCCTTGTGGACTGTGATGTAAAGGGGGCTTTAAGGGCCCTAGTTTAAGGAGGAATGTAATGGGAACTCTGTAAGTTGGAGGATTGGTGAGCAGTAACTCCTTTACATCGGAGTTCCCCTTTACACTAGAGTCCACAGTGTTCCCCCCTAAAAATAAAATTGCTGTGTGCTGCTAAAGTGTTCGGGTTTGGCTTGAAGAAAAGGTGGCAACCCTATAACCGCTCCTCAAGAGGAGCGGGGGATGAGTCCTTAACCAGTTGCCGACCAGCGCACGCCGATGTACGTCAGCAGAATGGCACGGGCAGGCAAATGGGCGTACCTGTACATCCCTTTAAATTCGCCGCCCTGCCATCGGGAGCGCGCCGGCAGCAGCAGCGCTCCCGTGCTGGTCGGGACCCCCGTGAGTCCGGTCGCGGGACCCGCGGACTCGATCGCCGCAGGCATACCCGCTATCGTCTCACGGAGCGCCCGAATTAAGAATTGCCGTTGTAAACAGCATTTCTCCATTCTGCCTAGCAACTAGTGACGCTGATCTCTGCTCCATGTGATTGGAGCAGAGATCAGTGTTCACTAAATTAAAGCCCAGCCCCCAACAGTTAGTAACACACCCCTAGGAACACTTAACCCCTACACTGCCACCCCCTGGTTAACCCCTTCACTGCCAGTGTCATTTACACAGGAATCACTGCATTTATATACAGTAGCAGTGATTGCGGTATAAATGACAATGGTCCCAAAAATGTGTCAAAAATGTCCGATGTGTCCGCCATAATGTCGCATTCACAATAAAAATCGCTGATCGCCGCCATTACTAGTAAAAAAAAAAAATATTAATAAAAATGCCATAAAACTATCCCTTATTTTGTAAACGCTATAACTTTTGCGCAAACCAATCAATAATCGCTTATTGCGATTTTTTTTACCAAAAATATGTAGAAGAATACGTATCGGCCTAAACTGAGGGAAAAAAATGTTTTTTTATATATTTTTGGGGGATATTTATTATAACATAAAGTAAAAAATAATGCGTTTTTTCAAAATTGTCGCTCTATTTTTGTTTATAGTGCAAAAAATAAAAACCTCAGAGGTGATCAAATACCACCAAAAGAAAGCTCTATTTGTGGGAAAAAAAGGACGTCAATTTTGTTAGGGAGCCACGTCGCACGACCGCGCAATTGTCAGTTAAAGCGACGCAGTGCCGAATCGCAAAAAGTGGTCTGGTCTTTGACCAGCAAAATGGTCCGGTCTGAAAGTGGTTAAAGCGCAACTTCCCCTTTTGGATGGAGCTCCGCTTTAATTTCTAGCTAAAGCACAGACTGATTTCGGGCTGGGCAGCCCAGTAGATGCTCATCAGTGTAAAGCTTATTGTAAGTTAACAGCCACTGAGCTGTCTGCCTTTGTCCTGTTCTATAGAATGGCATTCTGCTACACCCACTCCTGGACAGACATAGGACTCCAATCAACAGTTCTGGGAACTCCCTGATATTCTAGAATTCTATTAATTCCCATTTACAACTTTTTTGGGGGGGGGGGTTATTGTGTTGTGATTGTGGGGGTTTCTTGTTTCAAGAAACTCTACATTCAGGTCAAATCTCTAGAGAGACTCACATTTCAGTCTGCACAAAAGCCGCTCTGATCTAGAACGGGATCTTTGACAGTTTAAGTCATAAAAGTTATTTGCTGTACAATTTGTTCAGTAAAAGAACAGTACGAACAATGTTTCAGCAATGGAATTAACTGAAATTAACTTTGATCCTGTGGGGAGACATTTACCATCATACCATCCATACACATGGGCCAAATGTCAGGGGGGTTTGGCCCACGTGTACTGCAGACCAGGGCAGGACTTAGGGTGGTGGGGGCCCCTGGGCTTGGGTCACTTTCAGGCCCTACCTTCTATACATTACTTTTAATAGAACAAAATGATACATACACAAGCTATGTATTAGAGCTACACAATTCAGGATAAACTGAGAATAAAACTAGAGATAACGATTCTGAACAAACAACTAAACGAAATTACATAATTTATGTTAATTGCTGAAGTCTATTAAAATTGTTAAATTAATCTCAATAATTGTCACTGTAATAGGTTATTTCTCTCACATGGCATGTGTATACCACAAATGACACCCCAAAATACATTCTGCTACTCCTCCTGAGTATTACGATACCACATGTGTGGGACTTTTTCACTGCCTAGCCACTTAGAGAGGCCCAACATGCAGGGAGTGCCGTCACGTGTTCTAGGAGCATAAATTACACATCTAACTTCTTGACTACCTATTAAACTTTTGAAGGCCCTGGAGCACCAGGACAATGACATGTGACACTGACGTGGCACTGATGACATCTTACACTGATGTGGCACTGATGACAGATGGCACTAATACATGGCACTGATGACACGTGACACTGATGACAGATGGCACTAATATGTGGCACTGATGACACGTGGCACTAATGACAGATGGCACTAATACGTGACACTGATGACAGATGACACTAATATGTGGCACTAATACGTGACACCGACAGATGACACTAATAGGTGGCACTGATGACACGTGACACTGATGACAGATGGCACTTATAAGTGGCACTGATGACAGATTGCGCTTATACGTGGCACTGGGCACTTTATTTTCCCCCTTCTTTTTTACCTTGACGTTGCCACTGTTCGCTCTCCCCGAGAGATGGCGATGAGAGATGATCTCATATGTTTACATATGAGATCATCTCCCATTGGACACTGCGATCGAGTGCTAAATGGCCACTGTAATTGGGGAAGTAAACAGGAGAACGTCCAGGGACGTCCTCCCGGCAATTGGAGTCTGCGCTGTAGCCATCTTTTGGCTATAGCACGGACACCTAGTGTTTAAAACTTAAAGAAGATACAGTATTTAAAACTTAAACAGGGGTGCCCGCGGGGCCCCCTATTGGATGGGGCCCATGGGCTTGAGCCCAGTCAGGTCCAATGGTAAGTCCAGCCCTGCTGCAGACTGTCTGGAGGGTTCTGGTGGGGGGGGGGGTTCTGACCTTAGCTGACAGTTTTTTTCATTCAGCCCGCTGGGTTTTACAAAAAAAAATAGCAGTGTGTACTAGGCATTACTGTCCTGAGACCCCATGGATGCAGGCAACTCCATTAGCAGCCCAAAATGGCTGCTAGCACAAAGTCGTAAAAAGCACACGCAACACAATGTCATTTTATAAATAAATAATCTCATATTTTTTATAATTTCTACTTCCATAAAGGTGAAATATTGTGACATGGTTTATAATTGCTTGTCTCTTGCTGTTCTACATAAAAAAATCTTCATTAGCTCAGGGGACATTTAAGCACATTATGATTGTATACCGCCAATCTGGCCACAGGACAATGGAGGCCAATCAGCATAAACAGGTTGGTGCATGATAGAAATCCAAAGAAAGATGGGTGTGAGGCACTCAACACAGATCCTTAACTTGTGATGAGAAATTTTCAGTTATGCGTAAAGACATGCCAACATGTTTCAGGGGCCAAGAACCCCCCTTCATCAGATCTTTGAATGAGCACTTGAATGAAACGTGTGCAGTAGCAGTGCCGCCTGCCAAATTTAAAAGGCCTTTAAATTTTTGGTACAGCACAAAGCATTGTGACCACATGTGTACATCCCAAAGTGACTGCATCTCCTTGTTCAGATAAGTGGTTGGGGAGGGGGACAGTAAAACCCTGGCTCAGCCATCTGCTCTTGCAGCCCCTTGCTTTGTGAACGAGCCCTAAGGAAAAGAGGAGGCTAAGCCGCCCTTTTGGGGTTCTGAGGAGGAGAGGTGAGGTCCAGGGCTGAATTGTCCCCTCACCCGCTGTATACTCACAGTTTAGACCTCCTTCTCATCATGGCACCCATCAGGAATAAAGGCACTTTCTTCTTCCCATCTCAAGTCATATGTGTCACACGTTTCATGGTGGGCAGAGTTTAAAATTCTCATCTGTCCATTTTCATCTGTCCGTTTCCATTAGGTTTAATGTGGAGAAATGTAAAGTAATGCACATAGGGTAAAAAACACAAATGCAAACTACTCACTAAGGGGAGAACCGATGGGGGAATCAAGGTTGGAGAAAGATCTGGGGGTCCTAGTAGATGACAGATTGAGCAATAGCATGCAATGTCAAGCTGCAGGTGCCAAAGCAGGCAGAATATTAGCATGTACAAAAAAAGGGATATACTCCAGAGATAAAACAATAATCCTACCACTGTATAAAACATTGGTTGGACCACATCTGGAGTATTCTGTCCAGTTCTGGTCACCAGTCCTCAGAAGGGATGTGCTGGAACTGGAGAGAGTCCAAAGAAGGGCAACAAAACTAATAAGGGGACTGAAGGACTTCAATTGTGAGGAAAGAGTGCGAACATTAGATTTATTCTCGTTGGAGAAAAGACGCTTGCAAGGGGGCATGATAGCCATTTACAAATACCCCCATGGCGATCCCAGCATAGGAAAAAAACTATTCAGTCACAAGGAGTGTAAGAGGACAAGGGGCCACACATTGAGATTGGAAGAGAAGCAGTTTAACCTTAAACTGCGAAGGGGTTTTTTCCCTGTCAGGGCAAAAGGGATGTGGAACTCTCTTCCACAATTGGTGGTGGCTGTGAGGAGTATTGATAGTTTTAAGAGACTCTTAGATGTGCATCTTAAGGTACGTGACATACAGGGATATGGAAAATATAGACAGTGACGCATGTGCACATACACAGGTTGAACTGGATGGACTATTGTCTTTTTTCGACCTTACCTACTCTAATACTATGATCTGGCCATAAACACAAATTATTTGTTGTGTTTTGTACAGTGTATGCAATCATCCACCAATGGAAGATGATGGCCAAATGTGAGAAACCAAACTCTCATATGAAAGGCAGGAAGACAACAGAGACCCCCAGCAAATAGTGGCTTTATCCAGAGGCGTAACTAGAACCTTTAGGGCACCAGTGCAAGAAACCATGATGGGCCCCCCTGCCCCCCCTTCCATCCAAGCCCCGGGCTTCCAATTTTGGGAAGGGTGGACATCCTCCTAGAACCCTGCTTCCCGAATGCCTCCTGGGGCGTGCATCCAGCACAATCACAGTGGCCCTTTACCATTTGATCAGCCGATCACATGTAAACAGACTTGCCGGTAATTCGCAGCCCTTTACTCCCATGCTGTGTCTGTGTGAGGAAAGGACTGTCGTTAACTGTCAAAAATGTCAGTAAATTGTTTACACTGATAATCAGTGCCCCGCTCATCGGTGCCATCTATCAATGCTCATCAATGCCATCTATTAGTGCCCATCAATGCTGCCTATCAGTGCTCATCAATTCCGCCTACAAGTTTTACCTATCAGTGCTTATTAATGCCGCCTATTAGTGCCCATGAAGTCTGCCTATCAGCACCACCTATCAGTGCTCATTAATGCCGCCTAACAGCGTCCATCAGTGCCACCTATAAGTACTCTTCAATGCTGCCAATCAGTGCCAACTATCAGTGCTCATCAATACTGCCTATAAGCATTCCTCAGTGGCCATCAGTGCAGCCTATAAGTTCTGCCTATCAGTGCTCATCAATGCCCATCAGTGCCACCTATCAGTGCCACCTATCAGTGCCCATAAATGCCACCTATCAGTGCACATTAGTGGCTCCTATCAGTGCTCATCAATGGGGCCTATTTGTGCCCATTAGTGCCTCCTATCAGTGCCTATCAATGCCTCCTATCAGTGCCCATCAATGCCTCTTACCAGTGCTGTTGTGGATGAATTAAATCTTCTCCTATAAGCAAATAATTCCATGGGCTAATAAGCACATTCATAACTCTCTTGTATAATGCCGGGAAAGCTTGTTTGTTTATCACAAAGTAACACAGGCAGACGCAGGTATCACATTGGGCTTAGCAAAATCTACCCGCGCGAGATTTGAACATGGTTCGAAACTCGGCCTGTTCATGCTAAGCCAGCTGAGATTCAAATTGTCTATGGCCAGCTTAAGTCCTCCCTTTACCACCTGCAGTTCTCTGGAGCTAGGACATCAAAGAGAGGTGAACTACATAGCTATCACAATGTAGAACAACATACAGCTCTATAATTTGTAACATGCAATAGAAGTAAAACCTAATATACATACATGGTAGTGTCCCAACCACCTAAAGCATGCTCCACAGAGGTTGTCTCCAGTGTCTTTCATGAGATTGCTAATGCCCCGTACACGCGACCGGACTTTTCAACATCAAAAGTCTGACGGAATGATTCCGGCAGACTATTCGATCGTGTGTGGGCTGCAACGGACTTTTGATTCGCAAAAGTCTGACAGACTTTAGAAATGGAACATGCTTCAAATTTTTCCGCAAGAACTCTGCCGGACCCAGTTCCTACCGAGAAATTCGCTCGTGTGTATGCTATTCCGACGGACTAAAACCGACGCTAGTGCAGCTATTGGCTACTGGCTATGAACTTCCTTATTCGAGTCGAGTCGTACGTCATCACGTTCGAATCCATCGGAGTTTGGTGTGATTGTGTGTGGCCAAGTCCGCTCATTCGGAAAGTCCGTCAGAACTCTGCCGGAACTCCGTCAGAACTCCTTCGAAAGTCTGTCGGACATAAGTCTGGTCGTGTGTACGCGGCATAAGAAGGAAGTCAGCCGTACAGAAGTGAAACTTTTGTCACACTGATACAAGAGACAAAAAAGGTCCTATGCGCAGCATATCACAGCAAGACCCTGTGATTAACCTGCAGAGGGTCGGAGTGAAACACGTTTAATGTCGCAGTCACGATAAAAATCGCTGATCGCTGCCATTACTAGTAAAAAAAAAAAAAAGATGATTAAAAATGCCATAAAACTATCCCCTATTTTGTAGATGCTATAACTTTTGCGCCAACCAATCAATAAACGCTTATTGTGATTTTTTTTTTACCAAAAATATGTAGAAGAATACGTATCAGCCTAAAGTGAGGAAAAAACATGTTTCTTTATATATTTTTTCAAAATTCTCGCTGTTTTTTTGTTTATAGTGCAAAAAATAAAAACCGGAGAGGTGATCAAATACCACCAAAAGAAAGCTCTATTTGTGGGAAAAAAAGGACGTCAATTTTGTTTGGGAGCCACGTCGCACGACCGCACAATTGTCAGTTAAAGCGACGCAGTGCCGAATCGCAAAAAGTGGTCTGGTCTTTGACCAGCAAAATGGTCCGGTCTGTAAGTGGTTAAAGCGCAACTTCCCCTAAAAATGGCATAAAACTATCCCTATGTTGTAAACGCTATAACTTTTGCGCAAACCATTCAATAATCGCTTATTGCGACTTTTTTACCAAAAATATGTAGAAGAATACGTATCGGCCTAAACTGAGGGAAAAAAATGTTTCTTTTATATATTTTTGTGGGATATTTCTTATAACATAAAGTAAAAAATAATGCGTTTTTTCAAAATTGTCGCTCTATTTTTGTTTATAGCGCAAAAAATAAAAACCGGAGAGGTGATCAAATACCACCAAAAGAAAGCTCTATTTGTGGGGAAAAAAAGGACATCAATTTTGTTTGGGAGCCACGTCGCACAACCGCGCAATTGTCAGTTAAAGCGACGCAGTGCTGAATCGCAAAAAGTGCTCTGGTCAAGAAGGGGGTAAATCCTTCTGGGGCTGAAGTGGTCAAAAAAGGTGCACCTGGGAATGGGAGGGTGGATGATGCAGGGTGTGTGGTAATGAGGTCAGCTGGTCAACTCCTTCTTGTATCATGACCTAAAGTCTGATCAGGAAGAAGACATTACTAATGGAAGCGTCCTGGAAACATGGATGGAGGACAGTAAGGTACGTGTCTTTAGATTTAATGGAAAGCGTTGATATTTTTGCAAAAAAAAATACATGAATGCTATATTGGTACATAGGGGAGCTGGAATTTAGAAGAAAAAAAAAGTGAATTTACCCTTTAAAGATTCCGAGAACTGGGACCACAGGTCTAACTTCTGTCTTTGAAGTATAAAGCCCCGTACACACGAGAGGACTTATGTCCGACAGACTTCCGAAGGAGTTCTGCCGGAGTTCCGACAGAGTTCTGACGGACTTTTCGGCTGAGCGGACTTGGCCACACACAATCACACTAAAATCCGATGGATTCGAACGTGATGACGTACGACTGGATTCGAATAAGGAAGTTCATAGCCAGTAGCCAATAGCTGCCCTAGCGTCGGTTTTAGTCCGTGGGAATAGCATACACACGAGCGAATTTTTCGAAGGGACCGGGTCCGGCGGAGTTCCTTCGGAAAAATTTGAAGCATGTTCCATATTCTAAAGTCCTTCAGACTTTGGCGAGTCAAAAGTCCGTTGCAGCCCACACACGATCGAATAGTCTGACGGAATCAGTCCGTCGGACTTTGGATGTTGAAAAGTCCGCTCGTGTGTACGGGGCTTAACAGAAAAGATAGTGGATCTCCAGTGTAGAGTCACAGCACTTTTTTAGGAGCTGGCACCAAAGATCCCTATGGACTATCAGGGATTCAACATCCATCAAGCTCTCACTAGACAGAAACTGAAAGGGCCACCTAAGGAATATCATGAGACCCCATTATTATCTTAAAAAGGAAAGGCTCCTAAAAGTGGCAAGAAACAGTCCAGAGCTGAAATTCCAAGAACACACCTACCAATTATTTACAGATCCCTCATCTGCAACATTACCAGTAGGGCATACCCTTTGGACTCCAGTTTTTGCACTGTGGAAAAAAACACGCATTTACTACACTAGACGAAAACCAGAAAGGAATAGTAAAGCCGCGTACACACGAGCGGATTGTATGGCCTACTTAGTCCGTCATACAATCCGACGGACAGTCCGTCATACTTTCGAATGAACGGACTTGACCACACACGGATGCATAAACAGTACGTTGAAAGCTTGCGCGATGACGTGTACAGCACGTACGACGGGACTAGAAATAGGAAGTCCAATACACAGCAATGCAACCTTCCACCGTGTAAATCCTTTCTGAGCATGCGCCATTCTTAGTCCGTCGAACTAGCCTACTGACGAGCGGATTGTCCGCTGAAACCAAAGTATGACGGACAGTATTACGGAATTTCCGAAATACTTAGTACGCCAGACTGCACGCTGAAAAAGTCCGCTGAAGCCCACACACGAGCGGACTGTCCGCTGAAATGTGTTTCGGCGGACTAAGTAGGCCATACAATCCGCCCGTGTGTACGCGGCTTAACTCTGTGGCTTCTAATGTCAGAGCATGATATTGCTGCCCGCATGGGTACTCAATCTACTCTGAACCATTGTGCCTGGGCGCTGTCCCAGTCTCTACATACTTCTTGGGTTCGCCCAAAGTTGGACATTAGACCCCAACATCTTCTGTCACCAAAGGACTTGGAGGCACTAAGCTGTGTATATATTTATTTCAAATTTCTTTCTCCAAGTTATCTTTTATTGCTTAAATTATTATTTATAGAAGCTGAGTTTGGCAATTCTATGACCTAGATATGCAGGCTATTATGTGTAGCAAGGTCCCACGCCTCCTTCGGTCTGATGAGAACCTCCAGGGCCAGAGATAGCTGATATGCATCTGAATATGGTGGGTTGTGAGGCATAGTGGGTGCAAGGTAGTTAAAGTTATTGGGCACTAGACACTTCTTGGATGCAAAAAATATTTTTTTTCTCTTAACAGAACTTTTGGGAGAGAGGGTTAGGGCCAGGACACCCTTAGGTAGTTGCAAGATCAATTGACCGACTCCGAGACTTCAACAGGAGGACAGCCATGCAGAGAAAGGCCTCCAGCAGGATGCCACATCTTCACAGTTCTTAACACAAAGCGTAACAGTTCTTTCACTTCCACTACAATACCTTCTTGTAGTCCTTCAGCCCACTGAGCTCCCAGTCTGTCACTAGACTAAATGATTCACTGACACTGAATCCCCTGAGCTCCTCCAATCTTCATGGTGGTATCTTTCTCAAGAGTCACCCCCGCTTGGCACTCAAGATATCTCTCAAGCTTCTCCCCACTGGCCTGCTCGGTCTCTGGCTTGACACACAAGGCTGCTCTGCAAGCGTCACCTCTGCTGGCTGGGTCCTTGGTTTGATACTCACCGAAGTTTCCCGATTCTTCACCGTCCTCTGTTGGTGAGAATACTGCTCCGGTACTTGCTTCAGTTACTCACTTTGGTCCCTGGTAATAAGGAGGTTGGTCCCATAGTGGCGACAGCTTCCCATCTACCTCTGACCATGGCAGGTTCTCTGGGTGGCAGAACCGTCACTTCTGGTTGGATTGCAAGCCGCAAACCCAACCCTGTGCTGCTCTCTTGCTTCTGGATAGACCCTCAGACAGCCTAGCAGCAAGATGTGCCCATGATAGGCCCAATCTCCGGCCTAGCAGCCCAGGCAGTACAATACATGACCACCCAGACAGCTGTCCAGGTGGCACAGAACACCGATCACCTGACTCCACCCAAATATATAGGTTCTCCAAGCAGGCCAAGGGATTTAGGAAAACCCCATACACCCATAATATGACCTTGCAGTGCCCTTCTCATATCTAATGCCACCAGGCATTAGAGAGAAGCGGCCAAAGAGAGAAGTGCAGCAATTACAGAGTTAGAGTGAAATCAATTGATCCTCAACAATTAGCCAAGGTAATACCTGGCAGTTAAATTTAGGAGCAACCCGGCCTAAACACCAAGGTTCTACATATGTAACTCTCATTGCTCCTCGGGACAGTTGAGTGTGGGACACCTAGGGAGGTACAGTTTTTTCCGAACATGAGATATATAAGTATCTTTGTTAAATGCTGTAGTTGTAACCTTATAGTTAGTTATAGGATGAGGCTTACCGTAGTTTTACAGTGACACTCACCCAGACCAAATAATGCTTAAAATCCTAGCAACTATGTGCCCCATTCTACAGTTATGTTATAACATGAACTTCCTGCTAGTATTGTTTATATCAACCAAGCAGTGCAAGCTATCTTTGACATTTCATAAACACTCTCTTCTATAGGGCTCACAATAGAATTGGTTGGTGTGTAGGCAGGTGCCTACAAGAGGGTTCTGGAAAGTTAAGAAAAATGGTCTGTGCTTATGCCCTTAAGATAACCGGGCCTTCATTAAGACAACAGAATATAAGTGACAAAGCTTACATGCATAATCTACTATGCTATTTTACTCAGTACAGACTGTGTACAACATTCATTTTCAAACCGGATACTGTTGATCTCTGCACGACCAAGTATTGTTAACCTTTTGAGATTACTATTAACCACTTGCCGCTGAGCGTACGCAGATGTGCGTACTCGGCTTCCGGGGGTTATAATGGGATGATGCCCGCACCTGCAGGCATCATCCCAGTACTGATTTTTAGAGCGGGCGATTGGCTTTCCAGCCAAAACAATTGATGCGGCTAAAAGCCGCTCGGCTGTTATGCTGGAGGAGCAGGAGGAGACGTCCCCCCCTCCCGCCGCTCTTACCGGAGCTCCCGTTCAATCGGGAGCACCGATGCACAATCCGCTACTTCTGGTGGCTAGGGAGGGATTCGGAGCGCAGCTGGAATGCACGCCGCTCCTCCACGATCTCCCTGACAGGGCCGGTTGCGTGTTACATAGCACCTACGGCGCAAAGCTTTCCTTAAGCTTACTGCTATTATTTTTTATTTGGGTACCAACTACACAACAAGGAGGTGGAAGTATTCGATACAGGGCGTACACAGGCAGAGATACTACATGCCCGTAACCCCTTAGGGGGATAGGAATCTGGTGAGTGGGGACCCAAAGGGGCACGAGCACAGAAGTCACTGGATTTATGTGAACACAAAAGTCACCTTTTCTCTTTTTTTGAGGCATCCGGAACCTCATGAGACATTTATTGAACTTTATATATACAGCCTTCACTGAGCACTTTTTGGGACAATACTGTTGTATACTTTAGCAAACTTTATTATCTTTGCACCTGATTATTGTGGATTGTTGTTGAGTATAGACAACCTAATACGGTTGTCTGTAAGGTCTAAAATATTGCTGCAATTATTGTTTTTTATGCACTGTAGCTTTTATATTTTTTGCATATTTTTTTGCATGGGTGTATAATTTTTCTGATGGTTTTTACTGCATTAAGTTTTTTTTGCACGTATTGCACCTTAGCACTAATTTGCACCTTGAGAACACCTCATTAGTTTATAATATTTTTTAATGGCGTTGGATTCTATAATATCTGTGAGATAAGGATCTGGAGCTTGTACTACATCAGATACAATAGAGCGTTCATGTGGACATTACCTAGATCCTAACTATAAGAAGGATACACTAAACACGTATAGTTACTGGTTTATTGGAATCTTACATTTTTATTATTTTTTATTTTTCACATTTCACCACTTATACTGGAAGGGACACTTATATAGTTTACGCCCACTACCTACCTCAGGTACAATAAATTTTGAGCGCACCACAGAGGAGGGGTGTACATAGAGGAGGTAGGTGGGAAGTCAGTACGCATTAGTATTAAAGGGGCCTTTTGATAGGGATTCTGTCTACATATAAGATATTGATTTGAACCTCCTCCCCTTCTTTTTCTTCTTGTTTAGGTTGCTATCTCCTTTATAATAGTATAGAGCATATATGACTGGTAACGTGGTGTGTGGATAAGCCAATTCGAGCACTGGGAAATATAACCTGGGTATTATATTATAGATAAATTAGTCATTCTGTTATAGGTAGCGACACAAGCCCTATAATAACATTATAAATAACTCTTAGCCCTTGTACACACGGTCGGAGATTCCGACGGAATGTGTCCGATCGGACCGTTTTGTCGGATATTCCGACTGTGTGTGGTCTCCATCGGACTGTTTCCGTCGGAGTATCCGACAGACCAAGTTTTCCAACTTGTTGGTAAAATTTTCAGACAAAATGCTCCGATCGGACATACTCGGATCATGTGTAGAGAATTCCGATCGGACAAAGTGCCACGTATGCTTAGATCAAATTCCTACATCAAAGCTATTGGCTACTAGCCTGAACGTAGTCCCGTCGTAACGAAATAACGTCATCACGTTCTGAACGATCGGATTTTCCGACAACTTCGTCCGACCGTGTGTATACAACAGTTTCGGGCAAAATCCGTCGGACCAAATCTGTCGGACAAAATCCGACGGATTTGGTTGTCGGAATCTCCGATCGTGTGTACTTAGGGCTTAGACTCTGTGCCCTGTGGGATCTTATACTCTAGCTCCCTGTCCAGGACCATGGCTACAACCCTGTATAGCTGCTTCTCAGAACCATCAACCCTCAGCAGTCAGTCCACAACCTTCGCCATGTGCTCCTAGTCACTTGCTCCCGCAGGTAACCTGACACTCCCTTTCTTCCAAAAAATATTAATTCACCCAAATAGGGATGTGGCAATCAACATATAAAGCTCCTCTTTGGGTATTCCTGGAGACAAACTTAGCTCCCCACAATCCAATGCCAACATTTTGTGGCTACCACTGAAATCTCACATTCCTTCCTCATGCCCAGTGACCAGACACTCCTTACAGACTTGGGATCGCCTATGAACTTTACACGACCTAATATCTCCACATATCCCTCTTTTGGTGATCTTGGGAAAACCACTGTTTCCACCAGGATATGTTAATCTGCAGTCATTCACACCCTGATTTAGCCTCGAACTTCCACAGCTGTGAGATTCCTCAGGCAGGAAGGGGTTAGTTGATAACAGTTGGTCTGTTTTAGTTCTAATTTTTCTTTCTTTGTTTTATCTAATTCTTCACACATTTCCTAGTTGTCTCTAATCTGAGTTGGACAGTGGATTTGGTGGTTGTATTTGATCTTGCAGTTGGAAGATGATGGCAGATGAAGTCTCGGAAAAAACTATTTATCTCACAAGACGAAAGCTTGTCTCTTACAACCCAGCGTCGTTTTTTCTATTCTTTATTTAGATATTCCTGTACAGTTGTCAAGGCGGTATAATCAAAGCCAAGCAAATATCATAGGTTTGTTGTTTGGGTACATTGGCTAGAAAAAATACACACAAACACACACACACACACACACACACACACATATGTAAAGAGTATACACAAAGGAAAACAGTCTGGTGTTCTTAAAGGGACAGTAAACTGCCAAAGTAAATACAAACATTTGAGACCCTGGGGCATTGTGCCTTAATATGCATACAGTGGGGATCGAAAGTTTGGGCACCCCAGGTAAAAATGTGTATTAATGTGCATAACGAAGCCAAGGAAAGATGGAAAAATTCGATTTTCTGAGATTTTTCCATCTTTCCTTGGCTTTCTTATGCACATTAATACACATTTTTACCTGGGGTGCCCAAACTTTTGATCCCCACTGTATATATAGCATATTTGCACATTATAGCACATTTTAGCACACGCCCAGAAAAGCCATCTCCTCTAGCCCTGAGATACCTGCACGCCACTCCATGGCCTTCGTTTCTATCTTCACCCAGTCTTCTTCCAGGCTTGAAATCTTGGGGTCTGGATGGGGAAAAAAGGAAGGGGTGATGAGAGAGTGGATGGGCTGACAGTAGGGATGGGGTAAGGAGAATGACAAGGGGGAGTGAGGAAGGAAGGAATTGGGGCCTTATGAAAAAGTGGAGGTTGAGTGTAAAGGGTATTGGGGGAGAAAGGATGAGGAAGGAAGTGAAAGGGGAGAAAGGATGGGGATTTTGCCAGACCTATTGTGTGTGGTAAGAGTAGGTTTCTGCTAATCAGTGTGGATATAAGCTAAATGTATCCTCTGCCATGATACAAAAAAGGATTATGGAAAAGGATTGCGCAGTCACTCCAAGAGGAGTCTGGGGGCATTCTTCTGAGAGTGTGACTTGGTGGCAGTAGAACCTTTTTTTTTTTTCTATAATGTTCCTTGTGGTGCTGAACAGAGGTCTGTCTAAACAGAAGGTTAGAGTGAAGGAGGAATGCCGCAGGGTCATCTTTTAGGTCTATTCAGGGGCGTAACTATAGGGGGTGCAGCAGTCGCGACCGCAACTGGGCCCTGTGATGCAGGGGGCCCATGCAGCCCCCTCTACATATGGCCGGCAGCAGCATAGGAAGCTAGCACACACTATTACATACCCCTCCATATCCCCCTGGGGACAGGGACCCCTTCTCACCTGGGGCAGTAACTTCATCTGCCCTGGAGAAAAGGACCTCATCTCTTCTGGGGACAGGGACCCAATTCTGCCTGGGGACAGTCCCCCAATGGGGCACCTAAAAATGTCAAAAAAAAACTACTGATACTAGTGGTGGAGCTACAGGGCTCACAAAGGTCATACCTGTGACCACGCCCTGGAGTTCCACCGCCGGACTCAGAGGGAAGGGCCCTGGCTGGGGTTCAGGGGGGCCCTTCATGGTTTCTTGCATCAGGGCCCTGAAGGTTCTAGTTACGCCACTGGGTCTATTCCTTTTAGGTTAGTACTAGTCAATTCAACAATATTTGTAGGAGTGTGTCTGGTTCATTCAAACCCAAATTTGAGAGGTTTGAGGGTAAAGTTTGTGAAGGTAAATAGGTACTCTGTAGCTTCTGGTAGAAAGTTTGACACCCAGTTTCTGAGTTTTGCATGCTATAGAGATTTTGTGATATTACCTCTGTGAGCCTTAGAAAACGATCTGCCTGATTCTGCTTCCTATTAATGGATATATGGTGGATAAATGTCAGGTCAACGTTTTGTAAGTTAAAGAGATTGTACGATGCAGGAGATCTGTATCCAAGCAGAGATTTTCAAAGTGTGTGTTTGGCATTGTCAGGTTGAATTGAAAGTGAATAAAACAAAAAATTGCTATAGTTGTATGGCTTTCCAAAAATTGCAGCATAGTTTTTAAATGGTGCAGTATTAAATGGGGCGATTTGTGAATTATGTTATTCAACACATTTCAAATGGTCATTTTATGGGAATAATTTATGTTTGGTAATTAAAGTGGTTGTAAACCCTTACATATTCCTCAGGGAAGTGGCTGGCCTCAGGTGATACACAGAGATGAAACAAATCCTCCAACATTGGTTGTACCTGTTTATTTGCAGACGTCTTTTCCCTACATCCATTCAAAGTGCAGAATTTACACAGGATCTCTCAGCTCTGAAAAGCAGGGGGCGGAGAGCTGAAGTTACACCAGTGTGGAGAGCTCTGAGAGCTGATTGGAGGGAAGGGAAAGCCCTTGTACACACGGTCGGACATTCCGCCGGAAAATTTCCGATCGGACCGTGTTGTTGGATAATCCGACTGTGTGTGGGCTCCATCGGACTGTTTCCGTCGGAATATCCGACGGACAAAGTTTTAGAGCTGGGATATAAAACTTTCCGACAACATGATCCGATTGGACTTTGTCCGATTGTGTGCAGAGAATTCCGATCGGACAAAGTGCCACGCATGCTCAGATCAAATTCCTAGACCAGAGCTATTGGCTACTAGCCTGAACGTAGTCCCGTCGTAACAAAATAATGTCATCAAGTTACGTATGATCGGATTTTCCGACAACTCTGTCCGACCGTGTGTATGCAACACAAGTTTCGAACAAAATCCGTCGGACAAAATCTGATGGATTTTGCTGTCGGAATGTCCGACCGTGTGTACAAGGGCATACACTCCCTTTCACCCAGCACATGGGAACAGACCTGAGGCTAATAATCACAGGCTGTGCCCTAACCTTTTTTCTCTTGGTGGCAAAAAACTTGTCAGAAGTGACTCATGCTTATAGCAGAGGAATGAAGCAGCAGACAGAAATTACACTTAGTGCTCTGGATTGAGACAAGTACACATTATAAAGGGATATGCTTTATTCATATTTCATGTCTGAAGTTTACAAACACTTTCTTCTGGCACCCACGTAGCAGATCTGGTTGAGTTTAAAGTGGTAGTAAACTGGCACAAAAAAATCAGGTCCCCAGCAGGTGTAAGACATAGTATGTACCGCATACTAGTACATTATGACAGATCTACCTGCAAACAGAGCCCTTCAGCGCAGCACTGTTATGGCTCCCCAGTGCTTACATTTTCACCCAGTAATTCTTCCAGGTTCGCGGACCCTGGCTGTATCAATGGCTGGGATGACGTCACTCCCACACCCGCGCGCAGGAGCCCCAGCACAGAGCTTTGAAGGTACGCACGGGTATGCTGTTCCTTCAGAGTGCATGCGCGGATGACGTCACTGGCTGCATCCTATGTCAATATCTCCTAAACAGTGCAAGTTTAGAAGATATTCACTGTACCTACAGGTAAGCCTTATTATAGATTTATCTGTGTAGGTACAAGTTAAAAAATAGGATTTTTATAACAGCTTACCTGTAAAATCCTTTTCTTTGAAGTACATCATGGGACACAGAGCCATAGTAGTTACTATGTGGGTTATAGGCCACCTTCAGGTGACGGACACTGGCATACCCTAAGACAAAAAGTGCTCTCCCTATATAACCACTCCCACAGTTTTGTAACAAAGGGAGGGACGTTCCATGATGTACTTCAAAGAAAAGGATTTTACAGGTAAGCTGGTATAAAAATCCTATTTTATTATCATACATCATGGGACACAGAGCCATAGTAGTTCCTATGTGGGATGTCCCATAGCAATGGCAACTGAAGGAAGGGAGACACAACAAAAGTAGGGCACCAAGAGACAAGAGGACTTATACTGCCGCCTGCAGTACAGTGCACCCAAAGGCGATATCCTCGTGACCTTTTACATCTATTTTGTAGAATATGGCAAATGTATGGACTGAAGACCAAGTTGCGGCCCTGCAGATCTGAGCCATGGAGGCCTGGTGATGCACTGCCCAAGAAGCACTAACAGCCCTGGTGGAGTCTGCTTTAATATGAAAAGGAGGAGTTTTCCTCTTTAAACCATAAGCCTGAACAATCACTTGACAAAACCATTCGGAAATAGTCGATTTTGATGCTGCTTATCCTCTTTTAAGACTGTCTGGCAATAAAAACAAAAGATCTGCTTTGCGAATCTGAGCGGTCAACTTTAAATAGACCTTGATCGCGCTCTAAAGAGAATGTAATGAGCTCTCTTCCACAGAATGAGGTTCTGGAAAAAAAGAAGGCAGAACAATATCCTGGTTTAAATGAAAACCTGAAACTACCTTTGGTAGGAATTTAGGATGAGGCCGCAATACCACCTTATCCTTATGAATAATCAAATATGGCTCTTTACAAGAAAGAGCTGCCAACTCCAATACTCTTCTAGCAGAGGATATGGCAACCAAAAATTATTTTCCTTGTCAAGAGGACTAAGGGAATATCCCCTATAGGCTCAAAAGGCTGTTTCTGTAATGCTGACAGGATTAAATTCAAGTCCCAAGGGTTCAGGGGTGTCCTAACTGGAGGATTAATCCGTGTTACCCCCGTGTTACCCCCTGAATGAGAAGCAAGTGGTCACTGAAAAAATACTGATAAGGCCGATACCTGGCCTTTGATAGTACTCAGGGCCAACTTCATTTCTAATCCCATCTGTAGGAATTCAAGGATCCTACCTATGACATATTTCCTGGGGTGCCAACCCCTGGATTCACCAAGGAGACATATGCCTTCCAGACTCTATAGTATATAACCCTGGAGGCCGGCTTCCTAGCATTAACCAAGGTAGAAACTACTGAAGCTGACAGCCCACAATCTTTTAGAATGTTGTACTCAATAGCCAAACCGTTAAATTTAGCATTTGTAAAGTAGGATGGAATACCGGACCTTGCAAGAGAAGGTCTGGCCGTGGTGGTAGGGTCCGTGGGTCCCCTACCGCCAACTTTACAATCTCTGCATACCAAGATCTCCTGGGCCACAAGAATCACCTCCTTCCCTTCCTGCTTGATACTGTGAAGAAGACACGGAAGCAGCAGAACAGGGGGGAATGCATAGATCAGTGAAAACTGATCCCATGGAAAAACCAAGCCTTCTGTTCCTTATGCCAGCGGATCCCTTGTCCTTGACACAAAGTTGTTGACCTTGTTGTTGAATCTGGGGGCGCAAACAGATCCACACCCAGAAAACCCCTTTTTTGACATATCGACAGAAAGATGTTGGGGTGAAGGGACCATTCTCCCGAAAACAATTGTTGGTGACTCAAGTAGTCCGCCTGCCAATTTTCTATCCCTGGAATGAAAATCGCCAATAGGCAAGGAATGTTGTTTTCTGCCCAAGATAGAACATGATCCACCTCTCTTTGAGCTGCACGACTTCTCGTGCCCCCTTGGTGATTGATGTAGGCCACAGCCATGGCATTGTCGGATTGGATCCTGACAGGACAATTACATTGTCTGAGCATCCAGGCCTCTAGGGCGAGATGTACTGCCAAAATCTCTAGAATATTGATGGGCAAGGTCCTCTCTGATTTGGACCACTTCCCATGGACCGATGCTTCTCGCAGGACTGCTCCCCAGCCCAGAAGGCTGGCATCTGTCATTACCACTCTCCAGGTGACTGGTAGAAAGGATTTCCCTTGTTGAAGATTCCTGGATATCAACCACCAATTGAGGCTCTGATGTACGTTGGGAGATAAACACATTAGAAAGTCCAAAGCTTGGATCTTCTTGTTCCAAGTTGACAGAATACTGTTTTGCAGCAGTCTTGAATGAAACTGTGCATCAGGAACGGCCTTGAGAAGCCACCATCTTTCCTAACAACTTCATGCAAAGCCGAATAGAAGGACGTTTCTTTGTTTTGACAAGCTGAATCAGTTCCCTTATGGAACTGATCCTTTCCTGGGGTAAGAACACCCTCTTCTGAACTGTATCTATGATCAGCCTCAAGTACTGCAATCTCCTTGATGGTTTTAAGGAGGATTTCTCTAGGTTGAGAATCCAGCCTAGGAATTCTAGGTAACTTACTGCGGTGACTAAACTTTGGTTTAGGCGGGTACCGACTGATCTACCAAGAGTAGATCGTCTAAATAGGCTAGTATCGTTATACCTTGAGCCCTTAACCAGGCTAAAGGAGGGGCCAGGATCTTTGTGAACACTCGAGGTGCAGTAGCTAGACCGAAAGGCAGAGTTAGAAACTGAAAATTAAGATTTTCTACCTCGAAGCGCAGAAATTTCTGGTGAGCGGGGAAAATTGGCACATGGAGATAAGCATTCTTGATGTTGATTGATCCCAGAAATTCTCCTCCTTGTAGGATAAAGACTACTGATCGGATTGACTCCATGAGAAAGGAATGGATATTGAAGAACTGATTTAAATCCTTGAGATCTAAAATGGGCCTGATCTCCCCGTTTGGTTTTGGTACTGTAAAGAGGTTTGAAAAAAAAAAACCCAACCCTTGCTTTTCTATGGGAACCACTGATATCACCTTTTGAGACAAGAGATGATCCAAAGCCAGAAAGAGGACTTCCTTTTCCCTGGGTCTCTGGGAATGTTTGACCTGAGAAAACGAGGAGACGGGAATTCTCTGAACTCTAGTTTGTAACCTAGAGAAATTGAGGCAGCCACTCATCTGTCTTGACATTGTACCTGCCAGATCTTTGAAAACTCTAGAAGCCTTTCCAGCCCCTTCATAAGGAGGCTTTAGTTTTTTTAGTTTTTCAGGTTTCCTGCCCCAGGTCTTCTTTTGGCCCTGGGACTGACCCTGAGATCTACCTCTTGAACCTGATGGTGGAGGCCGTCGAGACTGCCTGGAGGCTGATGCCCCTGGCACTGGAGAAGACGCACGTTTAAAGGAAAAACGCTTAAACTTCTTCTTAACTGGTAAAAGAGAACTTTTCCCATTAGAAATTCTTTGGATATACTTATCTAGATAGTCTCCAAATAACCGTTCACCGTGAAATGGGAAACTGGCCAAGAGCTTTTTACATGGCACTTCGGCTGACCAATTTTTCAACCATTGGATTCTACGCACATGCACCAGCCCTAGCATAAGACGTGAGGCCTGGAGAATAGGATCTTTCATAGCATCTACCGTGAAACACAACGCTTCTGATATACAGACCAAATCCTGGGGCTGCTGATCAGGAATAACCTTGAGTACCTCAACAAACTGGTCCTTTAACCACTTCAATACCGGGCCATAGTCATATGACGTCCGCAGATTTTTCCCCAAAAAAGTGTTCTTCCCCAAGAAGAAGGGAAGAAAATCAGCACAGGGGGTGTCTGGTGGCGATAAGAACCCCACCCCAAGCTTACCAGAGGTCTTGTTGTCTGCTGGAGGAAGAAGCATCCCAGCTCTCTAGACACAGCGTGCTCTCTGAGCGTGAAGCAGGGAGTGCTCAATACAGCCCCCAGTGGTAACACATAGACATGACAGCATTTACTGATTTTTAAAGGAGACATTCATAAGAAAATTTTCTTCGAAAAATTCCACTTACCTTTCCTGCCGCAGGGTTTTCAGTGCAAAACCAACACGCCCAATCTTCACCCTTCACGGTGGGTTCCATTACACCTTTAGGAGCTGAGGATGCTCGAGAAAACCCAAAATCCCGTACCTGTAATAGCACCTCCGCCAGTAAAACTTTACAGCCTTACCACCAAAAGTACTGGATCCCAGGGTCCAGCTCTCTAAAAAGAGAAGCATTTACAGGCAAAACCTTATTTCTTTGGATATGAGGCCCGGGTACCATTAAATTCGGCCTAAAAAGACACTTTGAATGGATCTGGCAGCATGGCTAGCCCCAGCAAGGATTGCTCCAGTGGAGCTCAGCACAGCAAATCTTTACTTGTGACCAACACCTTAGACCATGGGTCTTCAAACTATGGTCCTCCGGTTGTTCAGGAACTACAATTCCCATCATGCCTAGTCATGTCTGTGAATGTCAGAGTTTTACAATGCCTCATGGGATGTGTAGTTACGCAACAGCTGGAGGGCCGTAGTATGAGGATTCCTGCCTTAGACACTGGCGAAAAAAAATGAGGTACTCCCAGTAGTGGGAGGGGTTATATAGGGAGTGCACTTTTTGTCTTAGGGCGTGCCAGTGTCCATCACTTGAAGGTGGCCTATAACCTACATAGTAACTACTATGGCTCTGTGTCCCGTGATGTACGATAAGAAAGTGGACTTTACTTCCACTTTAATGCTTTATATTATATTTTATTTTATATCATCTTATATTTGTGGTTGACCATTGTAACAGTTTATTCAGTCGCCAATAAAAAAAAAGTGGCATATTGCAGCGTGCCATATGATAATGGCGGACATGTCAGAGGACAAACCAAGACCCTATTTATAGAGAGTATTTGAAGCAGGCTGGTACTGTGCTGGTGTCTTCTGGTTTGAGATGAGGTAAATCATTGGTATAGTTTCTGGTCACAATAAAAAAAAGGCAAATACTCCTAATTAATTGGTCAGATTTACAAAACGGATTCTGATGGGTATTTTCTCCAGAAAAAAAAAGAAAAAAGTACGATATCAACTGTGCATGGAGCGATGTTGCCCTCTTATGGTGGAATACCAGAACAAACTCACTGCCAGCTTTAAGAAGTTTTATTGGACAATTTATTACAGGTGCACAATGGTGAATTTTCCATCACTGAGAAATATGGGAATGGCTTGCAGCTTGCAGATTCAACAGCGATTTACATCTGTACTGTAAAAATGTATTTGCTGCTGTGTCAGGATTGAAGACTATAGTGTGTGAGTATGTCAATGTTTTTTTCTAGGGTCCAAGCTGAACTAAAAGCCAACAAAGGAAAGGTTCCGATTTCACTTTTGCTGGATCAAAAGCTGTAGAACAAACAAATTATGAAAAGATTTCAACTAATTCTGGAATACGTTTGATTGATTGAACTGGAGAAGAGTATTTGTACCCACACTCTGTTACACTGTTGAATAATTTTTGATTCATACTTTGAATGGTTGCTAGCGGTGTACCCCACTCACATTAAAAGCACAATTTCTGCATTTGCAGATAACACAAAGCTATGTAATAGAATAAAGTTCATAGTCTCTAGCTGACCTGAAAAAATGATTGACGGGGTAACTACGCGGAGAATGAGGTTTGATGCTGAAAAAATGCACTTAGGGGTTAAACGCATGCATCATATAAGCCAGGGAGCAAAATTGGATAAATCAATACTGGACAAGGATACGGGTGCCCTAGTAAATTAGTAACCGTTTGACCATTACTTTTAAAGCAGTATTAACCCCAAATCCAAAAATTTTATGTATTACAATTTACCAATCCGGTTTATTTTTTAGGCTTTTTCCCCTCTGTTTTCACCTGGTGATCCAGCCAATAACACAACTTCTGTATTAGCCCTTGTACACACGGTCGGACATTCCAACAACAAAATCCATCGGATTTTGTCCGACGGATTTTGTCCGAAACTTGTGTTGCATACACAAGGTCAGACAAAATCCGATCGTACATAGCGTGATGACGTTATTTTGTTACAACAGGACTACCATCAGGCTAGTAGCCAATAGCTTTGGTGTAGGAATTTGATCTGAGCATGCGTGGCACTTTGTCCGATCGGAATTCTCTACACATGATTGGAGTATGTCCGATCGGAGCATTTTGTCTGAAAATTTTACCAACAAGTTGGAAAACTTGGTCCGTCGGATACTCCGACGGAAACAGCCCGATGGAGACCACACACAGTCGGAATATCCAACAAAATGGTCCGATCGGACACATTCCGTTGGAATCTCCGACCGTGTGTACAAGGGCTTAGAGTGCCCTCATTCTGGATGAAGGAGCACAGGGGCACCTTTGAACAGCAGCATTGTCATCCTGGGGGGAGATGGACTAGCAGATTTACAGTAGATACACTAACAAATTGAAGCCAAACACCAGCTAATATTTAACCACTTCACTACCAGGCACTTTTACCCCCTTCCTACCCAGGCCAATTTTCAGGTTTCAGCGCTCTCACACTTTGAATAAAATTGCGCAGTCATGCAACACTGTACCCATATGAAATTTCGATTTTTTTTTCACACAAATAGAGCTTTCTTTTGGTAGTTTTTAATCACCCCTGGGGTTTTTATTTTTTCTGAAATACACAAAAAAATGACAAACATTTTGAATAAATAATTAAAATAAAAAATTTCAAATAAATAATCTTTCGTTTAGGAGATATTCACACTGGATGTAGCTGGTGACCTCACTGGTGCATGTGCTCTGAAGATCCGGGTGTTCAGAGCTCCACACCGGAGTCGCATAAACTCGGGAGTGACATCATTGCGGTCCCGGACACTCACACAAATGGGGTTCATGAACCCAGAAGGAAAACCAAGGGAAGATGGAAGTCCTGTAAATGTTGGTGACAGCACGCCACTGGAGGGCTTCATTCTTAAGTAAGTATTACTTTATGTGCAAATATACAATGCATACTAGCACATTATGCCACTGCCTTGGATTTTTTTTCTTTTACAAGCTGCGGTTTACTATCGCTTTGACTGAACAAACTAAAACTAGAAACTGATTCGGTACTTTACAGTGTACACAGCTGCTCCAGTTTTGGTAAATCCCCCTGATTTGTGACCCTAGGCCCTGTTCACACCAGCAAACCTGCCTGGTACCTGAAAAATTGTCCCCTTCAAATCCTACCTAACCGTTCACATCTCTGTGCTGTGTTTTTATACAGTGTGCTGCATTTTTTTTTAAATCCTGCTTCCTGCATCTTTAGTAACCTGTTTTAAACATGTACCTTCCGTAATACTAAATGGAAATGTTTTAAAAATACACCGCTAGTTTTCTTCAAGTGCGTTTTTTGAGTCAATTTTTTCTCAGGTGACCATGGATGGAAATGTTTGCAAAATGCATTACGTCAAATTTTGATGCAACACATTAAAAACACAAGATGCATTTTCAAAAATTGCATATTGCATTTTCTATAAATGGACCCTTAGACTTGGCCAAATAACGCACTGCATGCTCCTAACTGATGGGGGGGAATGATTCCCCTTACAGGACTTGCTGTGTGTGGAGGAGAGCCATGGCACCCCAGAGGTGAGATTACTAGGCCAGTTAGGGGTACACTATGTGCAAGACACAACAAATATCTCAGAACTCTCATCACCCCCCCTCCCCCATCTTATACCATGTGCTCCAATCGCAGGTACCCTTTACAAGTGACAGCACACGCACAATCTAGCAGGAGGAGCAGGAGTGAACTGACAACTCATGGGGTACCCGGTCAATATGAGATCATGGGGCGCCCTGTGTCCCTGCCCACACTCAAGCCACACAAAACCCCACCTACATTGCCACACACTTTCTGGAGTAGCCTAAGGCCCCATTTACATCAGTGAGCCCCACTTATGCATGTTTTTTCCACACATCTGCATACTTCCCAACGGTCCTGGATTTCAAGTAAATCCCGCTATACCGTGAATCTGGGCTCAATCCTGCAGTGGACTCTACTAATCAACCAGCAGGCAGGTGCGTGCCCCAATACAGCTGTAAAGACTGAGACTAAGACTACTTTCACACTAAGGCGCTTTATAGGCGCAACAGCGCTAAAAATAGCGCCTGTAAAGAGCCTCTCCTGTCTCTCCAGTGTGAAAGCCCGAGGGCTTTCACACTAGAGCGGTGTGCTTGCAGGACGGTGTATACACCGCTCCTAAAATGCCCCTGCCCATTGAAAACATTGGGAAAGCACTGCCAAACACTGGCAAGCCAAGCACTGCAGTTTTAACCCTTTTTCAGCTGCTAGTGGGGGTTAAAACAGCCCCACTAGCAGCCGAATAGTGCCGCTAAAACTACAGTAAAGTGCCGCTAAAAATAGCGGCACTTTACCGCCAACGCTTTTATTGTGAAAGGGCTCTAAAATACAGTATTTAGAAGTCCAAGTGATGGTTTTGATGTTGGATTTGAAAAGCAGCGACAAGTCTGCTGATCTCGCACGTTTGCCATAGCTCCCAACTGTCCATGATTTTGAGGGACTGTCCCTGATTTGGGGCAATGTCCCTCTTTTCTTCTCATTTGTCCCTCATTTTGGTCTGATCTATATAGATGTATATGAAATGCACTTTTTATCTATCAAAAAGTGTTTTCCAGCGATAAACCTTTCATCTGATTTCTAAATTGCTGCATTTGTAAATTCCAAAATCCAATATAAAGGAATAGTAGTGGTGAAAAAATCACTGGTGGGTTTAAAGTGGTTGTATAGTCAATTTTTTTTACTTTTACCTACAGAAAAGCCTATAATAAGGCTTACCTGTAGGTAAATAAAATATCTCCTAAACCTGTACGGTTTAGGAGATATTCCCCTCGCAATGCGCCGCTGACTGCAGCGGCGCATGCGCACAGGGGATTCTTGGCTGAAAGTAAAAAAAAAAAAAAATACTTCAGCAGGTATACAACCACCTTAAAGAGGAAGTAAACCCTGATGAGTTTACTTCCTCTTTGATTCCCTGCAAAGGTAAAGCATAATGGACTACTATGCATCGCACAGTAGCCCATTATGTGTCACTTACCTGACACAGGAGCCAGCGAAGTCGCCGCTGTCCCCTGTAGTCCGCCGCATCCATCTTGTTGGTGGGGTCTCGCAGCTCAGCCGCTGTCATTCGGTGAAGCCGCGATGACGTCACTCCCGCGCAGCTCCATTCTTGGAAATGCCGCGCTCAGTGTGCCTGCGCGCCGCTGCCCGTTTTCGGGCAAATATCTCCTAAACCATATAGGTTTAGGAGATATTGCTTGGACCTACAGGTAAGCCTTAAAGAGGAGCTGCACCTAAAAAAAAAATATTAAAAGCCAGCAGCTACTAATATTGCAGCTGCTGACTTTTAATAATATCACACTTACCTGTCCCAGGTTCCAGCGATGTCGGCGGCAGATGACGAGCGATCGCTCGTCTCGCTGCAGCCACCGCCGCCATCCTCTGTCAGGGAATCGGGAAGTGAAGCATGAGGGCTTCACTGCCCGGTTCCCTACTGCGCATGCGCGAGTCACGCTGCGCTTCTCTTATGGTCCCCCCGCTGTGTCTCTGGGAACTGTGTGTTTCCCAGAACACAACGGGGGGGGGGGGGGGGCGGAGCGATGCGGGGGTCTGCGGCGGTCTGGCCGGAAGTGGGTGCAGTTACCTGGATTATTCAGGTAACTGCACCCCCCCCCCCCTGAAAGGTGCCGATTGTGGCACCGGAGGGGGGGAGGGATAATACTAGCGGAACTTCCCCTTTAGGGTGAAGAACTGCTTTAATCTAGGCTTACCTGTAGGTCAAAGTGGTTTGTAAGGGTTTACAACCACTTTAACCAAACTTTTATTTTTTTGGTACAATAATCCTCTAAGGCGCGTGGCAGGGGGTGTGTCCTATACCTGCATACTTTTGCTGATAGGTGTCCCTCATTCCCATGTCAAAAAGTTGGGAGGTATGTGTTTGCTAATGTGATAGAAAACCGCTGCTTTTAAAATTTAACATCAAAACACTTGTACACGGACTTGTAAATACTGTATTTCACGATTTAAGCTCAATTTAGTGTTAAAAATAAATGTGGAATGCAAGACTTTGGTGGGTGTAAAAAGATGTCCGCTTCGTAACTTCAGACTGTAGGTCTGAGTGCGGGGTGGACCAAGATGGCCGTAACGGAACGTCACTTCCGTTACAAATTGTATTCTCCTAACGAAGCATTGCTCCTGCATGGGACCCCCTCCGCAAACCTCCATGACATAGAGGACACGTGACACTGTACTCCCACCCCGCCCATTGTGCACCGCCTACTCCCGCCCCGATCCTAGCATTTTGCGTCCCTTGCCCCGCCCCTAATCCTTGTGTGCCTCCCACTCCCGCCCCTCGATGTGAATGTGTCCCTCTCGGGGCTCCGTACACCAAGGGAGGACGTCAGTCATTTGTCACATATAGCCCCTGGCCCCGCCTCCCGCGCAGGATCTCTGAGCTCTTCTGACCCCGCCCGGTTGCCGTACGTATGGTTGCGCTGCCAACCAGCCCCAAACAATCCAGCATGATAGGGGCGGGGCCTACGAGAGATTGACAGACCGGCCATGAGGGGGTCTCGGGGGCCACCGAGGGCGGGGGGCCCCAGAGGGGTGGATAATGGAGAAGGTGATAGTGGATTGTCACACTGTACGGGGAACAGGGGGGCAGGGCACACACGACCGGAGGGGAGCAGTGGAGATGGGGGATCAGGGTGTGCAGCAGGATTCGGGGGATCAGGATATGAGGGGACACCACAGCTGGTATTAGGGGGGTCCGGAAGATCGGATACTGTAGTGGCGCCATGGGGAGTGAGCACAGGATTAGAGGATGGGGAGATGGGGGTATCAGGAGGTGGCGGAACAGTACGTCCAGAAATGGGGGTAGCTAAAGGGGAAGATGGGGGAAGAGGACATCCAAGAATGGGGGTATCTGAAGGGGAAGATGGGGGAAGAGGACATCCAAGAATGGGGGTATCTGAAGAGGAAGATGGGGGAAGAGGACATCCAGGAATTGGGGTATCTAAAGGGGAAGATGGGGGAAGAGGACATCCAGGAATGGGGGTATCTGAAGGGGAAGATGGGGGAAGAGGACATTCAGGAATGGGGGTATCTAAAGGGGAAGATGGGGGAACAGTACGTCCAGGAATGGGGGTATCTAAAGGGGAAGATGGGGGAACAGTACGTCCAGGAATGGGGGTATCTGAAGGGGAAGATGGGGGAACAGTACGTCCAGGAATGGGGGTATCTGAAGGGGAAGATGGGGGAACAGTACGTCCAGGAATGGGGGTATCTAAAGGGGAAGATGGGGGAACAGTACGTCCAGGAATGGGGGTATCTGAAGGGGAAGATGGGGGAACAGTACGTCCAGGAATGGGGGTATCTGAAGGGGAAGATGGGGGAACAGTACGTCCAGGAATGGGGGTATCTGAAGGGGAAGATGGGGGAACATTACGTCCAGGAATGGGGGTATCTGAAGGGGAAGATGGGGGAACAGTACGTCCAGGAATGGGGGTATCTGAAGGGGAAGATGGGGGAACATTACGTCCAGGAATGGGGGTATCTGAAGGGGAAGATGGGGGAACAGTATGTCCAGGAATGGGGGTATCTGAAGGGGAAGATGGGGGAACAGTATGTCCAGGAATGGGGGTATCAGGGCAGGAAAGGAATAGGACAACACAGAGATCTGCCCAGGGTGATCTGGGGGTCCGCAGTAAAGGGAGAGGGGTGTCTGGAGTGAAGGGGGGGCTGACAAGGCACACAGTGGCTGTGGATTCTCCAGGCAGCCGTCGGGTGGTCACCGGTGGAAGATCGGAGCAGAAGGGTTCAGCCAGTAAAGGTGAGAGAGCTCAGAGGAAGGAGAAGAGGAGCGCCCAAAAGAAAGCAGAATCCAAGGCTCAGAGGAGAGCGGTGACTGTGGACAGCTCCAAGGCCAAGACATCACTGGAGGCTCTGAGGATCAGCATTAAACAACTGGGCTGGAAGGAGGTGAGAACAAACCTTCTAAGGCCTCATGTACACGGCTGCTGCTAAACGGACGTTTATGAGCAGTTGGGCATTTTTTTCAACTGCTCCTGAACTCTCCTCTGTTATCTTCTCAGTACATGTACGCAGGGTCGTTTCTAGGCAGTTGAGTTTAGAAGCTTTTTTTGGAAAGCAAAAAAATCAGGTCAGAAGCTGAGTTTAGAGGCATTTCAAGCACCAAATGCTTCTAAACGCGGTAGTGAGGGAGCTCTCTGACTCGTTCAGCCCTTTTATCCTTCAATCATGCATCATCCAAATCCAACCCTATTGCCATCCCATCTAGACTTTTGATGAATAACAGTATTTATGGAGCAGTCCTCCAAAATATATTATATTACTGTCCGTCCTGCTGTATTGTCCTCTAGGGGGTAGCATTGTCCATGTTTCATGTCTATGTATCTTCAATGCCTTTTGATCCTTTGATCTTTGTAGCAGGACATTTGTCAATCATCTTGTCAGCTATGGCCCTTTAGCCCTCTGCAAGCCAGCTTCAAATCAAGGATTTCCATGTTATCACACCAGACGACCAGGAGCCAATCTTTTGTTCAGCCTTGATAGAGGCCTGATCTCTGAATATTCTGATATTCTACAAAACTTTGATGTGCAACTTGTTGCATTCCAACTTGGTTGTATCAACCAGAAATAAGCTCCAGAACTATGATATTAAACCAGGTTGCCTTCCAACATAATACACTTTGCGCCTAAAGGGCGCATATCACCCTTCTTCAGATACGGCTCCTATGGAACAGTCCATGTCTGTCTTAACGCATTGCGCTTCCCGGCATGTGTTTCAGAACCAGTTCCTATGGAACAGTCCATAACTGTCTTCACGTGTTGCTTTCCCAACATGTACTTCAGAAACAGCTCCTATGGATCAGTCCATAACGGTCTTAGTGTGTTGTGCTTCCCAGCATGTGCCGCATTGCCACTGAGAGACACACCACCACCATTCTTCAGCGACGGCTTCTATGTCACCATTCTGTGTCTTCCCCTTTCCGGTATTTTCACAATGGGGTGCATTACAGCCAAGGGGTGTCCATTCACTCACTAGCACAGACTCAGGGCAACATATTAACCAGCTTTCAGATACAGAGTCACGGGGAAGTCCTTACCCATATTACTAACCTAAAAAACACATGCCACACTATCCCATAACATAAATCAACCCATTACCATAATATATGCATATATAGTGTGACTCTTCAAATTACGCATCCTGCTCCCCACCTCCTATAACTCTTTACTGTAAATATGGGTCGGGATTAGGCAGGCTTGCTTACAATGGCCATTCCTAACGCAATTTTGGCACGTGAGCGGTATTTCAGGGCTCTTAATTGGTAGCAAAGCCTCTAACTTGTATGAAGAGACCTTACCATCAACTTGTCCCACAACTTGCATAGATAAATGGGAGAACCTTCTATATAAATGTGGAGTCTAACTTATAACCCCCGAAACAATGACAAACCACAAAATTTCATCCCTGTGCCTGGATTTCAGAAACCATGTCCAGTGTATACCATGCACCTTTACCTATTGTTAGGTTCAAGGAACACCCTAGTTCCATGACTAACGTACATCGGTATCCTTTAAGACAAAGAACAAACTCGTCTAGGTCCCAAATAAATAATACCCAGATGCTTCCTTGTCAGCAATGATCTCTTCCATCCAGAACCCAGAGTGAAATATTCCCAACATTTGTAATTTATCACTGTGTATTGACCTGACACATAAAGGACATCATGGTTATGCTTCCGACAGAAGGAAATATCAATCTGCCTCCAGCTTCCATCCTCTCTGATCACATATGGGTAATTTAGCCTCAGATGCAACAAGGTAGAATCCCCAGTCAGCAAGCCCATTGATACCACCGAATATACAGACTGAGTCTGCACTTCTGTATATGGGATCAATAAGGAAGCATAACATTTCTCATAATCCAAACTAGCACAACCCATCCAGGCATTTGACCACCACCTTGGATTGGTATAAGAGATGAGTTTTGGAAAAATCTTACTGAGCTATGATGTTAACTCATAAGGCCACTGCCCCTCATACAGAGAATATACAATCACTTAGAAGTTGGTTGACAATTCCGCCTGCCCCTGCGTGCATGCCAGAGCCCATGACAGATCTCTGTCCTGTACCATCACACTCTCTACCAACCTCTCAACATGGTGAACAAAATCCTGGGCCACTTTAACCTGGGTATTTATGTGACTTTGTTGAATGTTATTAAGGATGCCACCAATCTCTCTGACTAACAAAGTCCCCCTTACTGTGTGAAGCTATGACTGAGAGTTTGTTCCTCAGGATACCGATGTCCACTCCATTAACACTCATCCCAGCTCCTATTCTCCCCAATATAGTTCTGACTACATCCCTCTTCTTTTGGTTACTCCTCAGAAATAAGCGCCCTGAATACCTTCTGTGTCCGCACATCTCTGGGAATAAGCCACCGGTACAATGACCACACTTGATTCAGTGTATACTCACATATAGGGTAATGGGTTTATCAACCACTGTGAGATGTTGAAGCACCATGTGGTGAAGGCATACTGTGCCCTGGTAGCCAGCTTTTGTTCTCTTTATCTAACAGAGCATGCTCCTGTGTCTAGTCACTGGCATTACATGTGCATGGTTCCCACCTCTCAGGTGAGACATCAACCAGGCGTATCTCCCCCATATCCATCTCTGGTGTCCCACATGTCCATTAAACGAGAACCTCTCTGTATGACTGCTAAGATTGAGACACCACCCCTATGAGGACATTTTCACCCCATAGATGTATCACCTGACCAACAGACATCTTATTATGCATGAGTGCCAGTCTCCTGGGTACCTGCACCATATTAATTCAGTTATGTCACACATTAAAAAACGTTCCTTCTTTCAATTCCTCCCTTCAACAAAAAACAAACAAACATATTTTAGCCCTTGTACACACGGTCGGAGAATCCGTCGGAATGTGTTCTATCGGACCGTGTCGTCGGATAATCCGACTGTGTGTGGTATGCATCGGACTGATTCCGTTGGAAATATCCGTCGGACCCAGTTTTCCAACATGTTGGAAATATTTCCCAACCAACTGGGCCGATCGGACATACTCCGATCATGTGTAGAGAATTTTGATCGGACCAAGTGCCACGCATGCTCAGATCAAATTCCTACACCAAAGCTATTGGCTACTAGCCTGAATGTAGTCCCATCGTAACGAAATTACGTCATCACGTTCTGAAAGATCGGATTTTTCTCGCCAACTTTGTCCGACCGTGTGTATGCAACAGTTTCGGACAAGATCCGATGGACAAAATCCGACGGGCAAAATCCTACGGATTTGGTTGTGGAAATCTCCGACCGTGTGTACAGGGGCTTACATTTCTTCTTCTGACGGATTGGATATGTTATATGCCTTCCCCAACCTCCAACCCATTGCACTTGTGTTCACAGTACGTTTGCATTCATAAATGACAGGAGAGGCTCCGGCAAAATATTTCAGAAGTATCGTTGCTGGGCAAAGCTTTCAGATTAGCGCTAAATTGCCCATAAGAAAAAAACCTTATATTGCAAGTATTAATCTGAATTTTTTAGTTAGTCCCTTCTTTCCTGAATGTTTATCAGAACAAATTTGCAGTGTGGTAAGGCACAGACAAACTGCCAACCAGATGAACATCTTTCATCGCTGTTCCAGAAACCTCTCCAATCCCGCTCCACCAGGATTCTGGAAGTGAAAAACAAGAGCAGTATTAACTTTAGAGGTCGACCGATATATCGGCCGGCCGATATATCGGCCGATATTTGCCGTTTTTTAAATAATCGGCATCGGCCGATTATGTTAATAAAAAGCCGATTCTATAGCGGGACTTTGAAATGAGTTCTGTAAGAAGTCAGTGTGAGTTGTCTGAGTCGTCATAGCAACACTTTCCTCCACTCCAGGCAGACTGCCAAGAAAAGAACTAAATGATACAATGTTTACACTTCTGAATGACTAAGTCATCTCTGTGTAGAAGTTCTCAGTTTAACCATTTAAAGACTAAATCTTTTCTGACACTTGTTGCTTACAAGTAAAAATCCTGTATTTTCTGCCAGAAAATCACTTAGACCCCCCAAAAAATATATATATTTTTTTAGCAGAGATCCTAGGGAATAAAATAGCGGTTGTTGCAATATTTTATGTCACACGGCATTTGCACAGAGGTCTTTCAAATGCATTTTTTTGGGAAAAAAATACACCATTTAAAAAATAAAATAAAAACAGTAAAGTTAGCCCATTTTTTTTTTTTTTTTGTCCAAAAGTTTTGACTACCTGTTTTTATTTAATATATAGGTTTTTTGTTTTTTTTAATCTAGATCATACATACAAGTAAACTGATTGGAGGTTTGTTTTGTTTAATAAATGTTTAAAGCGGGAGTCCGCCGGGACTCCGCGTTTTTTTTTTTTTTTTTTTTTTTTTTTTAAAGCCAGCAGCTACAAATACTGCAGCTGCTGACTTTTAAAATAATGACACTTACCTGTCCAGCGCGCCCGCGATGTCGGCACCCGAAGCCGATCTCTAGATCGACACTCGAGTGCTGCCGCCGCCGCCATCTTGGGTATGGGAATCAGGAAATGGAGCCTTTCGGCTTCATTTCCCGGTTCCCTACTGCGCATGCGTGAGCCGCACTGCGCAATGAGGACGGTCCCCGCTGCCTCTGGGACCTGTGTGTTTCCCAGCAGGCAGCGGGGCACTTGCGGAAGGGGGCGGGCACTTGCGGAAAGGGGCGTAATGTACGCCCCTTTCCGCAGAGAGCTAGCCCGGAAGTGGGTGCAGTTACCTGGATTATCCAGGTAACTGCACCCCCCTCCCCCCTGAAAGGTGCCAATTGTGGCGCCGGAGGGGGGGAGGGTTCCGATGAGCGGAAGGTCCATTTTAGGGTGGACCTCCGCTTTAAGTGTAAGAAATTTTCTGTATCACTTATGAAGACTGCTTTCACACTGGAGTGGGCAGACGTTGATGGTAAAAACGCAAGTTTTAGCGGCTCTTTACCATAATTTTAGCGGTGCTATTTGGCTGCTAGTGGGGCACATATAACCCAGCTAGCGGCCAAGGAAGAGGTTAAATGCGTCCATGAAGCACCGCTGCCAAATCGCATTGCATGCGCTTCGGCAGTGGTGCCCATTCATATCAATGGGCAGGAGTGGTGGAGGAGTGGTGTACACCACTCCAAACGTGCTGCTTGCAGGACTTTTTTTTTTAAGATCCTGCCAGCGCATCGCCTCAGTGTGAAAGCACTCTATCTTTCACGCAGACTGCAGGGGAGCCATTTTGCAGGCACTTTACAGGCGCTATTTTTAGCCCAAAAGCGCCTTAAAAAACGCCCCAGTGGAAAAGGTGTGTTAGATCAAGGGGGATTAAAAATAAATAAATAAAATAAAATCGGCCTAACATATCGGCCCAAAAAAATCGGCATCATATATCGGCTATCGGCATCGGCCAGAGAAAAACCCATATCGGTCGACCTCTAATTAACTTCTTATCCACAATATCTACTTGCTTGCTATGTTTACTTATAGTTCCCTGCTTGGAACCCAGGAACTTGGCATTCCTGGCTTCTGAAACTCTAAACAAATTATCAAAATAACCATGATTTATTTAGGCTGAACCCACTCTAAAATGGATCCCCATGGTATGAGGAAAAATGTAAAAAAAAGAACATGAATGTTGCTTCTCAAAAATTTGAATTTTAAATGCTAAAAAAACAAAACAATGCATTTATCTTTACCTTAAAGTGCTGTTGCCACCCAAAAATTATTTTTTAAATTCTTAAAAAAAAAAATCCAAAAAAAATAATTGGAAAATTTTTTTTTTTTTTACTCACCTCTAAATACCTGTTGCTAGGGGGTCCCTCGTAGTCTGCCTTCTTGCTTGCCCAGGCTGGTGACATCACTTCCCCTCGCGCCGCACAGTCATCTGGGACCTGTCACGTGTCCCAGGTGACTGTGCGGCGTATCACGGCGCTCTGCGCCGCTCGCGCATGCACAGTGGGTGCCCGGCTGTGAGGCCACAGCCGGGTGCCCACACTACGAATGACGGCGCAGCGAGCGGAGCGGGGAACGAGGGGGGGCTTCATTCCCCTGCATCGCTGGACCCTGGGACAGGTAAGTGTCCCATTATTAAAAGTCAGCAGCTGCAGTATTTGTAGCTGCTGACTTTTAATTTTTTTTTTTTTTTAGGGGCACCCCACTTTTAGACCTATGCACTAACTCCCCTTTCAGGTGGACAAAACCTAAACCCTTTGGACTTTTTTCCACCTGAATGAAAAGGGGAAAAAAAATACAATAACTTCAGCAGCTAGAATGGCTTCCTACTAACTCTTGTCTTAAACAAAATGTTTTCAGCTGCTAATTGAGGACATAACCAATGACCCCCCCCCCCCCCCCCCACCCTTCAAGTGGCCTAAGCCTAATCATTTTTCCACCTGAACAAAAAAATAAAATAAGCGAATAAACAACAAAAATAAAAATTTTAAATAAATGACAAAAAATGTAAACGTTTAAAAACAAACAAAAAAAAAAAATTGTTAAACAAAACTATTTAAAAAAAAATTAAAAATAAGAGAAGAAAAAAAAATATCATAACAGAAAAAAATATAACAATCCAGAGGCTTATCCTTGAAAATATAAAAAATATATCAAGGGAACGATAACCAGCACAAGGTGTCAGCCAAACAAGGTGGCCGGTGAAACGGCTTGCGTAGCCCCACCCATCCTCAGCTCAGCCCTCAGCCGGAGACAAACCTTTCCTTCTCGGCAGCATAAAACACCTGCTCAAGAAACAGGAACCCAGCGAGATGCTGAATATTCCCACTGGAAGCAACGAATGATAACTTATGCATTACAGAATACATACTCCCAACTTGATCCTCTCACGCAAAAAAAAAAAAACCGACTCTCCATGATGGCCGCCTTGTAGCCTGGATCGTCTGGCTCCATCGTCCCTGTGTGCTAGTGGTTCTAGCACTTCAAGCCCGTATGATACATTGCCGTATGATACTTATATCCAACTTATCTGAGCTATACTTTTTTTGATATATTCTATTCCCCTGATGAAGCCAATGTTTTGGCGAAACTAGTAGGGAAGAATTGATCTGTCATCACCATCTTGGCCACTATTCCTCAGGCCAATAGATCACTTATCTGCTCCCATACTACAGTGTATATGTGGTCCATTATTTTGTATCATTGTGCTTTGTTTTTAAATGTTTGTAATAAAATTTGATAAAATTTCTACAAAAAAAAAAATATATATATATCAAGGTCCTCTATAATATTCCAAACATGAAGGGCAAATCTCTGAAACTCATAACTAAACCTCATTCATAGCAAAGAAACATTAACCAGAAAATTCTTACCATCCATGCAGCTCACTAAGGACTGCTAACATTGTTCCCCCCAGTGTTATATTTGCGAACATGCGGCGACCTCCATTCTGAGTTCATGCAACTGTTCCACGTAGTGATGCTTCGCCTATCTTAATTGATATTTTTCGGTTTGTAGTCTCAGCATTTGGGCCTTAAAGGGGAAACAGGGGTTTGATTACTATGGCCTCTATGACTTGGATTGCTACCCCATCTCGCAGAATAAAACTTCATAATGCCTTGGTGTTGTTTTAGGGTATTTCCTTTTGCATATCATTATTAGCCACCAAACAATACCTAGCGATGTGACCTCCCTTTTTACAAACGAAGCCCTGCCTTAGCCCTTCTCTGAAAATATGGCGCTGGAGACTCACATTGTTGCATAACATTACTATGATTGGAATGAACATTGATTCCCATCATAGCAACATCACTTGCAGCAACACTAGCATTTGGCTCTACATGTTCCAAAGCCTCTATCTTTGCTAAACACTGAGCATGTGTGGAGGATAACTCCATAACTGCAGACTGGGCTTCATGTAATTCCTTCCTAAGCAGTATTATAATACACTCCTTCTCAGCCTCTCTCTTCTGATTCAAAGAGGTAATACAACTTCCTCTTTAAATGAATGACTTGTATAGCGCTACCTATACGAACTGAATCGCCTCAGGGTGCTTTCTTGCCACCGGTGTCCATCTGCAGCTTTTTTTTTATGCGGTCCTTTAACCTGTAGGGTCCTGACGCACTTACAACATTGACATACACATATATTATGGCCAATTTTTTTTATTTTTTTTTGGACAGGGTCTAATTAACCTACCAGCATGTCTTTGGAGTGTGGGAGGAAACCGGAGTACCCGGAGGAAACCCACGCAGGCACAGGGAGAACATGCAAACTCCAGGCAGATAGTGTCATGGTTGGGATTTGAACCAGTAACCCTATTGCTGCTAGGTGAAAGTGCTATCCACTACACCACTGTGCTGCCCTTTGTTTACATGTTTCCTCTAATTCATGAATTTTCTGTTCCAATACATGTTTCTCAGTCACTAATTGTTCAATGTGATCACGAACATCTGCCTTTGCAACTATTGTTAATATATTCTTAGTTATAGTTTGTACCTGCTTCAATAATTGCTTTCTCTCAGTACACCATTGTCCTTCTTTCGGTATAGCAAAGTCTTTAATTTTCAATAACATGCATTCAACATTAGCCATCTTGGCTTTCCTGTCTTTTTTTCAAAGACTTTTTATATTTTATCGGATCATTATGAATATTACATTGTCTCAATAATTCATAAAATTTGTGAATTAATGCGTTGTCCGCCACAGTGTTAAAATTAACACAGGCATGTCTCTTAAGAAAATCTTCAGTGACCTCCATTGATATGCTAATTAGCACACACTGAATCTGGTTTAACCAGTCTATACACAGCAGTTACAGAGACACAGACACACCAATAAAGCTGTTTAAAAGCTAACTTTTACTTGTCACAAGGCAGAGCACACTAGTCAATGCTCTACTATACCACTGACTTGTAGTTCCACACCAGGAGACATGCACACTCTTAGCAATGCTTTACTATCTGCTTATTACCACAGATTTTTAGCCCTATTATCTCAGAATGCAGGCCACATTGAACTTCTATTGGAACAGAGAGCTATTTCACTCTCACGTGGGAAAAAATAAAATAAAAATCCTATATTTCTCCCACTTTCTCCTCAAAGATGTGTGATTTTATCCTGTCATTCTGCAGGCTACATCAGGTAACCAGGGGTGATCAGCCCCTCACTCACCAGTACTCTTGACGGCTACACAGGCCTAAAACAATTTGCACGAACAATACAATAAACATTAACACATATATACATATACCAGCCAAACATATCACCAGGTTTTGCGTGTCCGCTCACTGATGAAATATTTCATAGAACTTTCAGGACTGCTCACGCAGGGCTTCAGAATTCACGAACCAGCGCAAATCTTGTCCACAGTAGAGAAGGTTTTCAGTTCTAGGTGTAGTTGATGACTTATAGGGACTCAAGACAAGAATACATTAGGGTTTGCATTCTGTGCAGAAATAAATTATATGTCCCATCTGTGGTGCCAATTGAAATAAATCCTGATTTGAAATCAATTCTAAACTAAATAATATCCGAAGAGAGTATTTGTAATCACCTATCTATTCCATATATGTATTAATATTTCTATAGTTAGCTAGTCTATTAAAACTCTGATAGTTACTGTTGCTAGCATAATATTATTATAAGGTTAGCTATGAAAACAAACACACTGCTTAGTAACAACGTATTATTTATTTCCCAAGAAAATAGGAAAACGCTAACATGAAAATACTAAGGCTCGGTTCACACAGGGGCGACACGACTTCAGGACGACTTTGTGAGGCAACTTGGAGACGACTTGAACACGACTTTTAGACACGATCTGGGGCGACTTAGAAGTCGCCCCAGGCCAGGCGACTTTTGCCGTGGCCAATTAGAGAATGAGCTCTGAAGGGGGAACTCCACTCCAAATTTATTTAAAAAAATTGGCGTGGGTTCCCCCTCCGAGAGCATACCAGGCCCATAGGTCTGGTATGGATTCCAAGGGGAAGCCCCTACGCCGAAAAAACGGCGTGGGGGCCCCCCTAGATCCATACCAGACCCTTATCCGAGCACGCTACCCGGCCGGCCAGGAAAGGGGGTGGGGACGAGTGGGCTCCCGGATTCCGATAAGCCCCCCCGCCCGCAGACCCCGACAACCAACGGCCAGGGTTGTCGGGAAGAGGCTGTTGTCCTCATCAACATGGGGACAAGGTGCTTTGGTGTGGGGGGGCCGCACGCCCCCTCCCCCAAGGCACCCCCCCATGTTGAGGGCACACGGCCTGGTACGGCTCAGGAGGGGGGGGCGCCTGCTCGTCCCCACCCCCTTTCCTGGCCGGCCGGGTAGCGTGCTTGGATAAGGGTCTGGTATGGATCTGGGGGGGACCCCCACGCCGTTTTTCCGGCGTAGGGGGTTCCCCTTGGAATCCATACCAGACCTAAGGGCCTGGTATGCTCCCGGAGGGGGAACCCACGCCACATTTTTTAAATAAATTTGGCGTTGAGTTCCCCCTTTAGAGCTAATAATTCTGTCAAAGTCGCCTCCGTATATACAGAGATCCGACTTGGAGGCGACCTCCATTGAAATCAATGGGTACAAGTCGCCTACAAGTCGGATTCAAGTAGTACAGGAACTTCTTTTGAAGTCGGAGCGACTTCAGTAGCGTGCATTAAGACGGCTCTCATTTACTTACATTGATTTTTAAATGTCCGACCTGAGGCGACTAGGGGCGACCTGAAGTCGGATCGGAGTCGCCCCTGTGTGAACCGAGCCTAAAGAAAGATATTACAAAGCATATAAAAACAAAACATATAATACAAGAACATCAAAGATGCTTATCACATGGTCTCCTCGGCTGGGCTCAAGATAATAGAGAGAGAGGGTGACATGAGGCTCAAATTGGTAGAGAGGGAGCTCTCTGACTTCAGCCCTTTTATACTTCAATCATACACTATCCAAACCCAACGCCATTGCCTCCCCATTTTGACGAAACACAGTATTTATGGGGCAGTCCTCCTTAATATATTATATGACTGTCCGTCCTGCTGTATTGGTCTTTTAGGGGCAGCATTGTCCATGTATCATGTCTATGTATATTCAATGCCTTTTGATCCTTTGATCTTTGTAGCAGGACATTCATCAATCTTCTTGTCAGCTATGGTCCTTTTGAAGCTGGCTTACAAAGGGCTAATCAAGGATTTCTATGTTATCACACCAGACGACCAGGAGCCAATCTTTTGTTCAGCCTCGATGGAGGCCTGATCTCTGAATATTTTGATTTGCTACAAAGCTTTGATGTGCAAATTGTTGAATTCCAACCAGAAAGAAACCCCAGAACTATCATATTAAACATTTTGCCTTCCAACAACAACCCTTCTTTTCAATAACAGTCATAAGCCATTCATTCATGGAACCCATCAGTTTCTTGATCTGTTAATCAACTTTTTGTGCAGCAGCAACCACAGCCTCCCAGACACTGTTCAGAGAGGTCTACTGAAATCTCCCATTTAAGAAGGGTCCACAAGAAAGAAATCCAGGGCTTGGGAACACTCTGTAGCCAAAGCTGTTCTGCAGGCCGAACTCAAATATATAGCGAGTCCCACTGTAGAAGCTCAGCAGAAGTGGATACAGAGTCAACAGTTTTCTGCAAAATTCTCCTGTAAAAAAGCGGAGCAGAAACGTTTTTTTTTGTTTTTTTCCTCCAGCAACCTTATTTTGAGGAAGGGGAAACCATGGGTCACCTCTTAGCTACAATCGTAAAAGCCCAAAAACCTTCAGCTCATGTGGTAGAATTGCAAGAATCCTCAACTTAAATGGCACGTACTACTTGGGAGATTTCATCTGTGCTTTGTGATTTTTTTAAAGATTTATATAGCAGCAAATTATCTTATGAAGAGGCTGAACTGCAACTTTTTCTTGACTCCTTTTCGTTACCAGTACTGTCTACAGCTGACAGGGAGGCGTTGGATAAACCTTTGACTCTAGAGGAACTTCGGGTCGCTGCTGCCAGTATACCTAACAATAAACCCCTGGTGCTGGTGGGTTACCAGGGGAAGTTTATAAAATGTATGGAACCAAATTATTGCCTGAACTATTAGAGGTATTTAATGCCTCATTGGAGTGTGGCCATATTCCGTCTTCTATGAATGAGGCGATTATCATAGTCCTATTAAAACCTGGCAAGACTCCTAATAATCCAGAATCATATCGCCCAATATCATTGCTCACATCAGATGTGAAGCTATTGGCAAGTGTTAGCCACTAGATTGACAAAAGTAATTTCTAAGATTGTGCACCCAGATCGGTCTGGTTTCTTTCCAAACAGATATACTGCAATAAATATTAGACGATTATACCTTAAAGGAAGTAAACTCTCCCACTCTGATGCTTCTTTTCATTTAGTCCATTATAATAATTAATTATCAAACTGTAGCCACTGTAATCCAGCCCAAATCGCATATTACTTACTGTTTTTTTTTTTATTCTTTATTTACGGATTGCAGGTAATAGAGACAAACTGTAAAAGACACAAATCACTCAGTTTTCCAGTATGACAAAAATACACAGTTAACACTTCGTGGGGGACCGGGGGAAACCTATCATCTTATGGCAGCAGTAGCCCCAACCACGTCTAGACCACCACATTATCCCCCTCTAATGGTCCGGCACCCCAGTGTCCACTTATATACCAGGGCAGCCCCCGGGGCAATCCCCCTCCAGGCCCAGTCTAAGGGGCCTCTAACATCGGTCAACTTCGTTCTACTGGTCAAAGAGTTCAGCCGGGGCCACCCCGAGGGCCACCAACCCCTGGCTGGGAAACTGAGGGAACAGAATGGAAAGAACCTTGCAATCACCATTTATTTTAATTATACTTGGAAGTTAGGGGATAGGGAAAGAGGTGGGAGCAAACGGTCAGGAGAAGGGGATGGGGGTAGAAAGAAAGGAAAGTTATAGGGGGCTAACAGTGCTACGAGGCAGACGGGGGTCGAAAAAAAGGGGGGAAGAGTGGATCAGAGTGGTCTCCAAGCAGGGAGAGAAAGAAAGAGGACTCCGGTGGGTTCCCACGGCCGGGCCCTTACCTCTGTACACGTGCCAGAGCCTTACTTACTGTTTAAAGAAACTTTAAAAAACTTGTTTCCAGGGGTTAGGCAGCGCCAGTGGAGTGTATTTCCGCCCTTACATTGAGCACTTCCTGTACTGTTAACCAAGCCTCCTTCTCAATCCAACGTTTCTATGGCAACCCTGCTTCCCTGTTCATAGCTGACTTGTTTTATTTCATAGTATTTACTTGTGCTGCTTATCTAGTGTTTGCCTGTGTGAGTCCTATCCGCTTCAGCTGATAAGGCCGCAGTAATGCTGTCCCATGCCCTGCTTTACACTGTATGTGTCACATGGTGTGTAGGAGGAAGCTCTGAGTGATTATGAAGCCTCCTGGGATATCAGTGGTGTGCCATAAGAAGTCCTGATAACAGATAGATAAGCACATAGAGAGTGTGCCGTAAATCAGGGGAGATCTGGGCATGCTCAGTGACTTCATTCTACAGAACAAAAGGGATTACAACAATACTAAGCAAGTAAGGAGATATCTACAAGCAGTGTTCATTAGGGATTTTTATGCTGATTTACATGGGACAAAGTTGTGGGGGAGGGTTTACAACCTCTTTAAAGTGACTGTAAAGGTTCTTTTTTTTTCTAAAAATAACAAACATGTCATACCTGCTCTGTGCAAGGGTTTTGCACAGAGCGGCCCTGATCCTCCTTTTCTGGGCGCTCCTGGCTCCTCATTGAATGCCCCCCACAGAGAGCCGCTTTCCATGGGGACACCCTGGCCAATCTTTCCAGTGAGAACCCAAGACAGTGTGTCTGGAGCTGCTGGGCTTGTTCTCGTCACTGGAACGATTGGGTTCAGGTAAGAAAAAGGGGAACTCTGGGGGGGCAGCTGCACCACAGAAGGTTTTTCACCTTAGTGCATAGGACTTTCCAACTCCTTTAACCTGCAGGTTCCATCTGGTAACAGAGCTATACTGTCGCTTGATGCGGCAAAAGCTTTTGATAGTATAGTAACATTTTACGGCCCTGTTTACAGAAATTTGGATCCCAGTTTATAGTCTGGATTCAGCTTCTTTTTGCTGCCCGGGTTCAGGTAAATGAACATATATCGGCCCCCTTTTCATTACAATGAGGAACAAGACAGAGCTGCCCACTATCACCCCTCGTTTTTGATCTGGCTCTTGAACCTCTGGCTGCTGTTTAATCGCCAGTTGACGATTATTTCGGGGGTTCTGCAGATCTCTAGGACAAGAATGCCTTATACTCTGATGATGCGATTCTATTTCTGGGAAATGCCTCACACTCTCTAGTAGCGGTAATTTCCCTAATTACCACATATGGTTCCTTTTCAGGTTTCACAATAAATTGGGACAAGTCGGTTCTTTAACTGATAGATCCTCTGGTGGATAATATGCCAAGTTCTGCATCTGAAATAGCTGTAGTCTCTACATTCAAATATCTGTATGGTTGCCCCAGAGATTTTTTTTTATTCATCAGGTGGACACCCTCTTTAGAGACATTATCTGGAGGTGTAAACACCTCCAGATTAGATTGGCAGTTTTGCAACCTGCTTAAGGATGGAGGCGGTCTAGCTGTCCCCAGTGCCAGATTGTACTACTGGCATCACAACTTCAACATTTATATGGGTGCAATGCTATAGGTCAGCCTTTCTCAACCTTTTCAACACAGAGGAACCCCTGAAATAGTTCTCCGGTCTCGGGGAACTTCCTGCTAAAAATTAGAAATCTACAACTCATGATACATTAGTGTGATGGTCAGTGGGAAGAATGGTCCTTACACTTGTGGTCATTGGGAAGAATTACCTCCTTACGGAGAGCTTAAAAGGGGGGGATGGGAGCCGGTCACTGCCAGGTGTTTTTTAGGATTCATTAAGGTGAAAAAACACAAAAGTTTACGACCCCTTTACGTCCAGGGTCTGCTTCTCCATTCTTCTGTTAACGGCATGATAACTTCTGACAAGTTCTCCCACAACTGAGAAAAAACCAGCCTTAAATTTGTGTTGGTGTGGGCACTATAAATAGATTAGCAGAGAGCTGGTCTATTCACAGCACAGCTCTGCACGTTTCTTCCTCTTTCTGTGTGTGTGTGTGTGTGTGCGCACCTTTCCTCCAATCAGCTGTCACACACCTGACTTCACTCCTAGTGCTGAACAAGAAGAGAACATTTCTAACATGATGTGCACTTTCTAAAGAATATAGCAAGCTGAAGACAGCAGATATACATGTAAACTTATGTAGAATTTATTTCATCCCTGTGTATCATCTGAGGCCGTTCACTTCACTGGGTATATGTGAGGGTTTACATCCACTTTAATACTATGCATTTAGGTAAAAAAAAACTATCAATAGCTGTGGAGGGTTCAATGTGGAGTTAACAGAATGGTGTAAAGCCGAAATTTTCAGTTGTGTTATTCGTGACATTAGCAGATCGTCTACCGCAGTGTGTGTTTTATGGATGTGCCGTTCCATTCTTCATTTTTATGTGACAACTTTTGGCAGCCTGAGGTACGAAAAACCTGTGAAAATGTGCGTGGTATTAGTGTTTCCCAAGGGCTCATTCACAGTACTTTTGGTCTCTAAAGAGCGATCTGCGTTCGGATCACTCATCAGAGAGCATTTGACAGGCACCTCTTACTGCCTGGTTTAACCACCTGAACCCCGCTGCTTCCTCTGTAGCTAAAGGAAGTAGGGGTTGGGGGGCAATAAATGTCAGTCAGTAAATGTTAAATGGCTTAAGCATGGCATTTTACCGCCTCCAACTGCTAGTGTACACGAGTTCTAACATGCATACGTACATATGATGGGGATAGCTTTCTTGTTTATTCGGCATATATTCCACCAGGACTGCCATTTGTTTGTATTTCCCTCCTTCTGGCTTTTTATTGTAAATGATCACCTCACATGTGGCACAAGGTGCAGACGGCCATAAATTATGACCTCCTGAAACTTCTAAATAATCTGCTCCATGTCATCAGTTTTAGCCCTTGTACACACGGTCGGACATTCCGACGGAAAATGTCTGAACGGACCGTGTTGATCGTGTTAATCCGATCGGACTTTGTCCGATTGTGTGTAGAGAATTCCGATCGGACAAAGTGCCACGCATGCTCAGATCAAATTCCTAGACCAAAGCTATTGGCTACTAGCGTGAATATAGTCCCGTCGTAATTAAATAACGTCATCACGTTACGTACGATCGAATTTTCCGACAACTTTGTCCAACCGTGTGTATGCAACACCAGTTTCGGACAAAATCCGACGGATTTTGTTGTCGGAATGTACCGACCGTGTGTACAAGGGCTTAGTATTGTTAAGCCATGAAGAATGCCGCCCCATCAGGGACTTGTTTCAGTTGAGTTGTCACTTTCTGCCAGCTGGGCCTCATATGCCTAGAAGTTAATCCCATTGTACAAACACGCGGATGTGAAATGAGCTTAATAATTGGATGACACAGATATTCTGACAGTTGTCCATGCCTCTAATATAGCTGGCAGATTCTTTCCCATCCTCATTGGTGATCTTCCATCCCCACCATTTTTCTCAACAATTCATCAAACTATACTGCACAGACGTCCATATATAGGTGGGTGCATGGCTTTAAAGAGGGGTTCCACCTACAAAAAAAATATTAAAAGCCAGCAGCTATAAATACTACAGCTGCTGACTTTTAATAAATGGACACTCACCTGTCCCGGGTTCCAGCGATGCCGAGACCGATCGATCTCTCGGCTGCTGCCGCCACCATTCTAGGTGAGGGAATCAGGAAGTGAAGCGAATCGGCTTCACTTCCCGGTTCCCTACTGCGCATGCGCGATTCGCGCAGCGCAATAGGAATTGTCCGCGCTGTCTCTGAGACCCGTGTGTGTCCCAGCAGACAGCGCGGCAGGACAGGAAATGGCGTAGACTCCCACAGGAGTCTATGCCCGGAAGTGGGTGTAAATACCTGTCTTTGACAGGTATCTCAACCCCCCTCCCCCCTGAATGGTGCCAATTGTGACACCGGAGGGAGGGAGGGTTCTGATCAACGGAAGTTCCACTTTAGGGTGGAAAACCGCTTTAAGGTGGTCCCATAGAGAATCCCAAAACAAATGATCATTGTGCTCTCGAAATGTTGGTGTAGATTTTTTGCTGATATGGTATGTCAGTAAATCTTTCCTCAGAATCTACTTTTCAGTGTGCCGGTTGTCTCCACATCACCATTTTAATCAGCCGGATCAATGCCATATAGCCATCTTTGCAGTCATCCAGCGAACCTTCATCTAACCTTCTGCTAATGAAGAGTGAGCCCGGCCATTGATTTAGATATGTACTCAGGCAGTAAAGGTGTGACATTTCATCACTAGGCAGGTGAATGGATGGGCTTGTCTAAATGTTCTGCAGACTCATATTACTGATAACTGAAAATAGCCGGATGAGAAATACCACATCCCAGGAAGATTAGAAAAGTTTTCTGAGGTCACATCTATCCCAAACTTCACCATGAGATGACTGCACCTCTGAAGATGAAATCTGCTTCTGTGTGATGGAGATTCATTCACTAGTGCTCAGGGACGGGGAGCGTGCTGCAAGAGTTCTGCTTGTAGAGCCATTAAAAGAATCCTCCATTTGTGACTTGCATAACTGGCAATGGCATCTAACCGCTATTCCGATTCATTCTGTAGGTGTTGCATAGGCTGCTTGCTTCTGAAAATGCTATTGGCATGGCTGTCATGCTGATCTTATGACCTCAAAACCACTGTCACAGGACAAGCATACCGCACATGAAGTCTGCATAATTTGCATGCTTGTTTTGGGATAGTGGCTCACAAAGTAGCAAAGGATCAGCATGCCAGGAGGTAGTTGACGTTATCAGAAGAATGGCAATGACAGCCTATGCATATTTCTAAACACCTTTAAAGGCTAAGTTCACCTTTAAAAAAAAAAAATGAAAACAGGTGAAAAAGTTCATGTATTTTTTTTGTTTATGTTTTTTTACTGGAGCCTGCAGAACCTTGCACCAATGATCAGCAGATTGTGAGTGCAAAGTCAGGCTCCTGTACAGCCTTCCTGTTTCTTTGTGCCCGTATAGGCTTTCCCTTTACAAAGCAAGAGGACAACTGAACTACGACCTTGCAATACTATTTTGGAAACATTAAAGTGGTTGTAAACCCTCCCCCACAACTTTGTCCCATCTAAATCAGCATAACAAAACCCTAATGAACACTGCTTGTAGGTATCTCCTTACTTGCTTAGTATTGTTGTAATCCTTGTTTGTCTGTAGAATGAATTCACTGAGCATGCCCAGATCTCCCCTGATTTACGGCACACTTTCTATGTGCTTATCTATCTGTTATCAGGACTTCCTACGGCACAGCACTGAACTCTGCTAATCACTCAGAACTTCCTCCTACACACCATGTGACCATGTGACCTCACATACAGTCTAAACTTGGCCATTACTGCAGTCTTATCAGCTGAAGCTGATACAGTGTCTTGCGAAAGTATTCGGCTCCCTTGAACTTTTCAACCTTTTGCCACATTTCAGGCTTCAAACATAAAGATATAAAATTTAATTTTTTTGTGACGAATCACCAACAAGTGGGACACAATTGTGAAGTGGAACGAAATCTATTGGATATTCTAAACTTTTTTAGCAAATAAAAAACTGAAAAGTGGTGCGTGCAAAATTATTCGGCCCCTTTACTTTCAGTGCAGCAAACTCACTCCAGAAGTTCAGCGAGGATCTCTGAATGATCCAATGTTGTCCTAAATGACTGATGGTGATAAATAGAATCTACCTGTGTGTAATCAAGTCTCTGTATAAATGCACCTGCTCTGTGATAGTCTCAAGGTTCTGTCGAAAGCGCAGAGAGCATCATGAAGACCAAGGAACACACCAGGCAGGTCCGTAATACTGTTGTGGAGAAGTTTTTAAAGCCGGATTTGGATACAAAAAGATTTCCCAAGGTTTAAACATCCCAAGGAGCATGGTGCAAGCTATCATTTTGAAATGGAAGGAGTATCAGACCACTGCAAATCTACCAAGACCTGGCCGTCCCTCTAAACTTTCAGCTCAGACAAGGAGAAGACTAATCAGAGATGCAGCCAAGAGGCCCATGATCACTCTGGATGAACTGCAGAGAACTACAGCTGAGGTGGGAGAGTCTGTCCATAGGACAACAATCAGTCGCACACTGCACAAATCTGGCCTTTATGGAAGAGTGGCAAGAAGAAAGCCATTTCTCAAAGATATCCATAAAAAGTCTCGTCTAAAGTTTGCCACAAGCCACTTGGGAGACACACCAAACATGTGGAAGAAGGTGCTCTGGTCAGATGAAACCGAAATCGAACTTTGTGCCCACAATGCAAAACGATATGTTTGGCGTAAAAGCAACAAAAAGCTCATCACCCTCAACACACCATCCCCACTGTCAAACATGGTGGTGGCAGCATCATGGTTTGGGCCTGCTTTTCTTCAGCAGGGACAGGGAAGATGGTTAAAATTGAGGGGAAGATGGATGCAGCCAAATACAGGACCATTCTGGATGAAAACCTGTTGGAGTCCGCAAAACTGGGACGGAGATTTATCTTCCAACAAGACAATAATTGGGTTGTCGCCCAAAAAAGTAATAAAGGGAAATCTTCCAATGGGGAAACTTTTTTCCGGTGACCTGGGGTCCCCAATGAATTCCCTTAATTTGCAAGGATTTCCTCTCACTTCCTGTTTGGCTATGGGACAGGAAGTGAAGGGAAATCTCTACAATGGGACACAGATGGTGGAAAAAAAAAAATCAGACAGGGGTTATAACCCTCCCTTGCTCTATCAAAAATGAAAAAGTTTAGCCTATAGCTCTACTTTTATTTACCTGCTTATATTACCATCTGAATGGTTATAATGTGTCTCTTTATCTTGTAGTTTCCGCTGGGCCGCCGTTTGCCATGTGATATTTACTGGCATGGGGTATCTTTCCATGACGGCAACAATATCTGCTCTGGACAGGTCAACAAGTTTCCAGGTATGTGTTGCATAGATAATCTTAACATCAAGTAAAATATGCTTTGTGTCGGGAACATTTTCTAGACTTACTGGACTTTTATATTTGGAATCTTCTTAATTTTTGACAATAAAGACAGTTCCGCTTTAAGATCAATGTTAGCCTTCCAGAATTTTCTCCTGTTTAGGGAAAGATGTGCACTGTGGTGTGCTGAGCCCAGCTATGCTAAAACTGATGCAGATTTTGTGACTCCTCTTTTAAGGAATGGCTGAAATGGTGCGTAAAATAAACCTGAGCCGGGCTGTGAGAACCATGCAGGAACTATTCCCTGAGGAGTATGACTTCTACCCGCAATCCTGGATCCTTCCCGAAGAATATCCTATGTTCACTGCACAGGTGAGTGTCGGGCTTGAGAACATTGTCTACTGTCAGTATGTGTAAGGTGAATCTTAAAGAGGAAGTATAGGCAAAAAAATAAATATAAAGCACACCCTGTAAGGCAAAGGCATAATGAGCTGGTATGCATAGCATACTAGCTCATTATGAATAACTTATCTGAGAACGAAGCCCCCGAAGCGGTCCTCCGTCTTCCTCTTCGCCGCTGCCATGGATCCCGGAGCGACTTCCGGGTCTCGCTGTGATTTGCCGGAGCCGCGATGACGTCACTCCCGCGCATGCGCACGGGAGCCGACACTCGTGGCATATCGCCGCGATCTGCGGCCTGCCCAGTGCACCTGCGGTGGCTGTTTTCGGGTAAATATCTCCTAAACCAGTGATGGCGAACCTTGGCACCGCAGATGTTTTGGAACTACATTTCCCATGATGCTCCTGCACTCTGCAGTATAGTTGAGCATCATGGGAAATGTAGTTCCAAAACATCTGGAGTGCCAAGGTTCACCATCACTGTCCTAAACCGTATAGGTTTAGGAGATTTTTCTTGGACCTACAGGTAAGCCTTAATCTAGGCTTACCTGTAGGTCAAAGTGGTTTGTAAGGGTTTACAACCACTTTAAGGAGCATGTATTATATCATTCAACATAACTGCAGCTTCTCTGTATATCGCTAAGGCCAAAAATGGTATACACATCCACAAAAAATACTATACGAAAAGATTAATTTGTGCAAAAACAGTCATTTACTATCAATAATTATGATACAACGAGTAGCCTATCTTCAAAAAGCCTTTCTCAAGTCCAGTGTCTGTAAGCATCACCTACACCAATGGATACAAAAAGCAGCTTGTCAAATGCGTTAAATTGTAGTTGATAGGAGGTCAGAAAGCACTTGTGTCAGATTCTTTCAGGGTAGCAACTGATTCAAAGCTCAATGGTACAGTGCCTTGAAAAAGTATTCATACTCCTTGAAATATTCCACATTTTGTCATATTACAACCAAAAATGTATATGTATTTTCCTGGGATTTTATGTAATAGATCAACACAAAGTGGCACATAATTGTGAAGTGGAAGGAAAATAATAAATGGTTTTGGAGTCAAAACTTTGTAGAACCACCTTTCGCTGCAATTACAAGTCTTTTTGGGTAAGTCTCTATCAGCTTTGTACATCTAGAGAGTGAAATGTTTGCCAATTCTTCTTTGCAAAGTCGCTCCAGCTCTGTCAGATTGGATAGAGAGCTTCTGTAAACAGCACATTTCAAGTCTTGCCCACAGATTCTCAATTGAATCAGTTTTTATTCTAAGATTGCTTTGTATTTGGCTTCATCTATGTTCCCATCAACTCTGACCAGCTTCCCCATCCCTGCTGAAGAAAAGCATCCCCACAACATGATGCCACCACCACCATGTTTCACGGTGTTGATGTTTTTTTCAGGGTGATGTGCAGTGTTAGTTTCCCACTACACATAGCGTTTTGCTTTTAGGCCAAAATGTTTAATTTTTTATCTCATCTGACCAGAGCACCTTCTTCCACATGTTTGCTGTGTCCCCTACATGGCTTCTCGCAAACTGCAAACTGGACTTTTAATGGCTTTCTTTCAACAATGGCTTTCTTCTTGCCACTCTTCCATAAAGGCCAGATTTGTGGCATGTACAACTAATAGTTGTCCTGTGGACAGATTCTCCCACCTGAGCTGTGGATCTCTGCAGCTCCTCCAGAGTTACCATGGACCTCTTTGTTGCTTCCTTGATGAATGCTCTCCTTGCCTGGCCTGTCCGTTTTAGGTGGACGGCCATGTCTTGGTAGGTTTGCAGTTGTGCCATACCCTTCCCATTTTTGGATGATGGATTGAACAGTGCTCTGTGAGATGTACGAAGCTTGGGATATATATTTTTATTTTTTTATAGCCAAACCCTGCTTTCAACTTCTCCACAACTTTATCCCTGATCTGTCTGGTGTGTTCCTTGGCCTTCATAATGCTGTTTGTTCGCTAAGGTTCTCTAACTAACCTGTGAGGGCTTCACAGAGCAGCTGTATTTATACTGAGATTAAATTACTTACAAGTGGACTCATTACCTATTTTCTATTTAGGTGACTTCTGAAGGCAATTGGTTCCACTAGATTTTAGTTAGGGGTAGCAGAGTAAAGGGGGCTGAATACAAATGCACGCCACACTTTTCAGATATTTATTTGTAAATAATTTGGAAAATCACTTATTTTCCTTCCACTTCACAATTATATGCCACTTTGTGTTTTTTTTTTTTTTTTGATCAGAAAAGAAGTTTATTGGAAAACCGAATAACACTATGTACATAGGCATATCCATATTGCAACGAGTACATAGAGAACAGTAATCATTACACATAGCATATAACGTACAACCTATGGACAGATCTACAGGAGTAACTTCTGTATGCATGGAGTAAACTTAGGTATAATAATGTTGCCTTATGTACCAGATACAATGGGTTAGCAAATTTGACTTTTCCCTATTAGGGCTAGTATGACCTTACAGGGGGTTACATCTCCTAAGCTTATATTTATACAAAAAGATCTTGTTATCCTCAAGGTTCGTACAACGTTCAAACCAAACAAAAGAAATCAAACATAAGAAATCCATGCCCCCTCTGCACTTGCCACTTTGTGTTTTGTCTATCGCATAATATCCCAAAAAAGTACATTTTATATTTTTGGTTGTAACATGACAAAATGTGGAAAATGTCAAGGGGTATGAATACTTTTTCAAGGCACTGTCCTCTGTTTATTTAAGAACTCATAATCACACTTACCCCCCACCAGCACCTCCGCTGTCTGTTAGACCCCTTTCGCACCACACCGCACCTTGCGTCGGCGGTAAAACGCCGCTATTTTTAGCGGCGTTTTACCGCCGGATTTGTGGCGCATTTTGGCCGCTAGCGGGGCGCTTTTACCCCCGCTAGCGGCCGCGAAAGGGTTAAAACCGCCGGCAATACGCCGCAATAGCGGCGTTTTGCCGGCGGCATTACAGCGCTGCCCCATTGATTTCAATGGGCAGCAGCGGTGGAGGAGCGGTAAACGCACCGCTCCTTCACCGCTCCAAAGAAGCTGCTGGCAGGACTTTTTTCTGACGTCCTGCCAGCTCACCGCTGTAGTGTGAAAGCCCTCGGGGCTTTCACATTACACATAAGGGTGCAGCTTCTTTAGGGCGTTTTGCAGGCGCTATTTCTAACGCTATAGCGCCTGCAAAACGCCCTGGTGTGAAAGGGGTCTTAATGCTGCTCTCAGTGTAGGCGTCATAAAAAGAAAATCTCCAGTAGTGTAACCTGTAATGATAATTATTGAAATAAAATAGTAAAAACATACATAAAAGCTCCAGGTCATTTATTTGCAATATAGTATTCTACATCACTCCTGCTGGCGTCACCCATGGTGTTTCAGCCTATGGACCATCGACAGGGGCTGGTTGTGTGACTAAATGCAGTGTGTTCAACTAATCCCCTTCATTCTGCAATAACCCTCCTTCAACCTTTATTATAGTAAATAAACCAATCTGTTCTTTTCTCAAAAACATGCTAATTTGGTAAATAAAAAGCAGGACTCAAAATCAAACATTCATTTTATTGCTGCTTACCATTCCATAGATGTGATGGCGGCATTATTTTTGTTTTGAAAGCTTACTTATCTGGGGATCCAGCCTGTAAGTCTGTTGTTTTTCAAAGAACAAACTCTCTTACAGATTGATTTACAGGAATAAGACAAACTATTTAACACTGGCAGGGTTGCTTACAACGATCAGCTTTTATTCATGTAAAACCTTTATCCCACAGGGAAAAACTGTTTGTTGTAACTGATTTTAAAGTGTGAGCTGGAATTTGGCTTTAATTTACTAGTATATCTAAATTTGCTATTATATAACCCCCCCTCCCCCCCCCAAAAGACTGTGTTCTTTGCCCCCTGTGCTCATTCATCCAGAGCAGGGGCACCCTAAGGGCCATTTCACACCTATTTGCCATGCTAGGAGGCACGCTTTCAGTGTGACAAAAGCACATGAAAAGTATTTCCTTTTAAATTCTATGAGATGTTTTACACTGCTGCGCTGCATTTGCGATATGGTTTTAAAAGTACCGCTTGCAGCATCTTTGGTGTGCTTTTCAAAAGAACACCAAAAATGCACCTCCCATTGTAAGTCGAAGGAAACGTACCAGAAATGCACCAAGGGTGCATATTTGTGGTCAAATTACACTTTTTCTTTAAAAAGATGCTGATTGTTAAGGAGTTGGTACCCGCCGGCATCCTTAATAACCAGTAAATGGCTACACATATGACCCCCCCCGTACCTTCATGGTCTGTTCAATATTCGGTCCGGTTGCTTCCTCTTCCCCACTTACATGGAGCCCAAGCTGTTCCTGGCTTTCCTGACCTCTCCTTTCCACACATTCACAGTGGCGCCAGAGCTGTTCTCTGCATTCTCTCCCAGTTTTCCTGGCTCCTCCACCCTCTGCAGTGTTCTGTGTAATGACTGGTGCTAAAGATGGCGGGCTCTGCCCTGTGCTGCACCACTGGCCAGACGACTCCTGAGGAGCATGGTGACCATCATGGAGGTACAGGAGGCATTGTATGTGTATCTATCCGCTTGTTGTTAGACCCCTTTCACACCAGGGCGTTTTTCAGGCGCTATAGCGTTAGAAATAGCGCCTGCAAAACGCCCTAAAGAAGCTGCACCCTTATGTGTAATGTGAAAGCCCCGAGGGCTTTCACACTACAGTGGTGTGCTGGCAGGAAGTCAGAAAAAAGTCCTGCCAGCAGCTTCTTTGGAGCGGTGAAGGAGCGGTGTGTTTACCGCTCCTCCACCGCTGCTCCCCATTGAAATCAATGGGGCAGCGCTGTAATGCCGCCGGCAAAACGCCGCTATTGCGGCGTATTGCCAGCGGTTTTAACCCTTTCGCGGCCGCTAGCGGGGGGTAAAAGCGCCCCGCTAGCGGCCGAAATCCGGCGGTAAAACGCCGCTAAACATAGCGGCGTTTTACCGCCGCCGCTATCAGCGGTGTGGTGTGAAAGCAGTCTTAAAGCGGAGGTCCACCCTAAAGTGGACCTTCCGCTCATTGGAATCCTCCCCCCCTCCGGCATCACAATTGGCACCTTTCAGGGGGGAGGGGGGTGCAGGTACCTGTACAGTACAGGTATCTGCAGCCACTTCCGGGATAGCTCTCTGTGGAAAGGGGCGTAGATCTATGCCCCTTTCCGAAAGTCCCCCGCTGCCTGCTGGGAAACGCACAGATCCTAGAGGCAGCGGGTCCATCCTTATTGCGCAGCGCGACTCGCGCATGCGCAGTAGGGAACCGGGAAATGAAGCCGAAAGGCTCCACTTCCTGATTCCCATACCCAAGATGGCGGCGGCAGCACCCGAGAGACGATCGAGAGATCGGCTTCGGGTGCCGACATCGCGGGCGCGCTGGGCGGGTAAGTGTCACTATTTTAAAAGTCAGCAGCTGCTGTATTTGTAGCTGCTGGCTTTTAAAAATAAAAAACGGCGGAACTCCCAGCGGACTCCCGCTTTAAGGGCGCCCACAGGTTCCAGCTCCTGAACAACCAACTAATAGCAGGTTGTTAAAGAGCGGCACACAACTGCATCCTTAATAACCAGCTATGCAAGGCATATGCACTGCTGCATGCATTTAATATGTGCTTTGTGGAAGCAGCGCTGTAGTGTAAAAGGAGGCTAATACACGAGGTGTGTTACTGGCCAGATCACCAGGTGAAGACAGAGGGGTAAATGCCTAAAAAGAAAACAAATGCAACTACCGCATTTAAAGATTGGTAAGCTGCAATGAATTCAGTTTTTTGTTTTGGGTTTAATACTGCTTTAACTGGTTTTCTGCAGTAATTTGCCATAAAATGTGATTTGACCCTCATTTTAAAGGAAAAGATCACTTTAAAAAATAAATAAATGCACATTTTTTTTTTTTGCAGGTAAAAAAAAAATGTGCATTTTATTATTTTTTGTTGCAGGAGCCTGGAAAGCATTGCATCGGTAGATCACTGTTGCCATGCAGGTCTCCTGCACACTCTCAATGTATGGGCTTACCCATACATTTTGTACAGCAGGGATATGCAATTAGCAGGCCTCCAGCTGTTGCAACACTACAAGTCCCATCATGCCTCTGCCTCTGGGTGTCATGCTTGTGGCTGTCAGAGTCTTGCTATGCCTCATGGAACTTGTAGTTCTGCAACAGCTGGAGGTCCGCAAATTACATATCCCTGCTGTACAGGTACTCCCTGCAGGAAGACTCCATGATCTACCATGGCGTACCACAGTGCCGTGGTAGTTCGTTGAAAGCTATAAGCCGACAGTCGCAAAGGATGTAGTTTATTCAAACACATGGAGCTGTGTGCCTGAATGATGCAGCCGTGTGGGCGGAGCCGCGCACAGCCACTCTGATTTCAAAATATATTTTTTAACACACCCATCAAACATTCACAGTGCTGGAGGAAAAAGTACGTGAATTCTTGAAGTTACCTGCAGGTCGAACATCTTTTTGCCAACAATAACTTCTAGCAAGTGCCTTTGGTAGCTCTGTATCAGATCTGCAAAATGTTCAAGGGGAATGTTTGACCATTCCTCTTTACAAAAACAGGAGGATAGGATGTAGGATGTCTGGTGTGAACCATTCTCTTGAGGTCATTCCACAGCATCTCTATGCAGTTAAGGTCTGAGCTCTGACTGGGCCTCTTCAAAAAGTGCATTTTCCTTTTTTGAATCCAGCCTGTTTTGGATTTACTTAGATACTTAGGACCATTGTCCTGCTGCATCATCCAACTTCTACCAAGCTTCAACTGGTGGACAGCCACCCTGACATTTATCCTGTATAATATTTTGGTAAACATGGGAATTCATTTCCCCCTCAATGAGGGCAAGTGGTCCATGCCCTGAGGCAGCAAAGCAAGGTCAAAATCATGATGTTCCCTCCACCATACTTCACCGTTGGGATATTGATAAGATGTGCCTTTTTCACGCCATACATAGTGCTGAGTATTCTTCCCGAACAATTAACTTTTTTGTTTCATTAGTCCACAAAACTTTTTCCCAGTAGCATTGTGTTTTGCCAAGGTGCTCTTTGGCAAACTTCAGGCATGCAGCAATTTTTTCTTTTTTTACTTTGGAGAACAGTGACTTCCTTTTGTGAAGTTCTGTCTTGGACACCCTGCCTGTTGAAAGACTTACTTATGGTAGTCATGAACAGGGATGTTTGCCAGTTCCAGTGAGGTCTTCAAGCCTATAGCTGTTACTTGTGGGTTCTTCTTTACCAAATTGAGGATTCTGCATTGTACTTTGAGAGTCACCTTGGCTGGGCGTCCACCTCTAGGAAAAGTAACAACAGTACTATACTGTCTCCGTTTATAGACAATTACTAAACTGTCTCCGTTTATAGACAATTACTAAACTGTCTCCGTTTATAGACAATTAGTCTGTCAACTGATAAATACCTAAACACTTTGAGATTGCGTTGCATACCTTTTCAGCCTTATGTAGATCAACTACTCTTAAAGCGGAGGTCCACCCTAAAGTGGACCTTCTGCTCATCGGAACCCTCCCCCCCTCCGGCGCCACAATTGGCACCTTTCAGGGGGGAGGGGGGTGCAGATACCTGTACTGTACAGGTATCTGCACCCACTTCCGGGATAGCTCTCTGCGAAAAGGGGCGTACATTACGCCCCTTTCCGAAAGTCCCCCGCTGCCTGCTGGGAAACACACGGATCCCAGAGGCAGCGGGTCCATCCTTATTGCGCAGCACGACTCGCGCATGCGCAGTAGGGAACCGGGAAATGAAGCCGAAAGGCTCCACTTCCTGATTCCCATACCCAAGATGGCGGCGGCAGCACCCGAGAGACAATCGAGAGATCGGCTTCGGGTGCCGACATCGCGGGCGCGCTGGACAGGTAAGTGTCACTATTTTAAAAGTCAGCAGCTGCAGTGTTTGTAGCTGTTGGCTTTTAAAAAAAAAAAAAAAAACGGCGGACTCCCGCTTTAACTGCTTCCCGCCTGCATCATTGTAAAATATCAGGCGGACGGGAACCCTATTGTTCTGGGAGGACGTCGTATGACGTCCCACCAAGAACGCGACTCGCACAACTGCTTCGGGCCGCAATCCAACGCGATCCGTCACCATCTGTGACTTATCATTGTACCGACCAACTGCCAGTACCATGTGACCAATCACAACAGATCACATGATCATTGTAAACAATGAATGGTCACTACCAACGCCAGGAAAAAGCGTCTGTAAAAACGTACTTTTAGTAGCTTTTTGCATTGGTGTTAATGCACGTTCAGCTGCGCTAGCTTTTAAATCAATGGTTTCCTATAAGAAGCCCATTGATTTGAACACATGTCACACCAGACGTTGGCTCGTGATGATCTGACTTGCAGTGTGGCTTGTGAGCAGAGGATCTTGAATGGGAAACCCTCGCTAAAATGAAAAAAAAAATGTGGGGTTCCCCCTAAAACCATACCAGACCCTTATCCGAGCATGCAGCCCGGCAGGTCAAGAAAAGGGGGGGAGCGAACCCTCAACATGGGGGATGGGTGCTTTGGCCCCATGTTGATGGGGACAAGGGCCTCTTTCCCACCACCCTGCCCGGTGGTTGTCGGGGTCTACAGGCAGGCAGCTTATCAGAACATGAAAGCCCTCTTTAAGGAGGGGCCCCAAGATCCTGGCCCCCACCCTATTTTAATGAGTATGGGGTACAATGTATCCCTACCCATTCACCCCAAAAATGTGTCAAAAATAAAAACAGTACATGGGTTTTTGACAAGGCACTTTTATTAAAGCAGCTCCAAAGTGTATTCTCCCTCCTCCAGAGATGTCTTCTCTACACTGTCTTCTGCTGTCTTTTCCTCTGCTTCTTCTGCTACCTCTGGTTCATCTTCCTCTGATGTCTTCTCCCGACGCTATCTCCCAATGTTGTGTTGGGTCTGGTGTGCGCCGTTGCTTATATAGCCATGGGTCGTTTTAAAAGTCAGCAGCTGCAGTATTTGTAGCTGCTGGCTTTTAAAAAAAAAAAAAAAAAAACGCGGAGTCCCGGCGGACTCCCGCTTTAATTGTATGTCTTCAAAGAGCTCCTTTTTGCGTGTGTTCATATCAGCTGATGCTTCTTATAAACTGCAATCTTAAAATGTTTGAGTGTCTTTAATCAATCAAAGTTGGCTTTAAATCCCACCTCCAGACACTTGTCATTGTGTTCCTGTACATTGGACCATTTATCTTCTGTTTCAATCTTACCAACCCCTTGGAAATGTTCCTGTTTTGGAATATTGTTGCGTTTCTTCTATTATTGTTTGTTTTGTGCACAATCCAATAAATTTTTTTGTCTGTTTTTTCTGTGCTATTATTTTTTTCCTTTTTGTTTTGTCGTTGCCCCAGATTGTCGGGTCTTATATCTGGAGTTTTAATATTCTGTATGTTAACACTTCTAATTCTTTCAATAAAATTAGATGGAACATAAACCCCACCTACAAACTCATTTCATTAATTGGACTCCAGGTGTACAAACTATTGACAATTAGATTTTGTTCAAGTAATTAATGGTTTACTTTTTCCTTCAGCATTGTGAATGTTTAATGGGTGTGCTTAATAATGAACAAAACAATTCTAATTTCTTGTGTCTATCTGCTTAAGCACATGGGTTTGTCTATTCTGACCTAAATTAGGATCAAATCACATTTTATGGCAAATCACTGCAGAAAATCAGTTAATTCCAAGTGTTCACATACTTTTTCTTGCCACTGTCTATTGCCATTTGTTTTATATAGCCAGGTTACTAACTAATGCCCATACCATAAGAATTATATATATCTAAAAAAGCCAAAATTTTATTTTGCAACAAGTCATAAAAAATATTACAGACTGACAAAATGTGCTTAATCCTCATATAAAATGGATACCATCCACACTCTATATTCCACAGGACCTTATAAATACCACCAGATTTTATATAGTATATGATGCTAATCTTGTGGATAACCTAACATGTTTCAATAAACTTCCTCAAGGAATAGAGTGGATATATGAGGAATACAAATTCCAGATTCAGTAAGCCATATACAGTGGGGAAAATTAATTATTTGATCCCCTACAGATTTTGTAAGTTTTCCCACTTACAAAGAAATGAAGGGTCTATAATTTTTATCATAGGTGCATTTTTAATCAAGGGTCCCCAACCACTGGCCTGCGTCCTGGTAGCGGGCCGCGGCCTCTCTGCAGCTGGGCCGTGAGTGCGGCAGGCCAGCTGGCAGGTCAGTGAGTAGGCCGGTGGGTGATCTGCGGGTAGGCCAGTGAGCGGGCCAGCAGGTGAGTGGGCCGGGAGGACAGTAACCGGCCGGTGGTTGAGCGGGCGGGTAGGCCATTGAGTGCCCACCCTGCATCACCACAATTCTGCCCTCCCTGTGCAGCCACAGGCAGCAGAGGCAGAGAGGTTACATCATCTCACTGCCCTCACTCACTCTGGGACACAGCCACTGGCAAATGACAATCCGCATCTTGTGGCAGGTGACATGACAAGCTGCATCTGGTGGCAGGTGACATGACAAGTGGCAATCTGCATCTGTTGGCAAGTAACACGCGACATCTGGTGGCAGGTGATTTGGCAAGTGGCAAGCTGCATCTGGTGGCAGGTGACTTGGCAAGTGACAAGCTGCATTTGGTGACAGGTGACTTGGCAAGTGACAAACTGCATCTGGTGGTAGGTGACATGGCAAGTGACAAACTGCATCTGGTGGCAGGGGATGTGGCAAGTGACAAGCTGCATCTGGTGGCAGGCAATGGTGGAAAGTGAGATGCTGTATCTGGTGGCAAGTGACACGCTGCATCTGGTGGCATGTGACACACTCGGGGCTCGCACTGATTCTGCATTATGGTGAGTTGAACTTTCGTTTTTTATTACATTGTAATATTAGAAATAATGCTCTTCAATCGTACTGACACCATATGAACCGTGGTGCCATAATGATTGGAGCGCCACCAGCAGCCATCGCCCTGACAAATTGCCCGTGAACAACTGCTCAGGCCTTGGCAAAATTTTCTTCCACCCAGCCGGTCCCCAGTGCTAAAAAGCTTGGGGACCGCTGTTCTATAGGATTACGGTCTCGAGATGTTAAGGGAGATGTCACCTCTCCAGGAAAAACAAACAGATGCTAAACCTTTCTCTCGGTTCGGAAATCTTAGGTGCTGGCAATTGTTAATAGCAATAAACAGGAACAGATTTGGGTCGCGAGCCTGGCTTGGCCACTCCATGAACTTAATGTGCTTCTTCTTAAGCCACTCCTTTGTTACCTTGGCGGAATGTTTTGGGTCATTGTCATGCTGAAAGGGAAGAAGGTTCTAATCCAAGCTTTTACAATACATGGTCCCATCCATTGGCCCCTCAATGTGTTAATCTGTACCTTTAGCAGAGAAACAGCCCCAAAGCATAATGTTTCCACATCCGTTCTTGACTGTAGGGATAGTGTTCTTAGGGTCATAGTCAGCTGTTTTCTTTCTCCAAACACAGTGAGTCCCCCTCCTCAAGAAGGCACATGTACAATCATGCCAATGAACATCTGATTCAGAGAAAAAAAAACTTAGAATGCCTATGTGGTTCACCCATTATATTGTAAACCATATGGACAACCCTTCTTGGATTGAGAATATTCCCAAGTGACAGTTTGTTCAGTTAAGATTGAATTTCAGTTAGGTGACAGGTTATAGGACTCTCTGAAAAAAATTAAGCTAGGTTCCTGGAAAATAAGGAAGGCCTGATCTTTGAGGCACATCCTGGCGATCCAAGTGGAAATTCTACTCCCCCCTCCCTCCCTGCATTCTTCTGGGACACATCACAGGTCCAGGCACAAAGCACAGTGGCTCACACGTGTGCAGTGGGTAGCCGGCTGTCTGTAAAGCTGCAAGCTTGTTGTAGCCAACAGTTAGGATGGCGGCGCTGGGGACCGAAGACCAGTGGGAAAAACGTCTTGGGTGAGCACAGCGCTGGATTCTGGGAGAGGTGAGGATCTGTTTATTAAAAGTCAGCAGCTACAGTTTTTATAGGGGCTGCTGATTATTGAATTTATTTTTAAAGAAGTATGGCCAAAGTTATTTGGGTCATACTTCTCCTCTGGGTCACTGGAGTGCACTTATTTCTGCACTCCTGTGACCCAGATTCAGCTGACAGTGGGCTCACATCACAGAGCTGGTCCAGGCTCTGCAAAGATCCTGACTTTAATGTCGTCATCCACCCAGATTCCTGACTGACAGCTGGCTCAGCCTATGTGCACGCTGCTGAGAGCCTGAGCCAGCTGGTTCTGCCCCCTCTACATTCCCACGCTCCAGTGAGAACTGTATGGACAGAGCAGAGAACCGGTGAATCAGTCTCCACTCTCTGCTCAGTGAAGCTTGAGACCCCGTTCACACCTGAGCATTTTGTAGCTTGAAGCCTGAAGCTACAAAACGCTAGAGTGGAAAAAATCTATTATTCTCAATGGAGATGGTTCACATCTCCACTCCATGTCGCCTGAAGCCGAACGCCTGAAGCTCAAACAAGTTCCGGACCCTTTTTTTTCGCTCGAATTGAGCAGATTTGGGCGTTTTTCTTCTTTTAACATTGGTGACCTTTTGCCCTGCACAAAACCGCAGTAAAAAAACTCTGCAAAATCGCGGTAAATTTGCGCGATTTTCTGCTTGAAAACGCTACACTCAGGTGTGAATGCAGCCTTAGAGATGAGCGCTCGATGGTCATGTGATTGCTTAGTACTCAGAGTTAGAGCCGGTGGGGGACAGCTGCAGCATCTGATTGATGCTACAGCCACATAGGTGAGTATGTATGTTTGTTTTTTTCATACCCCCCCCCCCCCCCACACACACACACCTCCTTTTTAATAATAGTTTTTAGAGAAATTAGATCGCCTTTACTAATTAGGAATATTTTGGCTTGAAATTTGTATATAGATTAAAGTGTTTTTATGTAAATAATTGTTTTATGTTAATCAATAATAGTAGCCACATCCGTAACCTGGGTATATAAAACACATGGCAACATATGGCCAAAGACATGCAGGTAGGTTAATTGGCTTCTGTCCAAAATTGCCCCTAGTTTATGAATTTTATTATATAATGTATAATGACCTTGTATTGTGGGCTCCTTGAGGGTAGGGACCAATGTGAGTGTGCAATGTACAGGGATAGGGACAATTGTAGACACTCACTCAGGTTGAACTGGATGGACTGGTGTCTTTATTCAACCTTACTAACTATGAAACTATATGATGGGATCCTGTACTTTTATTTGCCAAATTAGCATGTTTTTTTTAAGAAAAGAACAGATTCGTTTCATTATTTATAATAAAGGCTGAAGTGGTTGCTTGTTTTATTTGCGGTGACTTTTACTTAAGACATCTGGGAATAACTTGATAAATATGATCACCAGCACTTCTGGTTCCCATTGGTGGGCATTTTCTTATCCTGTTGATTGATAACTTCCTGTTTTTAACATACATCATTCTGAGACGAGAGGGAGGTGCTGGTAGGTGGGGTGGAAACAGCCTTGGTTGGTGGTTCATTGAATAATGAAGGTGATGAGCTAACACACTGCATGTATAAATCTTTACTGTAAAAGTCACACTGCTAGTCCCTGATGATGGCCCATAAGACAAAGCGCGTTGGGCAAAGCTAGCAGGAATGACATAGAATGCTGTAGTGGGTATGCTTTTACTATTTATTTCAATAAATGTAATTACGGGTTACGCTTTTTAAGATTTTCTTTTTTTATGTCTTTACTTCTACACTTGGCCCTTGTACACACGGTTGGACATTCCGACAACAAAATCCGTTGGATTTTTTCCAACGGATTTTGTCCGAAACTGGTGTTGCATACACACGGTCGGACAAAGTTGATGGAAAATCCGATCGTTCGGAACATGATGACGTTATTTAGTCACAACGGGACTGCGTTCCGGCTAGTAGCCAATAGCTTTGGTCTAAGAATTTCGTAATTCTCTACAAACGATCGGACAAAGTCCGATCGGATCATGTTGTGGGAAAATTTTTATATCCAGGTCTCAAACTTTATTGGTCGGACATTCCGACGGAAAAAGTCAGATGAAGCCCACACACGGTCGGATTATCCGACAACACGGTCCGATCAGACATTTTCCATCGGAATGTCCGACCGTGTGTACAAGGGCTTCGAGTGGCACTAACAGACCGTGAAGTAGCTGGTGTGTGGTTTTAAATAGAGAGCATTTACCTCTGAGCTTTAAATCAGTCACTACCTTGAAGGGATCTGACCTAAGGTGCTGCCTAACCTCCTATAAACTAGAGGTCCAACCAATAAGTAAGCAGCTTTATGTACCCCTTGGTGAAGGTGCAGCTCACTGACATGACCAGTTACTCACTGTGGTGTATTTATTAATTGTAAAAAAAAAAAAAAAAAAAATTTTCGTACCACATATCCTGTTATATATTATTTAGTGATGCGCCAAAATCAGTGTGCTTTTCATAGGTTTTGTGACTCAAAAAATGCATCAAATACGAAAAATGGGTGCATTATTTTATGTGTTCTTGCTGCGTTTTCAATGCATTTAAATGGGGAGGAGCGTTTTTGGTGCATTTTTTCTTTTGTAATACATGTATTACAAAAAAAAATGTAATGAATGTAATACAGTTATTTATAAAAATAATACAGTGTGATTCATAAAGAAGTAGTTTCAACACACTATAAAACAAGAACAACATAAGATATTTTACGTTACCTGTAACAGAATTGTATCGGAATGTTTTACGTTTTTTTTTAGAGACAGTCACAGATGTTCTATGTGTGCACCCTTAGTCACACGACATCGAGCTGGTAATCCATTTCTGCCAAAACGCTGAATAAAGCCCCATACACACAATCAGATTTTCTGCAGATTTTTTCCTTCAGATTTACCAAAACCATATAATATCAGGTCAAACTTTAGGAGTTTCAATTTGTATCCAATCAGGCAGGCCCTTGCACTACATAGTTTTGGTAAATCTGAAGACAAAAAATCTGATAGTGTGTATGGGGCTTTAAGTGCAGTGATAGTGGCTGTGATATGCTGTTTCAGCTCCACTAGATCAACAGGAAGGGGAGGGGCGAATACCTTGTCCTTTACGTACCCCCACAGGAAAATGTCACAAAGCGTTAAGTCGGGACTTCTGGGTGGCCATTGGGTCAGTGGCATGTTGTAGTCCACGACTCGTCCAATCCATCGATGAGGAAGATGTTCATTGAGGTAATCTTGCATGTCGCCTGACCAGTGTGGTGGTGCACCATACAATCGGAGAATAACGTTTTCATTGTCGCCCTGCAACTGTGGCATCAACCAAAGACTATGCCAATCATAGATTTTATGGTTGGAGGTTCTTTTCGGAATCGTGAGCAAAAATGTCATTGCACAACAGTTACAGATTCCGCTTTGCTCAATTCAAGAACAAAAACGCCTTCTCCACTGCAGACGCTGCCATTGTGACTGACTAGTCACATCGCCTACGTCACTTCCCCCAGTAATGGGACACGAACTTAATGCAGTTAACTGTTACTGTTTTATAGCATCTGGAAACTGTATACTTCTTTATGAATCCCCCTGTATGTGTGTGTGTGTGTGTGTGTGTGTGTGTGTGTGTGTGTGTGTATATATATATATATATATATATACACACGCACGCACGCACGCGCGCGCACACACATATATATACACACACACATATATATATATATATATATATATATATATACACACACACACACATATATATATATATAATGTATGTGTGTGTGTGTATATATATATATATATATAATATAAAATGTATATGTATGTATATAATTATTTTTTTGTTTCAATGTTTTTATTGATAAAACAAAAATTGCATGTTACATACACATAGTAAAACATAAATATGAATATCATTGTAATTATGAAATACAGAATTTGAAAATAAAGCAACAATATGAATTGATATTTGGCATAAGATAGAAATGCATAGATCAATAAAATAAAAATTAAACAAAAAAAAAAACACACTTGTAAATATCTATCATATAGAGTATATAATTATTATTTTTTTTTTTTTCAAACCGTCAGTTTCGGCCAAGTGCATCCTGAATTTTCACCACTAATATTAATGCTCTCATTTGTAGTTTCCGCTCTCATATATTTAGATTTTCATGTAAATTAGATTTTTCTCCACACTGGTAACACCTAAAGATAAAGTTTGAGATATAGCTGGATTCCCTGATTCTGTTTCGGAGCGAGGAACCTGGTGAGGTTGGAACAATAAAGAAATAAAAAATAATAATAAAAAAAAAATATATAGTATCTCACAAAAATGAGTACACCCCTCACATTTTTTAAATATTTTATTATATCTTTTCATGTGACAACACTGAAGAAATTACACTTTGTTACAATGTAAAGTAGTGAGTGTACAGCTTGTATAACAGTGTAAATTTCCTGTCCCCTCAAAATAACTCAACACACAGCCATTAATGTCTAAACTGCTGGCAACAAAAGTGAGTGCACCCCTAGGTGAAAATGTCCAAAATATTTTGACCCTGGGAGCATTTGGGCCTTCATGTCTTGGCTTACTGTAGATTTCTTCTTACATGTTTCTGTGGAAACTTTGTATTATGTAATCTTTACAGCCTGCATCTGAGTTTAGTAAATGGACAGTCTGAGGAGTCAGGCCACTTCTGCACCTATAATATTGCTTCTCTTGGCTTTTTTTTTTTTTTTTTTATTGTCTGTTGAAGCACTTTATTTAGCTCCTTAGAGAGTAGACCGGCTACTGAGTTATACTTTCATTCTTTCACTGATGTTGGGCTGGTTCACACCGCAGTCCAGTACTTATTTTTTTCTGCATCAAAAACACATGGATAGTAGGCTATATGGTTTCCAGTGACATAGTTCACAACCATGTGGTCAGTTCCATTTCTAGAAAAAAAAGTAGAACATGCTGCAATTTTTCTGCACCGAACTGTACTGGAATGCGGTAAAATGCATCGAAAACACACCGGAATGTAGATGTCCTTATTTAATCAGTTCCCGACCGGCGCACGCCAATGTACGTCGGCAGAATGGCACGGGCAGGCATATTGGCATACAGGTACGTCCATTTTAGTATGCCGCCAGCGGCGCGCTCGCGTGCCGGTCGGGACCCCCGTGAGTCCGGTCGTGGGTCCCGTGGACTCGATCGCTGCAGGGGTACCCGTGAACGTCTCACGGGGCGGCTGAACGGGGAGATGCCGGACTGATTTTCTATGGCGTGAACATGCCCTAAAACAGTTGTACAACAGGTGGGAGAGATTTGCATGTTATTACCCAGAATTCCCTGCTGTGGCAGAAGTAATGAGGTAGATGTGTGGAGAAAAATTAAACAAAAAAAATGCACCAAGTTCATCCGTAAGGCGGAGCAACGACGTGCATTACCCACAGCAGCCTATCCGATATTAGTTTGCTGTATTTGCTAATTCTTTGTTTTGAGCTTTTACTTTCCTCCTTTTAGTGTAATTCATTCTGGTAGCTGAGCAGCAAGTTCTTAATAAGACTGTAGGTGGCAGCACAGACCCACAGATACTCCTATCTAGGTAATGAATTATGTGCCGCATTGGCATTAGCTGGTTAGTATGGGAGCGAGGGCTTGCCCAAAACGGCATGCGATCATCCAAGCTGTAACTGAATAAAACACATCTCTTATGCTTAAAGGGAAATCATTTAGAGATTTTTAGATGTACATGTAAAAGTAGTGCTCTTGATGTAAATAGCCTTATCTGCGTATTCTAATGTTTTATAAACTTTGTTCCTGTGTATAATGTGTCATCATCGTATATGTAAATGGGGCAGCCATATATGTCCATTAGATATGCTGCTTCTGCCACCTGATTAGTAGTGCTGCTGCAGAGGCGGCTCTAGACTTTCTGAGGCCTTAGGCAAAACTTAGACATGAGGCCCCACTCACGCCCATAATGGGAAAAATATTATAAAAATGATAAAAATTAACTGTATGAATGCATATATTAACTTAATTCCTATGAACTATGAATTCACCGTTTCTATAAATTTCTCTAGCCAATTATTCTTTAATCAAATATCATTAAACATAGGGTGGGTGGGTATATATGTTACACGCACACAGATATAGATCAAATTGTGCAGCTGCCTACTCATTATCCTTTGTGCTGTCTCATAAATGTGAAATTAATTTGTCAACAAAGTATAAAACAAAAAAAAAAGTAATTTTACAACATATTCTAAAACATAACCTGTTTAATGCAACAAGTCCAATCCAGCTAAGGAGCAGTCCCAGCTGAGGGATATAGTCATAGTCCAACCCAGCTGATAGACATAGTCCGACCCATCCAATCCAGCTAAGGGACAGTCCCAGATAAGAGACAGCCCAGCTAAGAGACAGTCCAATCCAGCTAAAGGACAGTCACCGACCTCACATCCATGATACAAGAGATGGTCAGAGACTGTGTACGGGCAATAATACAGGAGATGGTCAGAGACTGTGTGTGGACAATGATACAGGAGATGGTCAGAGACTGTGTGTGGACAATGATACAGGAGATGGTCAGAGTCTATGCAGACAATTATACAGGAGACGGTCAGAGACTGTGCAGACAATGATACAGGCAAGGGTCAGAGACTGTGGACAATGATACAGGAGATGGTTTTATTATGGTAATGACAAGCAAACTCTTACCTGGCTAACATGGTATCAAACGTTGGAGCCACTGACAGGGTGCTGACAGACAATCATGCAGGAGATGGTCATAGACTGCGGAAAATTATACAGGAGATGGTCAGAGACTGTGTGTGGACAATGAATCAGGAGATGGTCAGAGACTGTGTGTGGACAATGAATCAGGAGATGGTCAGAGACTGTGTGTGGACAATGAATAAGGAGATGGCCAGAGACTGTGTGTGGACAATGATACAGGAGACGGTCAGAGACTGTGTGTGGACAATGATACAGGAGACGGTCAGAGACTGTGTGTGGACAAGGATACAGGAGACGGTCAGAGACTGTGTGTGGACAAGGATACAGGAGACGGTCAGAGACTTGCAGAGACAATGATACAGGAGACGGTTTTATTATGGTAATAACAAGCAAACTCTTACCTGGCTAACACGGTATGAAAAGTTGGAGCCACTGACAGGGTGCTGACAGACAATCATGCCACAAAGATGCAGGAGATGGTCAGATACTGTGCGCAGATAATGATACAGGAAATGGTCAGAGACTGTGGGCGGACAATGATACAGGAGCCACTGTGCCATCAAAAGCAGCCACCGTGCCAGTAATCGCAGCCACTGTGTCATCAAACACAGCCACTGTGTCATCAAACGCAGCCACTGTGCCCTCAAACGCAGCCACTGTGCCAAAACGCAGCCACTGTGCCCATCAATTGCAGCCACTGTGCCCATCAAACTCAGCCACTGTGCCCATCAAACTCAGCCACTGTGCCCATCAAATGCAGCCACTGCGCCATCAAACGCAGCCACTGTGCCATCAAACGCAACCACTGTGCCATCAAACGCAGCCACTGTGCCCTCAAACGCAGCCACTGTGCCCTCAAACGCAGCGACTGTGCCCTCAAACGCAGCCACTGTGCTCATCAATTGCAGCCACTGTGCCCATCAAATGCAGCCACTGCGCCATCAAACACAGCCACTGTGCCATCAAACGCATCCACTGTGCCATCAAACGCAGCCACTGTGCCCATCAAACGCAGCCACTGCGACATCAAACGCAGCCACCGTGCCAACAAAAGCAGCCACCGTGCCATCAAACACAGCCACTGTGCCCATCAATTGCAGCCACTGTGCCATCAAACTCAGCCACTGTGCCCATCAAATGCAGCCACTGCACCATCAATTGCAACCACCATGCCATCAAACTCAGCCACTGTGCCCATCAAATGCAGCCACTGCGCCATCAAATGCAGCCACTGTGCCATCAAATGCAGCCACTGTGCCCTCAAACGCAGCCACTGTGCCCTCAAACGCAGCCACTGTGCCCTCAAACGCAGCCACTGTGCCCATCAATTGCAGCCACTGCGCCATCAAACACAGCCACTGTGCCATCAAACGCAGCCACTGTGCCCATCAAACGCAGCCACTGTGCCCATCAAACGCAGCCACTGCGACATCAAACGCAGCCACCGTGCCAACAAAAGCAGCCACCGTGCCATCAAACACAGCCACTGTGCCCATCAATTGCAGCCACTGTGCCATCAAACTCAGCCACTGTGCCCATCAAATGC